>NW_006408594.1:3582786-3588998 GCF_000296735.1 Chrysochloris asiatica | reverse complement strand
GTTGGAGGAGAATATTGAAAGTATGATGGACTGCCAGAACACATTAATCTGTATTGGAAGAATTATAGCCAGAATGTTCCTTAGAAGCCAGGATGTAGAGACTTTGTCTGTCATACTTTGTACATATTATCAGAAGGAATCAGTCCCTGGAGAAAGACATCATGTTTGGTAAAGTAGAGGGTCAGTGAAACAGAGGAAGACACCCAACAAGATGAATTGTCATAGAGGCAGCAGCAATGGGCCCAAGTGTGACAATAATTGTGAGGATGGTATAGGATTGGGCAGTGTTTAGTTCTGTTGTGCATAGGGTCACTATGAGTTGGGGCCTCCTTGACAGCCCCTAATAACAACAACAGCATTCACTGAGAGCTCACTATCCGCCTGATGCTTTCTGTGTACAAGGAGTGTGTATTCCCTCATGAATCCTTCCAACAATCTGTGTGGAGCGAGAGAGAGGGTGACGGGAAGCAGGCATCACTTAACTTGAAACCTAAATCTTGAGCCTTCAACTAACCAGAATCCTTACAGGCCCTGCACTTGAAAAACAACGTCAAAAACCGAACAAGTGACATGCATGCATTGTAGACCAATTAGAAAATATAAGAAATATTTCCACCAAATTGCTTTTAACTCTCTGGACAAAAACATTAGGAATAAGTTGTTTTTTGTTTTTTTTTAAGAGCACAGAAGTCTTCAAGAAGGGTTGTTGTGGTTCAGTGCTATCGAGTCAGTTCTGACTCACAGCTCTCCTGTGTGTGTGAACCTCCAACCTTACAGCTAACAGTCCAATGTTTACCCTACGGCTCCACACCAGGACTCTTGTTAGGTGGTTTTTAAAAAAAAAAAAACAAAAAAAAAAACTTTTTGTGCCACAGAAAAAAATGATTTTGAGGTCAGGACTAATATAAGTTTTTTAAAACAAAACTCAAGTACACATCTTGTAGCTTTGTGCAAATTTTACAGAAATGCTGCCTCCCAATAAAACAACAGTTTTCTGATGGACCAGATGTTTTAAGGAAGGTAGGGGAGACCTCAGAAATGAATTCAAGGCAGAGAGATCCATTCAGAAGATTATGATAACTGTTCTTTAGGATTCCAAATAGGGTAGATAGATTTTCTTGGAGGACACAGTGTAATCACAGTACAATTTTTAGAAAATTGAAAACCAGATGGTGAGAAAAGACCAGGAAAATTGGATCAAGGATTTCTTTCCAACAATCTACCTGCTCATTCTTTGAGGGTAACAAGTGCTAGTCTATGAGATTTTTGTTGGGAAACTCTAGTCCATCCATCTTCCAGCACTGATCTTGACCCTGTAGATGTCTTTCTGCTTTGGAAATTCAAAGGACATTTAACAAGTGCAATTTGAGTCCCTTGAGGATCCCCAAACTGCCATTGTAACATAATGTAAATCGAAGAGTACAGAATTCGTTGGGAAAGGGTTGTTGTTGAGAGCCATCAAGTCAGTTCTGACTCATTGTTGTTGTTGTTAAGTTCCATTGAGTCAGTTTTGACCCATAGCAATCCTGTATAGGGTTTCCAAGAGCAGCTGGTGAGCTTGAACTGCCGTCCTTGTGGTTCAAACTGACTTTGCAGTCCAGAACATTAAGCCATAGGGTTACACCAGGACTCCATTAAAATAGAGCCTGGTAAGGTTTTAAATCCTCGAGAAAGCAGATGGAATCACCACCTGTAGACATACATGTATAGGATAGACCTAGGTGCAGTATATATCAAGAAACAAGAGTTTTACATTTGTATCATTTTGTTTAATAAAGGTTTCTATGATTTTGTCACAATACTTTTTGCCTTACTTTTTTCATACACCCAGTCCTCCAGTTAGAAACAAATTCACCTAAAGTGAATTTAGCTGCTCAGTCAGACACATAGACCCCTCCAGAGGTACACACAGCTGCAAACATACATAGGGGTACAAGTTTGGAAGGATTTCCACCAAACTGCCTTTAACTCTCTGGACAATAGCATTCGGACTGAGTATTACTTTCTTCTCTTGTTTTCCTATATTTTCGAATTGGTCTGCCACGAATGTATGTCATTTGTTTACTTTTTGACATTGTTTTTTAAGTGCAGGGCATATAGGGATTCTGGTTAGTTGAAGGCTCATGAGAATTGTGTGTGTGTGTTTGTGTGTTGTGTTAAGTGCCGTCGAATCAGTTCCGACCCATAGCGACCCTGTATAGGGTTTCCGAGGAGTGAATGGTGAGCTTGAACTAGCAACCTTGTGGTTCAAACTGACTGCAGTCGAGCGCATTAATCCATAGCGCCACACCACAAATCCTCATGAGAATTAGGCCGCAGTTAAGTGATACCTGCTTCCCGTCACTCTCTCTCTTCACACAGATGTTGGGAGGATTTATGAGGGAATACACATGCCTGGTACACAGAAGGCATCAGGAAGATAGTGAGCATTCTGTGAATGTTGTTGTTGTTGCTAGGTGCCATCGAGTCAGTACTGACCCATAGCAACTTTATGCACAGCAGAACGAATCCTAGGCCAACCTCACTACTGTTGCCACGCTTGAGTTGATGGTTGGGGCCATCACGTAGGCTCCAAGTCATAGTGACTTTATGGACAACAGAATGAAACACTGCCCAGCCCTGTACCACATCCTCACAATTGTTGTGACACTTGGAGGTCATTACTGCTGCCATTTCTCCAATTCATCTCATTGGGTGTCTTCCTCTTTTTCACTGGCCCTCCTTGATACAAAAGGAGCTCTGGTAGCGTAGTGGTTACGAATCGGGCTGTGAACCTCGAGGTCAGCAGATCGAAACTACCAGCTGTTCCGTGGGAGAAAGATGAGGTGTTCTGCTCCCATAAAGATTTACAGCCTCGGAAACCCTGTGCAGGGTCACATGAGTTGGAACTGACTCCTCGGCACACAGCCAGCCCTCCTTGATACTAAGCATTATATCCTTCCGCAGGGACTGGTTTTTCCTGATATGAGGTCTCCGTATTTCTACAGGTTGGGTTCCATCTGTTCCCTCGAAGATTATTTAACACTTGGAAACCCTATACAGCATTGCTGTGAGTCAGAACTGACTCGATGGCTCTTAGCAAGAGCAACAGGACTAAGATCAATGTAGAATTAGGAAGAAATTTGTCTGCTGTCATCCGCTGATCACGGAGACACATTTTGCTTGGAATAAACCTATGAATGTATGAACGGGAATCCTAGTAGCAATACTTTTATTTTTATTTTTAAGTTTTTATTGTGAATCATGTGGGTTTACATGGGAGAACATCAGTTTTGCATTCATCCAATTGTATTTCATTTCACTGTAATGATTATAATCCCCTCCATGTATCATCAAACAACCAAAGGGTACACCCCGCAGGCCTGCCACCGGCCATCAGCACACAGCCCCTCTTCCTTCCTGAGTCTCCGATGTCCCCAGCTGCTCCAATTGTCCACATTGTCGTCGTCTCTGCCTCCATTTCTGACAGCAATGCTTTTTGACTTACCCTCATATATCTGACTCATTGTTAGCGAATTGTTCTAGAGTCTTACTTTTGTTGTTGTTTACTCGATCTGTCACAGACTGAGAGAGGTAGATTGAAATTCCCTTTCCTATTGGGCTTCAACTTTCTCTTGAGTCCCCTCGTGATGGTGGCTGTCTTAGACTTGTGGCCACTTCATGTGCAGCTGAGTAAAACACTGCCCAGTTCTGAGTCATCCTCAGAATCATCCGCATGTTCAAGTTGACCAAAGCGGCAATTGTGCCAATTCATGTCACTAAGGGTCTCCTACTCCCTTTCTTCCCCAGACATGGAGACCTTCTCTAGAAACTGATCCTTCCTGCTGACGTGTCCAAAGCCTGTGAGTCAGACAGGGTTCCATTGTGATCTATGAGGTTTTCACTGCTGATTTCTAAAAGTAGAATGCCAGACTCTTCTTCCTAGTCTGTCTTAGTCTGGAAGCTCTGCTGGAATCTGTCCACCATGGGTCACCCTGTTGGCAGTTGAAATAGCAATGGTATAGCTTTCTCTATCAAAGCACCGTATACGCCACCACCAGTGTGACAAACTGACAGACAGATACTGGCAACTCTCCTATGTTGCTGTTAGGTAACATCGAGTTGGTTCCATCTCTATGAGTCAGAGACCCTCCATACAACAGGGTAAACAAAGCACTGCTTTGGTCCTGCCCCATCCTGACAGTCATTGTTATGTCTGGACCTATTGTTACAGCCACTGTGCCAATTCATTCCTCCTATAGTTCCTGCTCTATAGATGTTGATGCATAAATATTCAGTGTTGCATCTTGAATAGCTTTTAACTTTGTAAGGGTCACTTTATCATCATTTTTTTTTATGTGCATCAGCCTAAATTTGGAGTTATGTTGTGGTGTTGTGGGCTAATGCACTGGACTGCAAAGTCGGTTTGAACCGCAAGGTCAGTGGTTCAAGCTCACCAGCCACTCCTCAGAAACCCTATAAAGGGTCGCTATGAGTTGGAACCAACTTGACAGCACTTAACAACAACAAGCCTAAATATAACCTTACCAGATCATAAGATTACAACCCCTTGGCTGATCTGCATTTGTTCCACCTGTCTTACCTTCAAAAAAACATATATTTAAGAGTTTGGACTCTAGAGTCTCACCGAAATGAGCTGAAATTCTGATTCCAGCATGCACTGAATGTGTGATGTTAAGCAAATTCCCTAATGGTCCACATTTCCGTTTTCTATAGAGGAGTGGTTGTTGTAATTAAATGAGCAAAGTCTTGCATTAAAAATACAATATTGTTAGAAGTGAGCACCCACTGTGTGCAGGACCCAGGCCTGTGCAGAAGCCCAAGGTATGTGAGCAGCAACTTAGAGGACCCGTGCTGGGGGAGAACTCCACCTTGGACACAGCTGGGCCCTGATGGCTGGAGGCAGGAAGCCCTGGAGACTGCAAGGAAGGTTTCTGGAGGAGGGGACTTGAACTGGGCTAGAGATCATGGAAAGGTCCTAGCTGAGGATTAGAGCGGGGGCTATTCCCTATAGAGGACTATCTTGGTTCATGACACCCTTGTAGATGGTAAATGTACAGATCTATGTGAATCCCAGGATTGTGGGTGTGGTGAAGCTGGTGAGTCTGCAAGGTTGGGTTATGGAAGGCCTTGAACACCAGGTTCAAGAGTTTGGAGTCCTCATGGAGACCATGGTTTAAACCACTTTAGTTTACGGGCAATAGGTGCATTCTAGAGATGAGCAAGCTCACTCTGGCCTCTGGGGACACGAATGAGGGTGGGCATGGTCCTGGACTTGGGGCTGGAGAGGAAGGATCCCACCAAACGCCATCAGAGAGGAAGGAGATAGCTGACCATTTGGCCTTGGTGACCGATGGAGTGGGAATTGCCATGCAAAATGGGGATGGGAGGGATGATGCTATCGCCTGAATGAAGAACTCTAAATCATGTGAGGTCTGCAGATGGTGTTGACTCTGAGTGATTTGTTTCCTGGCCACAGAGAGATAAGAGACAAATACACACAAGAGCTGGACATTGTCAAGTTTCCAAGTGTGTGATCATTTTCTAGTTCAAGTAGCCCCCAACTTACAAGTGGGTCCCGTTCCAACGATTACTCTGACATAAATCAAATTCCTCATTAAAAAAGAAAAAGTTTTCATTATGATTGCCTTTTTTTTGTTTTTTAAGTTTTTTATTGTGGATTGAGTGAAAGTTTACAGGGCAGATCATTAGTTTTACATTCAACAAATCATACACCTTGTTTCATTACAATGCTTATAATCCCCTCTATGTACCATCAGTTAACAGTGTTTCTCTCTAGTGACTTTAGCTTTTTTTTTTTTTTAAATAAAAAACAACCCTCAGGCATATATAATAATTTACACCTCTAAAGGGCACATTCTGCAAGTCTGCCTCCTGGCCACCAGCTCATAGTCCCTCTCTTCCCATGAATCTAGAGTCCTCAGCTGCTCCCTCTCTCCATGTCTCCATCTGCCTCCATTTCTGGCATCACTGCTTCTCTGGATAAGGTCCACATTCTGCTTGTGCTCTTCTCCCTTGATGGCCCTATAGCCTTCTTCTCCCTTATAGCCCATTTCTGGACTATAAGATTAACCACTCCCTATTTTTGTTACAAACTTTTACCTTTACAATTGTGATAGTGGCAATTAGTCATGATGACAATTATTCACTATTGAATCATATGAATCTTATCCCCATCTCTTTTCACCACC
>NW_006408594.1:3575476-3582054 GCF_000296735.1 Chrysochloris asiatica | reverse complement strand
ATTTCTTCATTGCTGCCTTCCCCCCTCTTCCACTCACCAGTAGCTCAATGTGGTTACCAGCAAGTTTACATGCCTGTTCATGTGTTCCTTTTGAGTTTCAGTCTTAGAGGGGAGTTTGTCCTGAAAGAACTTGATTTCTTGCCTTAATGGCTTCCTGGCAAACAGCTTGGTTATTTTTGTAGTAGCCTATCATACTGCCATTTTTGTTTTGGGTTTTTCCTGATGATCCTTCTTTGAAGATGTACCTTCTGTTGCTCTAGCTGTTCCAGGCTGGTCTGCTTGTCCTTTCTAGTGGAATGTCCCATCTCAGAAGGTTCTGGATGGGACTCAGGATTCCACCTAATGTCCTATACTCTGCAAAGGCTTTGCAAGAGGCCTATTTCTAGGCAAATTTTAGAACCCCTTTTAGGTATTCCAATCAGTTATAGGCTGAAGACGGACTTACAAGCTCTATAATCATGTTTCCCAACATTCCTTTCTATCCCACTCAAGTGTCTATTTTACAATAGTAGGCAAGGAAACCAGTATTCATAAGACAGTCAAGCACTTTAGTATTATTTCCCCTCTTCAAACTATGCCTAGATCCCTGTATCACAGAGCCCTGTTGTTCCAAGGTTAAGCATGTGTCGCTATTTACCTCTGTTCCACTTAAACCATGCAAACCTGTCTCAGTGTTCCCCTATCTATCTTGTTCTTCCACCTTTTCCCCCTTCTTGTATTGCCCTTCCCAACACCCTACCCCATCCCAACCCCACTGTTGTGGTTACCTTATATTCCATTAACTCTTCCCTCCATTTAAGATAGTCTATTTTATCCTATAATCTACCTGACCTTCTCACCACCTGGATCTCTGTTCCTCTGTGTTTACCTTCTTTCACATTGTAATTGTTTTGATCACAGATTGACCTCCCAGATTCTCTGTTCTTATCATTTTATTCTGTTCTTGACTCTTCCATTTGTCAATTGAGTTCTGGGTGAAGCTGCCACATATGGCATTCTCTGGTTGTTGTCTGTTCTTGTTGGTTCTCAGTCCACAGAACTTCATTTAGGATGTTTTTCATTGCAGGGTTGGCTTTGGCAAAATCCCTTAGCTTCTGTTTATCCTGGAATGTTATGATTACACCTTCGTATTTGATTGACAGCTTTGCTGGGTAGAGGATTCTTGGTTGTACTTTTTTTTCTTTTAGGATTTTATATATGTCTCCCCATTGCCTTCTTGCTTGCATGGTTTCTGTTGAGAGATCTGAGCTTAATCTGATTTGCTTGCCTTTGTATGTTACACTTCTCTTTTCCCTAGCTGCTTTCAGGATTCTGTCCTTATCTTTGATTTTGGAGAGCTTGATTATTATATGTCTTGGTGATTGTCTTTTAGGGTCTATCCTTCCTGGAGTTCATTGAGCTTCTTGAATGCTTATCTTTTCACTTTTCAAGATGTTAGAGAAATTTTCTTCAGCAATTCTTCAACTATTTCCTCTGTGGACTTGTGTGATTCTTCCTGTTCTGGCATGACGATAATTCTTAAGTTATTCCTCTTCATGTTGTCCAAATGAATCTTAGGGATTCTTCAGATTTTTTTAATCCTTTTTTGTATTTGTTCTTCTATCTTTGTAGTGTTCAGAGATTTATCTTTTAGCTCACTAGTTCTGGCTTCTATCTCTTCAATTCTACTCCTTTGCCCTTTCAGTTTATTGTCCATTTCTGATATTCTATTATTAATAATTTGGACCTCTTTCTGTAGGTTTTGAATTGTTTCCAATGCTGTATCTATCTCATTTGATTTTTCCTGTAGCGCTTTCCTGACTTCTTCCTTATTTTTCTCAACTCCATTGTATAGTATTTTGATACATTTTGTAATCACTTTCTGAATTCCTTCTCAGGAATTTCCAAATCCTGCCCATCTTCCAGCATGGAGTGTAGGTCTACTTCCAGTTAATTTGCCTCAGTCACTTTATCTTGTTTCTGGACATGTGCTGATATGGTCATCTGTTTCTGTTTTTTGGGCATATTCAGGATTTATCTGAGGCCTTAATACTTAGTGAGTGTGTATTTTGGTATTTTTTATGCTTTCTGATTGCTTCCAGGTAGATGTGATCAGGAGATGGGCTTCCCTTTTTACTCTTCTTTCTGAGAAATTTCAAGATGCCACTGTTGGTCATTGTGACATAACTCAGTATTTAATTTTCGGCCTATTTCCTTTTGAGTCTGCCTGTCCCACTCCACAGTCCCCATTCAGGCCTTTTTTCTCGTGATAAACAGTTCAGGGCCAGCTGTGGTCATTTTGCACTGTCGTTTGGATTTAAGTGGAAACTGTCACTTTAAATTTTGAGATCTGTGTGCATGCATAGTAGAACCATCCAGGGGTGGGGATGGGGTGTCCACTTGCTCAGGCACCCCTTCTAGACACCAGAATAGAGGTGTGCTGACAGCAAGAGACCAATGAACAGATATATATATATAAAAGAATGTCCACACCTTTATCTCTGTGGTTCTGTCAGGTGTTCGTGGCTGCTCTGATCCTTTCCCTACTTGATCTCACCCAAGATGGTGGCTCCAGGAGCAGCTGATCATCTTGGATTAGAAAGCAATGGATTTCTTGTTTCTGCTACCAATTCCCCTAGCTGTAAGTCTTCCAACCTTCTAAATATTCCTTTATATGTGGTTCAGAGTTCTGGGACCATCCCCTGAGCCTGCTTGTTCCAGTATCCTGTGTTGTTGCTGATGGAGCTCCTCACTGCACATCTCCCCGATCTGCCATCTTGTTTGTTCTCAATTATTGCCTTTTTTTTTTTTTTTTAATGTTTTATTGTGAATTATGTGATAGTTTACATGGGAGAACATTAGCTTTACATTCATCCTATCGTATATTGTTTCATTGTCATGGTTTCAATCCCCTCCATGCATCATCAACCAACCAAAGGGTACAACCTGCAAACCTTCCCTCCTCCCACTCCGGTTATCAGCACACAGCCCCTCTCCATCTCTGGGTCTAAAGTCCCCAGCCACTCCATCTCTCCATGTCATTGTCTCTGCCTTCATCTCTGGCATCACTGCTTCTCTGGGTAAGGTACCGCTCTCTGCTCTTCTCCCTTGATGGTCCCAGGGACCTCCACTCCTGGACTGCAAAGTCAATCATTCCCCTACTTTTGCTACAAAATGTCTACCTTTACATTTCCAACCCTCACAAGCAGTCCTGATAACAATTACTCACTATTGTATCACAAGAGACCTATCCCCATCTCCTTTCATCAGCCCTGCCCAGACAGATCGGATACTACTCAGTGGAGATTCTACCTTCCTTTGTGCCCTTGGGATCTAGGTTCCCTCTTGAAAGCTTGTAAGCCAGTCTCTTCTTGCCTTTGTAGCCTCTTCCCCATTTTGTTTGTTTTGCCCTAACTTGAATGCATTGTAAGTTAGAAACTACCTGTGCATTTTACAAAAATATTGTTCTACAAAGGACTAGTAATTTAAAAAAATTGTCCTTCAACTCAGTGTTGACCTAGTGGACAGGTGGTATCCGGGAGGGTCAAAGGGGGCAACAAGGGTGTGTAGTTGCTGTATCTGACCCATGGATGCTGAGATTATTGGTGTTGGTGGTGTGCTGTGGAGTCGGTTCTCATTCATAGTGACCCTGTATAGGGGTTTCAAGGCTGTAAATCTTTACGGGAGTAGAAAACTTCATCTTTCTTCCACAGAACGTCTGGTAGTTTCAAACTGCTAACCTTGAGATTAGCAGACTGACTGGTAACCACTACGCTACCAGAGCTCCTTGTTGTCATCATTAAGTGCCATAGGGTTTCCGAAGAGCGACTGGTGGCTTGAACTTCTGACTCAAACTGACTGTGCAGTCCAGTGCATTAACCCACAGTGCCACACCAGAGCTCCTTGGTGAGGCCAAAATGATCACAGATAGCTGACCACGGCCATCTATCCCACAGCGAGGGTCTTCTCCAGCTGTTTCACCCAGCAAGTGTTTAGTAAACATGCACTATGTGCCGGGGGAAGGTGCTGTAGCACATGTTGGGGACACAGAGGAAAGTGAGCCAGACTGTCCCTCCCTCAAGGAACTGACAGACTCTCACTCTAGTCCCAGGGACTCATATGTGGGGGCTTCCACTCAGCTCTAATAGATGGAGAATGGAGGGGAGCAAGGGACAACACCTTTATCAATTGACTGCCTGTATGCCAGGCACATAGAGCCACTGGAAGGGCCTGGCTCAGGCAGAGGCAGTGGAAAGCAGGGGACAGGATTGGGGTCACTTCTACTTAGGGTGCAGATCCGGCAGGTCTCTCAGCCCTCTAAGCTCCAGCTCTCTCACCTGCATGATGGGACTCCTGGGTTCTGGGTCCTCAGCTGTGAGAGGTGAAAGGAAAATGAGACCCGGAGTAGAAGAAACTTTGAGGCCGGCACGGGCTGGCTGAGATAGCTGCTCCAGCTCTGGTGTTGGCCTGCCCCTGTCTTTATCTAGAGCTTCTGGAAGTCACAGGCTCACGCTGTCTGTAAGGAACTTCATCTGGCACAATTGGCCCATTTTCCAGTGAATAAAGAGAGGGATTTGCCTGAGGTCCTAATGGGGACTTGAACCAGGAAGCCTGCGGGGTGATGTTCTCCAAGAACAGGGTGGGCACGTGGTTGACAAGGCCTCTGTCTCTCTCAGTAGGTCTCCAACAGTATCTGTCAAAGTCTACATCTGGGGTAGGGGGTGGAGGTGGGTCGTAAGAGCACAGTGACAGAGAGGGAGCAGGCTCAGTGACAGGGAGACCCAGGGACTCACACGGCGTGAAATGACTCAGGCACGCAGCAGTGGGAGTGTCTGGCACACAGAAGTGGGGATCCCAGGGAGCAACATTCAGATCAAGACTTCCAACCCTGTGAGAAGATGCCAAAAACGGGGGTCCTGGGCTTAGAGGGACTTGAGAAAGGGGCAGGAGTCATGCCAGATGGGACCCTGGATGTGCTGGAAGTAGAAGGGGCCTAAGACCTTCAGGATAGCAGAATGGGATCAGGCTGGACTCAAACTAGAGCAAACTCCCCATGCCATCAAAACCCTGCTGGTGTTGGTGGAGGGTACGTGGTAGAATAGACTGGCAAAACTTCCTGGTACCAAGGAGCCAAAACTCTGGTGTTACTGAATCCCGGAAGCTGTGGGAGCCTAGTGTGCCGTTCAGAGCAGTCTGCAACATTTGTTGAATAAATACAGCCTGACTTGATGTGATTGGTTCTCATCCTGTATTTGTTGTCAAGTGTGGCTCTGTCTGAGCTTTCCAGAGAGGGCTGTGTCCCTACAGGGTGGCTCAGTAACTGTCTGGGGTCTACGTATCACCTCATCCCACTTCCACTTAGAACATGTTCCCCACCCCAATGCAAAGAAATCATTTATTTATCCCTTCCTCTCTTGGGTCCTGGTGTGGCACTATAGGATAAGCACTGGACTGCTACCCAAGTTAACCACAAGCTTGGCAGTTCAAACCCAGTAGCGGCTCTTGAAACCCTATACAGAGTTGCTATGAGTCAGAACTGACTTGACAACATACAATAACAACGGTCTCTTTGGGATCAACACAGGGAAAACACCGACCCAAAGAGGAGCCATTATAAGATGGGAACTCAAATCCTGGAGTTAGGGTAATAACTGGGCCTGGGAGACCAGGAGGTGGGAGAAATCTGATTGGTTGACTCCTGGGTGACCAAAAGTTGTGACCAGATGGACAGGGAGATGACAGAGCATGCTGGTTAAGAGGACAAGCTCTGGAGTCAGGTGACCTGGCTCAAGTAACGTTGGGCAGGCCAAATCTCTCTGTGCTTCGGTTTCCCCAACTGCAAAAGGGGGAAATTATAGCTGCTTCCTCAGGGGGGTTATTGTGATCTATGGAATGCACTGAGAAGAGTGTTTGGTCCACATGAGCCAACCCTTTAACAATAATTTATTTAAAATTTTATTTAATTGTGATGTGGGTGAAAGTTTACAGAGCAACTTGGTTTTCCATTCAACGTCCATACACTTTTGTTTTGTGGACACTGATCACAATGCACAACGTAACCACGCTCTACCTACTTCCTCATGGTGTTTCTTGCTTCCACTCGACCTTCTTTCCTATCGCTTCCTGCCTTCCAGCTTTATCCCTGGGAAAATGCTGCCTTTTATTCTAAGAAGTGCTTACCTCCTACATGTCCTTGTTCAATGTATGAGCCTATCACTTGGCTGAAAGCTGAGTCACAGATGAGTCATGTCTCAGGACCATAGACTCCGGGGTTCCATTCGAATCCATCAGACCAGTAAGACTGCGCTTCCTCTTTATTTATTTATTATTTTGAGTTTTGTTTCATATTTTCTCCCAATCTATCCAGTACGTCTTATTATGATCCCTTTCAGAGCATTTGCTTCGTCTGGTCTCAGAGTAGTGATGACCGGGTATCAAAAATGTATTTAACAGTTACTATGTGCTGTGAATTCTCATTGACACTCAGGACACATCAACACAGTCAACAACAATGCAAATCTGGATAAATAGCAAAATAAATTAATGATGTATAATGATGGGGCAGAAGAAAAGCAAGAGGTGTGTGGAGAATATATATA
>NW_006408594.1:3566108-3574109 GCF_000296735.1 Chrysochloris asiatica | reverse complement strand
GAGACAGGGTGTGAGGTGTAGACAGGAGGGTGTATGTGGAGTGTAGAGACAGGGTGTGAGGTGTAGGGAGGAGGGTGTGTGTGGGGTGTAGAGACAGGGTTTGAGTTGTAGAGAGAAGGTGTATGTGGAGTGTAGAGACAGGGTGTAAACACTTGGGCTTTTCCTTAGCGTGTGGTGGACCTTGGGAGTTTGAAGCAGATTGGGACATGATCTGCCCTTTTTTTGACAGGAGCATTCTGGGTGCTTTTTTGAGAATTGACTGAGGTGGTCACTTAGAAGAGAGGTGAGGGTGGTTCTGATCAGACAGGCCCTGGGACAGTGGTGATGAGCAGTTAGAGTCCTTCATGTGTTTTGCTCTTTAAAAAAAAATTCGTGTTTTCAATAGCTTTCTGAATATATAATTGACCTCCTATAAATGCCTATATTTAAGTGTGCACATATCTATCACATCAGGAGTCCTGGTGTGGAGCTGTTGGTTAAGCACTGGACTGCAAAATCAATTTGAACCTCAAGGTCAGTGGTTCAAACTCACCAGCTGCTCTTCAGAAACCCTATATAGTGTTACTATGACTTGGAAGTAACTTAAAGGCACCTAACAACAACAACAACAACAACAATCCATCACTCAGGAGTGTACCCCTTTTTCATCCCTTCCTGGGAGCCCCACTCTATTCCCAGGCAACCACGGATTTGATTTCAGTGGGATTAATTTGCATGATTGTTGTTAGATGCCAAGGAGTCGGCACAGGCGCGTAGAGACTCACGCACCATGGAAGCAGACCCTACCTGGTCCTTCACCGTCTCACATCATTGCTGCACTTGAGCCCGTTGCCGCTGTCACTGTACCAGTCCATATCATTGGGGTCTTCCTCTTTTTCTCTGTCCTTCCACTTTACCAAACATGGTGTTCTTCAGGGACTGGTCCCCCTTCATGATATGTTTGAAGTATAAGAGACCAAGTCTGGCCATCCTGGCTTCCAAGGAGCATTCTGACTGTACTTCTTCCAACACAGATTTATTTGTTCTTTTGGAAGTCCATGGTACTTTTTATGCCACGACAGAGTTTGACATAAATGGATTCATGTGCTATTGTTTTTCTGGCTTGTCAGCTCCTGTGAAGATTTACAGTCTTGGAGACTCTCGGCAGTAGCTCCGCTGTGTCCTATAGGGACGCTGTGGGTTGGAATCAACTCGATGGCTGTGGATTTGGTCTCCTTCATCCAGCATGATGGATTTGAGATTTACTCATGTTATTGCATGTGTCGACAGTTTACTCTTTTCATTGCTGAAGAGTATTCATTGTATGGATAGACCACAATTTGCTTATGCTGTTGAAAGATATTTGAATTGTTTAAAGTGATTTGCTATTACACATAAAGCTGCTCTAATACTCGTGTTCCTATTATGGACTCCTGGTGTGGCACTATAGGATCAGCCCTGGACTGCAAACCACAAGCTCAGCAGATCAAACCCACCAGCTGCTCCTTGGAAACCCTATTCAGAGTTACTATGAGTTGGAACCAACTCGACAGCACTTAACAACAACATTCATATGCAAGTTGCTGTGTGACTTATGTTTTGATATCAGATAAATTAAGTCAGTGCCTAGCAGTGAAATGGCTGTGTCCTTTGGTATTTAGCTTCTTAAGAAAAGGCCAAATTGTCTTCTGAAGTGGCTGCACCATTTTACATTTCCACCAGTAGTGTGTAAGAGGCCCAGGTCCTCCATAGCCTCAAAAATACTTAGGATGGTTTGTCTTTTAATTGTAGCCATAATAATAAATATGTACCTTGTCATTTTAACTTCCAGTCACTGGAGAAGGATATCATGTTTGGTAGGGTGGAGGGCCAGAGAAAAAGAAGACGACCCCCAGTGAGATGGATTGGCAAAGTGGCAGCATCAATGGGCTCAAGTGTGGCAATTATGAGGTTAGCCCAGGACCAGGCAGTGTTTCATTCTGTTGTGCATCGTGTTGCTATGAGTCCGTACCGACTCAATGGTACCTAAAAACAACAACAACAACAGTGCTTGGTGTTCTGGTGTGGCATTGTGGGTTAATATGCCAGACTGCAAAGCCACTTGAACTGCAAGTTTGGCAGTTCAAGCGCACCAGCTGCTCCTTGGAAACCCTATACAAGGTCGCAATAGGTCGGAACCGACTTGACGGCACTTAACAACAACAACCTACTTGGTGTTGGAGTTCTGGTGTGGCACTGTAGGATAAGCACTGGACCTAAAGGTCAGTTTGAACCACAGAGCTAGTGGTTCAAACCCACCAGTCGCTCCTTGGAAATCCTAAACAGCAGGAGTGGGGAATGTCCAGCCTGCAGGCTGTTTAAGACCCGCAAGATCATTTGGTCTAGTCCTGCTAAGGTAACCACATTTCCAGCCATCATACTGTTGTTGTTGTTGTTAAGTGCCATCAAGTCAATTCTGACTCATAGTAACCCTGTATAGGGTTTCCAAAGAGTGGCTGGTGGGTATGAACCACTAACCTTGTGGTTAGCAGCCCAGTGCTGATCCTACAGCATCACACCAGAACTCCAGCCATCATATTGGTGGTGGTTGTGTGCCGTGGAGTCGGTTCCAACTCATAGCGACCCTGTACAGGGTTTCCAAGGCTGTAAATCTTTACAGGAGCAGAAAGCCTCATCTTTCTCACGCGGAACAGCTGGTAGTTTTGAACTGATGACCTTGAGGTTCGCAGCCCGATTCATAACCACTACACTACCAGAGCTCATCATATTAGGGGTGAGTTAATTAAGCGTTTGACCAAATATAACAGGCTAATTTTAAGTTGATAATTTTCACCCTTGAATGATGTTATAAAATTTTGGCAGTAAAAAGGTTCCCCACCCCTGCTATTCGGTGTCACTATGAGTTGGAACTGACTCGACAACACTTAATCACAACATACTTGGTGTTAGAGCCCTGGTGTGGCACTGTAGGATAAGCATTGAACTGGTAACCCGCAAGGCTGACAGTTCAAATCCACTAGCTGCTCTTGCCAATTCTATACAGGGTTGCTATGAGTCAGAACTAACTCGATGTCACAATAACAACCACAAAACACTTGGTGTTGTAACTATGAAATTCTTTGTCTATCCAAGGTCACAAAAGTTTTCTTTTATATCTTCTTCTAGAAGTTTATATTCACTTTGATTTAATTAAAATTTTTTTTGGTATACAGTGTGAGATAAGGGTCAAGTTTTTTTCTTTCTTTTTTAAACGTGTTTACCTAATTATTTGAGCACCATTCATTGAAAAGACTAAGCTTTCTCCATTGACTAGTCTTTGAAACTTTGTTGAAAATCAGTTGATAATATACATGGACATATTCTTAGACTCTAGTTTTCTACTGATTTCTATGACGGTAAGTAAAAAAGTTGTTGTTGTTGTTAAGTGCTTTTGAGGTGGTTCTATGTACAAAAGAACAAAGCAGTGTCCAGTCCTCACCATGCTCACAGTTGTTATGTTTGAGCCCATTGTTGCTGCCAACGTGTCATCCTGTTGAGGGTCTTCTTGTTTTTCATTGCATTCTTTCACCATATTTATTCAATCTGTTGCTGGACAAATTGTCTGAGAAACTGGATTATGTGAAGAGAAACATGGCATCAGGATTGAAGGAAGACTCATTACTAACCTGCGATATGCAGATGATACAACCTTGATCGCTGAAAGTGAAGAGGACTTAAAACATTTACTGATGAAGATCAAAGAGCACAGTCTTCGGTATGGATTACATCTCAATGTCAAGAAAACAAAAATCCTCACCACTGGACCCATAAACAACATTCTTATCAATGGAGAAAAGATTGAAGTTGTCAAGGACTTCATTCTTCTTGGATCAACTATCAACACTCACAGAAGTAGCAGTCAAGAAATCAAACAACGTATTGAATTAGGCAAATGTGCTTCACAAGACCTCTTTAAAGAGTTCAAGAGCAAAGATGTCAGCTTGAGGACTAAGGTACTCCTGACCCAAGCCATGGTATTTTAAGTAGCTTCATATACATGTGAAAGTTGGACAATAAAAAAGGAAGATTGTAAAAGAATTGATGCACTTGAGTTACGGTGTGGTGTTGGAGGAGAATATTAAAAGTACCATGGACTTCCAGAAGAACAAATGAATCTGTTGGAAGCAGTACAACCCAAATAACTCCTTAGAAGCCAAGATGGTGAGACTTCTTCGTCTCTCATACTTTGCATATATTATCAGGAGGGACCAGTCTCTGGAGAAGGACATCATGCTTGGTAAAGTGGTGGGTCAGCAAAAAGGAGGAAAACCACCAATGAGATGGACTGGCACAGTGTCAGCAGCAATGGGCCGTAGTGTATAAACGACTGTGAAGAGGGCACAGGACTGGCAGCTTTTCCTTCTGTTGTGCACAGGGTCACCATGAGTTAGAATTGACTGGATGGCACCTAACAACAAGGACTCTTCCTGCAATCCTGATGCCACCTTCTTCTTCCTATAATTCAGGTTCTGGGATTATTTGCTCAACATACAGATTGAATGGAGTCCTGGTATGGTGCTGTAGGATAAGCACAGGACTATGAACTGCAAGATTGGAGCTTCAGACCCACCAGCTGCTCTTTGGAAACCCTATACAGGGTTACTATGAGTCAGAACCGACTCCACAGCATTTATAATAAATCAACAACAACTATAATACAGATTGAATAAGTATGGTGAAAGGATCCATCCTGGCACACACCCTTCCTGATTTTAAACCATTCAGTATCCCCTTGTTTTGTTCTAACAATTGCCTCTTGGTCTATGTACAGGTATTTGATGAGTACAATGAAGCATTCTGGAATACCCATTCTGCACAATGTTATCCATAGTTTGTTATGATCTACACATTTGAATGCCTTTGTTTAGTCAATAAAGCACACGTCAACAGTTTTCTGGTATTCTCTGCTTTTGCCAAGATCCATCTGATGTCAGCAATGATGTCTCTCATTCCATGTCCTCTTCTTCTTACAGCTCCCTGTCAATGCACTGCTGCAACCGTTTTTTAATTATCTTCAGCAAAATTTTACTTGCATGTGACATTAATGACATTGTTAGGTGATTTTTGCAATCCATTGGGTCCTCCTTCATTGGTATGGGCACAAATATGGATTTTCTCCAATCAGTTGGCCAATTAACTGTCTTACACATTTTTGGGCATACATGAGTGAGTGTGTCCCATGCTGCATCAGTTTGTTGAAAGATTTCAGTTGGTATTCCATCAATTCCTGGAGCCTTGTTTTTTGCCAATGTCTCCAGTGCAGCTTGGACTTCTTCTTTCAATATCATTGGTTCTTGATCATCTGCTACCTCTTGAAATGATTGAGATAGATCACTTCTTTTGGTACAATGACTCTGTGCATTCCTTTCATCTTCTTTTGATGCTTTCTACATCATTCAATATTTTGCCCAGAGAATCTTTCAACATTGCAACTTGAGACTTGACTTTTTCTTCAGTTCTTTCAGCTTGAGAAATGCTGAACCTGTTTTTCTCTTTTGGTTTTCGAACTCCAGTTCTTGGCACAACTCATTATAATTTTTTAGTTTGTCTTTCCAAGTTACCATTTGGAATTTCCTGTTAACTCTTTTACTTCCTCATTGCTTTACCTTCTCTCTGTTCAAGAGCAAGTTTCAGAGTCTCTTCGGACATCCATTTTGGTCTTTATTTTCTACCCTATCTTTTAAATAAATGTTTGCTTTCTTCATGAATGATGTTCTTTTTGTCATCCCACAGCTCTTTTGGTCTTTGGTCATTAGTGTATAATACATCAAAGTTGTTTTTGAGATGATTTTTAAATTCAGGTGGTATTCCAGATTACCTGACTTCCCACCGGACTTGTTTTAATTTTCTTTAGCTACAGCTTGAACTTGCATATGAGTAATTGGTAGTCTGTTCCAGTCTGCCCCTGGACTTTTGATATTGCGCTTCTTCACGGTCTTTTCCCACAGATGTAGTCAACTTGATTCCTTCATATTCTACCTGGTAAGGTCCATGTGTATTTATGATGTTGACAAAATGTATTTGCAATAAATAATTATTTGGTCTTGAAAAATTCTATCATGTGATCTCCAGCATCATTTCTATCACCAAGGCCATATTTTCCAGCTACTGATTCTTCCCCTTTGTTTCCAACTTTTGCATTCCAGTCAACAGTGATCATCAATATATTTTGCTTGCATGTTTGATCAATTTCAGACTAAAGAAGTTGGTAGAATTCTTCAATTTCATCTTCATTGGCTTTGTGGTTGTTGCGCAAATTTGAATAATAGTAGCATTAACGAATCTTCCTTTTAGGCATATAGATATTATCCTATCACAGACAGCATTGTACTTGAAGATAGATTTTTTTTTTTTAAGTTTTTATTGTGAATTGAGTGAAAGTTTACAGGGCAGATCATCAGTTTTACATCCAACAAATCATATATTTTGTTTCATTACAATGATTACAATCCCCTCCATGTACCATCAGTTAACAGTATTTCCCTCTATTCACTTTAGCTCTTTTTTTTTTTTTTTTTAAAACACTCAGGCATATATAATAATTTTACATCACCAAAGGGCATATTCTCCAAGTCTGCCTCCTGGCCATCAGCTCTCAGTCTCTCTCTTTCCGTGAATCTAGAGTCCTCAGCTGCTCCCTCTCTCCACGTCCCCATCTCTGCCTCCGTCTCTGCTTCTCTGGATAAGTTCCCACATTCCACTTATGCTCTTCTCCCTTGATGGTCCTAAGGTCCTCTGTTTCTGGACTGTAAGATTAACCAAGAGAGATCTTGAAATGCTCTTTTCAACAATGAATGCAACACCATTCCTCTTTAATTTGTCGTTCCTGACATAGTAAACTATATTATTATCTGATGCAAAATGGCCAATGTCAGTTCATTTTGACTTACTAATGTCTAAGATATTGATCTTTATGTGTTCCATTCCATTTTTGACAACTTCCAACTTTCCTAGTTCATACTTCTTACATTCCACATTCCAATTATTAATGAATGTTTGCAGCTCTTTCTTCCCATCTTGAAAGCTTTGCTTCATTCACAGTATTAACCTCATCTGTACTTTGAGAAGGCAGCTCTTCCCCAGTCACATCTTGGGCGCTTTCCAACTTGAGGGGCTCATCCTCCAGCACTACATCTGACAGCTTTCTGCTGCTAGTCATAAGGTCCTCAGTTGCTAACCATTCAGAAGTGATCCATCTCTCCTTCTTTTTAGTCTGTCTTAGTCTGAAAGCTCCACTGAATCTTATACACCAAGGACGATTCTGCTGGTATTAAAAAAAAACAGTGGTGACAAAGCTTATAGCATCATAGTAGTACAAATGCCACCACAGAATGATCCACTGACAGATGAGTGGTGGAGTCAAAAACATTAAAACAAAATTATAGAAACCTAATGAAACAAATATCAAAATGTGAAGTGTTTTGATTTTTGACAAATCTTCCACCTAGGTCTATACACCTCTGAAGGTAGTGTTTGTATCTTTGTAATCCTCTTCTCAAAGAATTCTGTGCTCTTTGATTTATATCATGTCAAAATGGCAGTTTGGGCATCCTCAAGGGACTCAAAATGTGCTCCTTTTAAATGTTCTTGGAGTTTAGGGAACAAAAAAGAAGTCTGAAGGGACGAGATCAGGGTTGAAGGATGAATGGAGAGTAAAAATTTCCCTACAAAATTCTCATAGGACATCCCTTGCTACTTTTGAAGAATGAGCAGGTGCATTGTCGTGATAGAAAAAGATTCCGTAGTTGCAACTTTCCTGGACTTTTTTTCATCAATCCACTTTTCAGTTTCTTAAAATACCTTCTTAATAAGCCCTTAGGATCATCTTGTTTCCTTTGAAGAAATCTATCAAGATGACTCCTTTGGAATCCCAGGAAACAGGGATCATAACCTTCTGAGCTGACCTCTCTGTCTTCAGTTTAATTGACCCCGCAGATCCTCTCAGAAGCCAATGATTTGTTTGGACCATTTTTTTTTTTTTTT
>NW_006408594.1:3539795-3564653 GCF_000296735.1 Chrysochloris asiatica | reverse complement strand
CGCTATGGGTCGGAATCAACTTGATGGCACTTAATAACAAATAACAGCAACAACTGATATAACTACCGATTTTTTAAATCTTTGCTTAGTTTTTCCACTAATAACTTTTTTGGGGGGACAGAGGGGTTTGTTTTTGTTCCAGGATCCAAGTCAGAATGCCAGAATACATTTATTTGTCATGTCTCTTTAATCTTTTCCAATCTGTAATAGTTCTTCAGTAGTCTTTCCTTGTTTTTCATGATCTTGACACTATTGAAGAGTATTGGTCAGGCGTTTTATAGAATATATCTCCATTTATGCTCATTTAATGTTTTCTCATTATTAGACTGAAGTGATGGAAGTGAGGGTTCATGTGCCTTCCTCATCACATTCTTTTAGGGATAAATTGTACTAATATTTCTTACTATTGGTGATTATCAATATTGACCACTTGGTCAACATGGTGTCTGCTAGGTTAGTCTACTGTAAAGACCAATTTTTGCTTTTTCATTCTCTGTTAAATGCAAGTCACTAAACCCAGTCCATATTCAAGAAGAGGGAAATTCAATGTCACCTTCCAGCACCACTGGGATCATTCTGGTCTCAACTGCTTATCATTTTTTTCTTGGACTGTGAAAAATCTGGCTCTCACTATCTATAGTATATTTACCAATTTGTTCAAACTTAGTGTATATGCAAAATAGTTCCAGAATTACTAGCCCATAAGTAACAAGTTTCCAACTAGAGTATAGTTTTTTTTTTTAAGTTTTTATTGTGAATTGAGTGCTAGTTTACATGGGAGATAATCAGTTTTACACTCATCCTATCGTATTTCGTTTAATCGTAATGATTACAATCCCCTCCATGCATCATCATTCAACAGTATTTGCTTCTATTTCCTCTGTTTTGTTTTTTCTTTTTTCTTTGATGTACACCAAAACACTCAGGAATATATAATCATTCAAACAACTAAAGGGCGCACCCTGCAAGCCTGCATCCCGGCTGCCAGCACACAGCCCTTCTCTCTCCATGAGTCTAGAGTCCCCAGCTGCTCCATCTCTCCATGTCATCATCTCTGCCTCCATCTCTGGCGTTGCTGCTTCTCTGAATAGAGTTCCACACTCTGCTCCTGCTCTTCTCCCTTTATGGTCCCAGGGTCCTCCGCTCCTGGACTGCAAGATCAACCAGTCTCCTCTTTTTGTTACAAAATGTCTATCTTTACATTAGCAATAATCGCAATCATTCCTGATAACAATTACTCACTATTGAACCACAAGAGTCTTATCTTCATCTCCTTTCACCAGCCCTGTCTAGACAGGTTGAAAACCACTCATTGGATATTCTACTGTCCCCCACACCCTCTGAAACTAAATTCCCTCTCGAAAACTTGTAAGCCAGTCACTTTGTGCTTATATAGCCCCCCCCATTTTAGGTATCCAATGTCTAAGTTGCCCATCACCATCAACCCTGTGTACAGAGGGGGTGGGAATGATCCTTGCTGTGAAGAATCCTTCCCTCTTTTAAGCTACTATATCCATAAGTATAGGTCAAGTTCATCAAATTGTAGCAGATTACACCTTTTTTCCCCTCTCTTCTTTCTTTCTCTAGTCGAGTTCTGATCATCCAACCATTGAAGCTAGATCAAATGAGTGCTATCTGCACGTATGGTCATTCTTGTGCATCTCTCCTCACTTCATATCAGCTGGACACTTCACTCTCCACTCTAGCCCTCTGTGGCTATGTACCTGTCCGTGAGCTCAGGAGTCCCCAGGCCAACCAAGTCTCACTCTAGGCTGATAGGAGTCTATTGAATATGGTCAGACTTAGCCCACATCTTCGTTGCTGCTTCCCTCCCAACCCCCCCACCCCCGCTTCGCCTCATCAGTAGACCAACGTGATTGCCAGCAAGATTAGATGCATGCTTGTGTGTTCCCTTTGAGTTTCAGTCTTGGAAGGAGGTTTGTCCTGATGGGACTTGATTGCTTACCTTGATGGCTCCCCGGTGAACAACTTGCATGTTCTCATCGTAGTCAATCAGGCTGCCATTTTTGTTTTGCATTTTTCCTGCTGATCTTTCTTTCAAGAAGTATCTTGTTTCCTCTAGCTGCTCCAGGTTGGTCTGCTTGGCTTTTCAAGTAGAAATTCCTCACCTCAGAAGATTCTGGATGGGGATCAGGATTCCACCTAAGATCTTATGTTGTTGTTGTTAGGATCCATTGAGTTGATTCTGACCCAACAGCTGGTGAGCTTGAACCACCAACCTTGCAGTTCAAATGACTTTGCAGTCTGATACATTAGCCCGCAGCACCACACAAGGACTCCCAAGTTCTTATACAATATAATATTTGTGTACAGTTCTTTTTGCCTTTAACCTTATAGTGTCTGGTCAAAGCACAATTATAAAAAGTTATTTAAGTTAGCTCGTTTCTTCCCTATACTCATCAGTGTCACTATGTCACATATTTATAATGCAGATTTATCTCTAGGTATTTCATATTTTGTAATGCTTCTTTAAATATTAAATGTTTAATTTCTGATTTTTGCTACTAATTATGATTATACTAAATTATGATTGTACTAAAGACCACAGCCTTCTATATGAATTGCATCTCAATGTAAAGGAAACAAAAATTCCCACCACTGAACCAACAAACAACATGCATATAAATGGAGAAAAGATTGAAGTTGTCAAAAACTTCATTTTGTTTGAATGACATATTGCACTAGGCAAGTCTGTTGTACAAGACCTCTTTAAAGTATTTAAGAGCAAAGATGTCAGTTTGAGGACTAAGGTGTACCTTGCGTAAGCTATGGGATTTTCAATAGTCTCATATGCATGTGAAAGTTGGACAATGAATAAGGAGAAAATTGTAGAGATGAGTTATGTTATTGGAGAGTTATATTAAAAGAATCATGGACTTCCACAAGAACAAACAAATCTGTGTTGGGAGAAATACAAGCAGAATGCTCCTTAGAAGCCAAGATGGCCAGACTTTGTCTGTCATACTTTGGACATATTTTCAGGAGGGACCAGTTCCTGGAGAAGGGCATTATGTTTGATAAAGTAGAGCGTCAGTAAAAAAGAGAGAGATTCCCAACAAGATAGATTGGCACAGTGGCATTAACAATGGACTTAAGCCTAGCAGCAATTTAGGATGGCACAGGCCTGGTTGGTGTTTCTGTCTGTTGTACATAGGTCACTATCATCAGATCCAACTCAATGGATCCTAACAACAACATAAAGTTTGTAACCTTGCTCACTTATTAGTTATAATAGGTTTTGGGGTTTTTTTGGCCAATTTTTTAGGATTTTCTATATAGATGATAATGTTGTCTGTGAATAAAGATAGTGTTACTTTCTATTTTGATCTGTCTGCCTTTGATTTCATTTTCTTTTCTTATTGCACAGGTTAGGACTTCTAGTACAATGCTGAATGGATGTGAGATTAGGCATGCTTGATGTGTTTTAAAGGTAGAGCTAGCAGGATATCCTGAAGGATTGGAGTTTAGTGGTTATGATGGATGCTCACCTTCCCCTTTTAAAGTTCAGTCTTAGTATCCACAGAAAGTCTGCGATCTCTGGAGTGGTGGTGGTGGAGATGGTATGTGGATGGCAGAGACATGGTTATAGTGTTGTCAGGAGATCTTTGACTAGCAGAGGTGAGAGGTCTGGGTGAGACTTTGGTATGCCTCTTCCTACTTTGTTCTGGTTGGACTCAAATGTGAAGAGTCTGTGAGGATTTCATGTTATCTTTCAGAAAAGAAGACAAGATGAAGCCTGTTTAGGGACCAGTCCGCAAATAGATCGGTTAGCACACTTGTCTCCCTCTACCTCAGAGTCTTCCTTTAAGGTTCCCATGCTAAGGCAGCTGGAAAGGGCAGACAAGAATCCTGGATCTGGAGTTAGGAGCCCTGGTGACTTGAGAGAGTCCCAGCGTAAGTTGCCCATCTTTGGGGACCATGATATGAAGCACACACAGGGTGGGTGTAAGACTCTACAACAATGATAACCATACTTCTCGAACCTTACCATGTGCTAGGCTCTATGTGAATTCACTTACTTAACCTTCCCAAGCATCATCGTGTGAGACAGGCATCATTCTTATGATCCTCATCTTACTAATGAGGAGGCTGCCACGAAGCAGGGAATCTCACGCTCAGCCTCTGCTGGCACCTCTGGAATGGCACCTCTGGAAGCCTCCAAGCTTTTGCTGTGCTGCCCTCTGTCTGGAATGCCATCCCTCCTGTCTGCCTCACTCTTGCTACTTCTCAGCTGGAACATCTTGGGGCACTTCCCTGATCCCAGGAGGACCTGCCCAGGCTCTGGCATTGTCTGCTCACTTTCCTGGCCTTCCCCAGACCAGGAAGCAGGTCCCTCCTCACACACCCATCATCTAGCCAGGGAGGGACTCAGCATGCAGTTGTTATTGTTGTTGTTATGTACCTTGGAGTCGGTTCTGACTCATAGCGACCCTGTGCAGGGTTTCCGAGGCTGTAAATCTTTACAGGAGCAGAAAGCCTCATCTTTCTCCCGCGGAACAGCTGGTAGTTTCGAACTGCTGACTCTGAGGTTAGCAGCCCGATTCATAACCACTTAGCTACCAGAGCTCCTTCAGCACCCAGTAGGGCATCAGCAAATCCCTGTAACCCGCAGCTGGGAGCAGAGGGGACTCCATCTTGTAAACCCAATTATGGAGTCTGCCACGCCCTTAGGGGGTCACTCCGGACAAAGTCCCCCCACCCGAGGGCAGCTCAGAATCGCTCCACCCTTTGCGCCCCCGCCAGCCTTCCTCAGGCTGCTCCAGGAAGTGCTGTGCATGACACCCGCCCCCACCGCCACATCCCAGTGAAGGCACCATTGTGTCCTAAGGGTTAACGAGGGATGCGAGGAAGGGGCCCTTTAGCCATGATGCCCTCTGACCTTTCATAAATCAGAGGGGCTGGGGGCGAGGGGGCTGCTTGGCAGGGCTTCGTGGGGTGGGGGGCTCGAAGCAGCTGCGCGCGACGGTGACATTGTTCCCACCATTCTAAGTGCAACAAATCCCTCTATTGTGTTCCTGGTTTATCTGGTTACTCTTGGCAGCGCTTCCAGCCCTGGGCGGGTGGAAAGAGTGCTGGCACGCACCGCGGGGGGAGGGGGCCGGGGGCCGTCAATGCCCGCATTGTCCCCGCGCGCTTTTTGTTTCTACTGTAATGACATGTTGGAAGAGAGAGAGAGAGAGAGAGACAGAGGGAGACAGAGAGGAAAAAAGAGAAAAAAGAAAAAAGTAAAAAAGATGTGATTGGGAGAAAGGGAGGGCAGAAAAGAAAGAGTTGAGGGAAGAGTCCCGGTGTGGATTAATGTCTGGGCCTGGGCGGATGTACGGGCAGCTGGGCTGACCCGGCTGCGTGGAGCCAGGACGGGGTGCACAGGGGGTAGCGGCACAAGGGGCCACCCAGCCCCCCACCCTCAGCCTCTGCTGCCTGGCACCAGGTCCCCTCTCTATCCTCGAGGCCTTCTGAGGCAGCTGTGTGGCTGCACCAGAGTGGGGCAGGTGCCAGGGTCCAGGGTCTGATCCTGATGTACCCTGACAAGCATCTTAGGTAGATAGATCCCTTAGCCTCTCTGGTGTTCAAGTTCTGTGAAACCGGGTGCTGGAAGAGAAAGATTAATTTTCAATTTGGAAAGATGAAAAGCCCTCCCCTACCTCTTTGGTCTCTGGTCTGCCCTTCTAAGAGCCCAATACTGCCCCAGAATGACAGTGCCCAACACCAGCTTGGCTCTGTGAGCTTTATCTCCCATCTGGGCCCGGGCTGGATTCAGAGGGAGGATGACAGGCACCTGAACCAAGGGTTTCCATGTTGTTCCCATCTCTGGGCTCAGTTTCTCCCTTGTCACCAGGGTGGGAATGGGGTGCTCTAAGCCTCCCCCCCCCCCACAATCAAGTAACCTGGACTGTACCTAGGGGGCTGTCAGGATGAGGGGAAGAGCTTAGTGGCACCAAGATGAGTTGTGCAGCCCCTCAGTCTTCCACTCCACCTCCTGCCCCTTAATCTTGGGGCTGCGAGGAATCTCTGAGACCACAGTGCTGCCACTTCCCCTGTAGGACCAGCCAAGAAATCATCTGCCCCTGCTGGCACACCTCCAAGGACTCAGGGCACACCACGCCTCGCATGGCTTCTCTGTCCTGACCCAGCTCAGCCTTTGGTGAAGCTCTTTCTGAAATCTATCTCCCTATAGCATCCACCTATTGGTTCCAGTTCTATTCATTGGAAACACATAGAACAAGTTAAGCCTCCTAGGGACTCGGTTTTCTCACCTGTAAAATGGGAACAATAGTCCTTCTACCAGATAGCAAATGCTTTCATGTGGAGCCTGTGGAAACAACTCCAGATCATCCCAGGCTTCAGTTAGTAGTTTGTTTTTCATGGGAAAGGGGTGAGGACCATCCTTCCTGTAAATAAGGGCAGAGTCTTCTGGAAGGACTGGTTTAGGGTCAGGAATCAAGCTGCAGCCAGAATCAAGACTCAGACTGTAGCCAGAATCAGGGTTCAATCTGGGGTTGGGATCAGGGCTCAGCCTGAGGTCAGGATCAGGGCTCAGCCTGAGGTCAGGATCAAGGCTCAGTTTGAAGTCAGGATCAGGGCTTAGCCTGAGGTCAGGATCAGGGCTCAGCCTGAGGTCAGGATCAAGGCTCAGTTTGAAGTCAGGATCAGGGCTTAGTCTGAAGTCAGGATCAAAGCTCAATTTGGGGTCAGGATCAATGCTCAGCCTATAGACAGGGTCAGGGCTCATTCTGTAGACAGGGTAAAAGTTCATTCTGGGAGAGGTTTAGGGTTCAATCTGGGGTCAGGAGCTGGGTTATCTAAGATTTGTAACAGTGCTCTGTTCATAGACAGTGTCAGAGATAGAATAAGGGTTCATTCCATGCTATAGTTAGGGTGATGGCTCATTGTAGGGTCAGGGCTCAGGCTGGGCCCAGACTAAGTGTTCATGGTTTTGGATCATGATCAGGGTCCAGTCTGATCAGGATTACGACTCAGTAAGCGTTCATTTTGAGACTTAAGGTCAGACTGTCGGCTGGGCTCCAGACTTAGGCTATCACCGAAGTTTGGTGGACGATCTCTTAATAATGTCAAGAATCCACCTGGGGCTGGGTTGGGATCAGGACTTAACTGTGATGGGAGCAGGACTTAGTTTGGGGCTGTGTCTCTAACTATTAGGTGACTTTGGTGGTTGGTGGTTATGTGCCGTGGAGTCGCTTCTGACTCATAGCGAGACTCATTCCGAGGCTGTAAATCTTTACGGGAGCAGATAGCTTCATCTTTCTCCCATGGAACTGCTGGTAGATTAGGTGACTTTGTTGTTGTTGTTAAATGCCATCGAGTCGGTTCCAACCCATAGCGACCCTGAACAGGGTTTCTGAGGCTGTAAATCTTTACTGGAGCAGAAAGCCTCATCTTTCTCCTGCGGAGCAGCTGGTAGTTTCAAACTGCTGACCTTGCCGTACACAGCCCGATTGGGACTAAACTTCGGAATGTGCAGTTTTTGCATCTCACACCCTAATGGCTCAGCCACAAAGGTTTTCTATGGCAGACCCCGGTTTCTGGAAGTTATTGCCAGAGATGGCAGCACCAGGGTGTACAGGGCTAGTGCAGAGAGGTTTCTGTTTTTTTTTTTCCACACTTTTATTGTGAATTGAGTGATAGTTTACGTGGGAGAATATTGGTTTTACACCATCGTTTCATTGCAACGATTATGATCTCTTTCGTGCATCATCATTCCCTCTGTTTTGCTTCTGTTCCCTCTGTTTTGTTTTGGGGGGATGTACACAAAAACACTGGAATCGACTCGATGGCATTTGACAACAACAATACAAAAACACTCAGGAATATATCATAATTTAAACAACCAAAGGGCACACATTTTGCAAGCCTGTCTCCTGGCCTCCAGCACACAGCCTTTCTCTTTCCATGAATCTAGAGTCCTCAGCTGTTCGATTTCTCTGTGTCCCCATCTCTGCCTCCATCTCTGGTGTCACTGCTTCTTTAGATAAGGTCCCGCATTCTGCTTGTGCTCTTCTCCCTTGATGGTCCTAGGGGTCTTTGTCCTGGACTGTAAGATTAACTACTCCCCCCTTTTTGTTATAAAACTTCTACCTTTACAGTTGTGACAGTCACATTAGTTATGATAACAATTACTCACTATTGAATCATAAGAATTGTATTCCATCTCCTTTCACCAGACCTGTCTAACCTTTTTGGCTTTCTTGCTGCATATTTACTGACATTTGGGGCCAGAGTCATCATAGATGTCAACATTAGAGGGGACCTGAGGGCTCACCCTGTCCCACATCCACATGCATGTCTGAGTATAGGGCTCCTTCCTATGTGTCACTACCACCCCTGTACTGTGGGAAACCTCGGCAGTTAGGGCAGGCTGTAAGCAGATAATAACCAGAGGAGACTTTTTACAGATGCTGACTTTGAACCAATGCTTATGAGGAGGAGGGAATGGCCAGGCATGTGTGTGTGTGAGAGGCAGGAAACATAACCCACAACTTGCTGACAAAGTGGGAACCTGGCCACGCATGTGGCTGTCTTTGCTGAGTGCTTCCTCATGAGGGAGATACTCCAGTAGAAACAGCATGGTTTGGGCATTAGACTCAGGTGGTTTGAGATCTGGCTATGATGCTTTCTAGCTCTGTAATCCTGGCGAAGCTAACAAAACTCTCTGAGCCTCACTTTCATCATCTGGAAAAGGGGATCATAGCATCTGTTTCTGGGGGATAGTGTGAGAATGATGAAGAGTCTCACTTCTCCCATCTGTTACATGGAGCTATAGGCTCTATCAAATGGTCTGTAACTCCAATGATCTAAAAAACTGTATCCAACTTTTTCTATTGTGAATCTTTTTTGGTAACGTTGTGGGAGAATAATGGGGTCCTGGTGTGTCGCTGTAGGATAAACACTGGACTGCTAATTGCAAAGAAGGTAGCGCAAACCCACCTGTCACTCTAAGGAACCCTACACAGAGTCACTATGAGTCAGAACCAACTCAACAGCATTTAAACAACAATGTCCCAAAATATGTATAATATTCCTCACATCAGAATGGATTCAGCTCCCGTGTTTGAATAACAATCAGATGTTATTATTGAAATCTGTTTGACTCCTGAGTTTTGAATAGTGATGATAGTTCAAAGAATGTATCAGAATCGATTCAATTCCTGGATCAGATGGATCCCATGGCATAGTTGTTTATTTATTTACATCAATTATTTATATACATGTGCTATTATAGTTCATCTCTCATACTTTGTCAGGAAGGAGCAGTCCTGGAGAAGAACATCTGTTTGGTAAAATGGAGTGTCAATGAAAAGAGGAACACCTCCGACCAGACGGACTGAAATATAACAAAAGTTGTGAGGGTAGAGTGGGACCAGGCAGTGTTTCATTCTGTTGTACATAGGGTCGCTCTGACCTGGAATGTATGTTTTGATGGCACCTAACTGGTGCGGTGCTGTAGGATAAACACTGGACTGCTAATCGCAAGGTTGTTGGTTCAAACCCACCAGCCACTCCTCAGAAACCCTCTACAGGGTTGCTATGAGTCACAACCAAGTCGATGGCACTTAACAACAACACCAACAACACACAAAGTAAAATTTTTAAATGAAAGTGAAAACAAAATAGAAGGAAATGCTAATGCTCTCTTCCTGCACCCCACTGGGTGGGTCATTTGTGTCCCCTTTGGGATATCCACTTTTTCAAAGACACCCAGATATGATAGGAGGTGTTGAGGATGAAGGATGCTTCCTAAGTGGTTATCTCAGAGGGCAGTAGGAGTAGGTAGAGAACCTAGCTGTAACAATTATTCCTTTATTTCAGTCAAAAACTTTGCTGGAAATCAGTTCTATCCATGCCCCGTGCTGGGCCAGCGATGCCAAGGCCAAAGAGCTATGACATCTTCCCTGATGGAAGTCAGTAATAGTGTTTCATCTTTTTCTCTCATCGACAACTAGACATCGGTTTCTTCGAATCTCAAAAGAACTTCCTGGTAAAACTGTCAGGGCCTAGTGTCTTTTATGGAGAAAATTATTTGGCAAGTTTTTCCATAGTTCTGAGTCTAATGATCACAATTTTACAAACAGATAATTATAGCTCACTAAGAGGACTGTAATAGCGTAGTGGTTACGAATCGGGCTGTGAACCATAAGGTCAGTGGTTCGAAACTACCAGCTGCTCCGCGGGAGAAAGATAAGGTTTTCTACTCCCGTAAAGATTTACACCCTCGGAAACCCTGTTACAGGGTCGCTCTGGGTCGGAACCGACTCGATGGCACTTAACAACAACAAGAGGACTGTAATAGATTGTGTAGGGACACAAGACAACTTTATGAAGATGCAGAAAGGAGGGAAAACCAGCATTTGATGCAATTCCCCAGGCCGGCAAGGTGGGGAAGACAGAGGGAATAGCAGTTGCAGAATGTAGAAGGTTGAGAGAGAGCAGTGTGCCTGAGAAGGTGATTTGAGATGGCTGAAGAGTAGGAAGGAGAGGAGGTTGTAGGGAAAGCAGGACAAGAACGGGACTATGGAGGGTGTGGTTGACCCTGCTGAGGAGTCTGGCTGTCTCCTAGGCAGCAGAAGAAGCCCAGAAGATTCTTGAATAAGGAGGGGGCTTGGTGCTACCTAAGAGTTCCCAGGGCCTGGAAGTGGGGGTCTCACTTGACTATTGGTGCCATGGTAAACTAGGGGAAGCTAGGTGGAGCTGCAGCCTCCATCCGGCAACAGGCTTCCCCACCTGAGTGTCTCGAGCCTCTTGGGGGCCCCTCCTGCTTCCTGACCTTCTTTCTGGACCTTTCCGAAGACTTTCCTTAGACTGCTTGGCCTCTTTATACTCTCAACACTTCCAGGCTAGTTCAGTCTCCTTTCCAAGGAAACATTTCTTTATGTGATCACTTGACAGAGCTCCGTGCATCCACACTGAGGCACTCGTATGCACACATACTCCCACACATGTGCACATACTCCCACACATGTGCACATGCACTCACACATATGACTGCATGCATGTACACTCTCACACATGCACTCATATACAACATACCGCTCACACACTGACTTGTACTCACACATACACACACTCATAACACACAATCACAATCCTCACACACTCTCTCTCTCACACACAAACATATTCCCCTCCCACCTTTCTCCTATCTCTCATTTCCAAAATTCTCAGGGTGGGAGGCGGTACTAACATTTACTGAGAACTCGCTGGGTACCAGGCAACGCATTAGACTCCTTCATGTCTTCTCTCATTGACTTTTCATGACAGTCCTACTGGTTATATATTGTTGTTGTTGTTGTTGTTGTTGTCAGGAGCCATCGAGTCAGAACGGACTCATAGAGACCCCATGCACAGCAAAATGAAACAATGTCTGAGCCTGGGCCAACCTCACTATCGCTGCCACACTGGATGCCATTAATGATGCCACCTGGCTGATCCATCTCGTTGGGGCTAGATATTAGTCTCCCATTGTACAGATGTACAAATTGAGGCCCTGGGAGCTGAAAGTCTCACAAATAATAAGTGGAGGGTTCCCAGGGCAATAAAACTGCACCCTCTTTCCAGCACTTTCCACAGCCTTCTTGGTGCTGTTTTATACGTGTAAAACTCCCTTCGTCAAGTTGACCTGCTCCCTGGAGTCAGGCCCATGGTTTCTCCTTCCTTTGGCTCATGGGCCGGAACTCTGGGGGTGCTCAGTAAGTGTTCTTGAATCAGTGACTCTGAATTCAGATTCCAAAGTGGGGGGTCTCAGGAGCCACAGCTGTGTCCTTGTGATATTCTCACTGCCTGGAATGCACCCCACCACAAGACTCATCTTCAGGGCCCAGCCGTGGGACCCCACCTTGGAAGACCTTCTTCCTCTGTGGGTGTCGCTTTACTTAGATCTCAGTCAGGTATGTGCGGGTGTCGTTGTGTGTGTGAAGTATGGGATTGTGTGTGTAGTCTCACTCCATGGGACTCATATTATAGTTGTTTGTTTACTCAGCTGTCTCCCTTGTTAGATTAGGGGTTCATCTTTGGGGACCCAGAGGTGCTCTCGGGCCTACACAGCACAGGTCCTAGAGCACATGCCTCAGATAGAAACAGTTTATAGAATCCTGGGGTCTCCTCAGAGCATTTGGTTCCTATCCCAGATGAAGGCAGGCTTCTCCTGTGGGTTCCTGGGAGAAGGCTTTGGTGGAGGGCTCCCTCTCTCCAGGTACTTCCTCCTGAGCCCCAGTGGCCCCCAAGCATGCCAGCCTTGAGATGTCTAATGCTCAAACCCATGCTGGGGGAAGGCGGGGCTTGGCTGATGCCCCTTGTCAGTCCTCCTGGGAATTGAAGCCTGATGTGGGCAGCTTGCAAGCAGAGTCAACCAGCATGTGTCTCTCATTCCAAGCCAGGGCAACTAGTCTCGTGCCCTTCTCTTCCATCAGCAATGAGGCAGTGGGCACAGAGACCATCAGCCACCATTCTGCTGTGTGACCCCAGGCTAGTCACACCACCTCTCTGGGCCTCAGTTTCCCTTTCTGTAACACCAGGGGCTTGGTCTCCCTGACCTGAGAGCCCTCCCCAGCTGTGCCCTCTGTGACTTGGAGATGCTGAGAACAGAGGTAGGAAGGCAAGAGGGCCCTTCTTTCCCCACCGCCTCTCCCTGTCCCTCAGGGTCACCCCAAAGCCGCCCCCTCCCCTGGCTCCCTGGAACTTCCCTGCAGCTGCAGGCCTGGTGAGACAATTGGGTGTTTTAGAGAAATACATTTTTGGGCTAATTTGCCATGCATAAGTGTTTCTCTTACCCTTTAAAGGCGGAGAACAAAGAGGTCTTTCTGCACTCAGGCCGGCTGCTGGGAAGGGGACCGCAGCTGTACCAGGCCGGCGACCCTCCTCCCTCCCTCCATCCCTGTGAGCGCCCACCATGCCGCCCACTGCTCCCGAGGAGACAGCCTGGACTTTCCCAGCCTCCCCTGGCCCCTGCCCGGCTGCCTCTGAGTCCCTCAGGCCCTGGCTCATCCCAGCCCCCTCCTTCTCCCACCAGCTGCCCCAGGCAAGAGGGAAAGTGTGCGTGGGTTGGGGGACAGACAGATGGGGAGGGGGCAGATAGGGAGAGAGAGTAGCTTTCCACGTGTTGGGGCTCCAGGCCAACTCACAGGGAGGTTGATGGCATGGCTGAGTGTCTCAGTGGGCTGCGGTGTGGTCATGGGATGCCAGCATGGGATTGGCATCAGGTGAGTCACGCTGCAGTCACTCCCTTCATTCACTCACTCATTCATTCATTCTTCACTCCACACTGAGCTCCCGCTACATGTGGAAGGGAGACACACAGTGCTCCTTAGCTGAGGTGACACTGATGAGGGGAGCTGCAGGGCAGGCTACTCAGAGCCACACTGGAAGGTCCTTGTCCTCCTGGCTCGGTGAGGCCCTGGAGTACCCTGACACACCCGAGACTGTCCCCACCTCAGACCAGTCACTGCCGCTTCACTGTTCTGAGGTCACATGGCTCCTTTTGAGGGGCACACATGGCTTGGGGTTGGCCCCTTTACTACCCTTGTCTGTCTCCTGGCACACTCAGAGACAAACATAATGGGGCACACCGAAGCTGTAAACTGCTGGCGCCCCATCTATACCTCCCTACCCCCACCATCTTTGTGACCTCCATAAGGGGAGGGACCTGGGCTTCGCCCCCAGCACCCAGCACCCAGTACCCAACACCAGGTGAGGCCACAGCCCTCCAAGCCTTCTCTACCTGTCCCAGCAGCCAAAGAAACCCAAGTCAAACCAGCTGCCTTCTAGTGGATTCCAACTCATGGTGACCCCACAGGACGCCACATGGGTTAAGTACTTAGCTACCAACCAAAAGGTTGACACGGAAGGAAGGCCTGGCAATCTGCTTCTCAAAGTTCATAGCTTTCAAAACGCTATGGAGTACAGTTCTACTTTACACCCCGGGGTCACCATGGTAACAACAAACCCTGATGTTTATTGAGCACTTACTGCGAGAGAAACTTGACTTCTCTTAACTTCTTTACTCAGAATGACTTTATAAGGTCACTACTATTGTTGTTGTTGTTGTTAGGTACCATCAAGCTGGTACCGACTCATAGTGACCTTATGCACAACAGAACAAAACACTGCCCGGTCCTGGGGCCAACCTCACAATCATTGCTATGCTTGAGGCCATCACTGCTGCCACTTTCTTTACCAATCCATCTCATTGGGGGGTCTTCCTCTCTTTCTCTGACCTTCCACTTTACCAAACATGTTGTCCATCTCCAGGGACTGGTCCCTCTGATACTATGTCCGAAATAGGGGAGACGAAGTCTGGCTATCCTGGATTCCAAGGAGCACTCTGGCTGTACTTCTTCCAACACAGATCTGCTTGTTCTTTTGGCAGCCCGTGGTACTTTCAATATTCTCCTCCAACACCATAACTCAAAAGCATCAATTCTTTCTATGATCTTTTTTATTCACTGTCCAACTTTAACATGCATGTGAGGTTATTGAAAATACCATGGCTTGGGTCACCTTAGTCCTCAAACTGACATCTTTGCTCGTCAACACTTTAAAGAGGTCTTGTGCAGCAGATATGCCTAATGCAATATGTTGTTTGTTAGGTGTCCTATAGACTCAATCTCCAGTCATAAGGACCCATCGTTATTTCATGATGGGGAAACTGAGGGAGAGAGAGGCTAAGGTTTTGTCAACGGTCATCAACTCTCAGGGGAAGGGACATCTTGGCACCAAATTCCAGGCTCCAAACCATTAATCTGCTCTGCTCCGGAGCTACCCATTCCCGCTAGTCCTGCGTGAGTTTCCCGCCAGTCCTGCATGAGTTTCTGCAGCTTGCTCTGTGCGCCTGTCCTGGGAGCTCATGTACGTACATGTGAGAGTGAGTACATCTGAGGTTGCGTGGTAGAAGGGTTGTCGCACAAGAACCAGGAGGTGCTTGGCACAGGGTAGGAGGCTGAGTCTGTTTCTTTTCTGTTGTCTCAGGATGAAGGATGGCTCATGGTAATCAAATATCAGGACAATGTTGAACAAATTTCAAAATTACATGTATCTATAAAAAACCAGTCTTGCTGTTTAGAAAGAGACTGGAGGAGCCTTGAGACTATGGTCCTTGGTCACCCTTCAGGTGGCTCAATTTTCAGCCAAGCAGGAGATAGGTCTAGACAGAGAAACAGCACTAGTGAAGGACTCACACCACAGAATGGTCAACCGCTGGAACTCAAAAGGGCAGCATTTACCTAAGGACAAACTTCAGAAGGGTGGGGGAGGAAGGAGGAGTGGGCATGGGAATCCCAGGGAGGAAGTAGAAGTGATGTTGTGTTGAGGGGGTTACACAACATTGAGCTAGAGAAGTGTATGATTTGCTAAATGCAAAACTGATGACCTACGCTATAAAATTTCATTCAATTCACAAGAAAAAGTTTCAAAAAATTCAGGACCTACAACGACCCATAGGTCTCTCCTGCAGCCAACACACACCTAAGACCATCATGTCCTGATAGTCTGACTGACATCCCTGCAGGGTGACTGGTATGGGGGTGCAGTCTGGGTGGGCTCGGGGCATGGAGGGGGCAGGCGGGATTGGAGAGAAGACAATGGTCATAGAGCCACTCCTGCACACTCGGCTCAAACACAGTCGCTGTCGGTTGGAGCAAAACATGAAGAGAAGGAGATGTGGCTGTTTGCCTTGGGGGCTTGGGGGGGCCCCCCTACAATAAGCAGGCAGCTCCAGACCTGTCTGAGCAGGGACTCTTTCGATTTGCCAAAGGCCCTGCAGGCCCTGCTCCCCCATCCTAACTCTGTGATGGGGCACGGCTGGGTGCTAACTGTACCTATCAGTCTGAGAAAACAGAGCCCCTAAAAATGGAGCTCTGGATACTGGGAAGTGAGGGATGGGGTCTGAAGGCAGGGGAGGAAGGGTGCTGCCCTCTGGAAGCTGGGGAGGGGCAAGAAGGAAGCAGGAAGACTAGAAGCTGATGGGGATAGGGAGATTTATTTGCAGAATCCTACAACGGAAACTAACTTTCAATTGTTACCTGTAAGAACTTGAAATATGTGCTGATGAAGATCAAAGAGTACAGCCTTCAGTGTGGATTGTAACCTCAATGTAGAGAAAATGGAAACTCTCACAATTGGACTGACCAATGAATAATAGTTAAAAGATTGAATTTGTCGAAGACTTCCTTTTGCTTGGATTTACAATCAATGCTCATGAGAGAACATATTGCATTAGCAAACTTGCTACACAAGATCTCTTTAAAGTATTAGAGAGCAAAGATGTCACTTTGAGGACTAAGGTGTACCTGACCCAAAGCATGGTATTTTTAATCACCTCGCTTGCATGTGAAAGTTGGACAATGAAAAGGAAGACTGTAGAAGAATCAATATATTTGAGTTATGGTGTTGGTGAAGAATATCGAAAGTACCATGGACTGCCAGAACAAACAAAATCAGTCTTAGAAGGAGTACAACTGGAATGTTCCTTAGAAGTGAGGATGGTGAGACGTCATCTTTCGTTCCTTAGACATGTTGTCAGTGGAGGGACAGCAAAAAGGAGGAAGACCCTCAACAAAATGGATTAACACAGTGACAGGAACAACAGACTCAAACAAAAAAAAAAACCCTGTGAGGAGGGTGTAGGACCCACCGGCAGTGTTATGTTTTGTTGTGAATTGGAACCAACTTGGTGGCATCTAAAAACAACAGCAGCAGAACAGAACTGGAGAGGGGGTTGTCCTCGGAGCTTACCCTGTCCAAATCTAGTTTATGCATATGGGGGAAACAAAGGTCCAGGAAGGGGGAATGATTTTCCAGGGGTCTCACAGAAAATTACTGATGGATTCCATTTCAAATTACTGAGTTCATTTCAATCAACGCAGTAAGCAGGGTAATGCACTGGACCTCAAGCTTGGTTTGACCTGCAAGGTCGCTCCTCGGAAACTCTATACAGGGTTGCTATGAGTTGGAACTGACTCAATGGCACCTAACAACAACAACAACAAGGTTACTAGGGACTCAGCATTCTACAAGGCCTATGCTGCCTCAGGTGGCTGTGGTCCCGTGGGGGAATGGATACAGGGACAGATAAGCACTAGCCAAGGACACGAGTGGCACCACCACAGAGAGTACATGGCAGAGGGGCAAGGGGGTAATGCAGGACCTCCTCCTGGGTACGACTTCAGTGAAGGTGGCAAGTGGGCTGGTTCTTTAGGGTGTTTTTAAATGTACAATAGTTTATTTGATTTCAATATTTTTTTCTTCAATTAAATATGGATAGCATCAGTAGGTCTAGATGACTTACTGTAAGACGAGAGGCTATTTTACTTTGTGACGCTCTTGGAACTTACTAGAAACTGTTTGAATAGAGTAATGTCTACTAATTGAGTTTTAAAGTCAACAGTAAGGTTGATATATAAACAATAAGGACTCTCGGACCAGCACTGGACTGAGAACCGCAAGGTTGGTAGTTCAAACCCACCATATGCTCTTCAGAAACCCTATACAGGGTCACCATGAGTCAGAACTGACCCGACAGCACTCAACAACATAAACAATAAATGATTGGTGGATAAAAAGAGATGGGAGATATATGGAACTATATAGAAAACCAATGATCTAAATCTTGGCCTTGCACATCAATTTTTTCTTTTTACATAGATTCATTCACTATGGAATTTTTGCTATACTAGATTTTTAATAAAAACCTGTAGTTATTGCAATAAAAATTTCTGAATGTTACAGACTATTATTTATTTCTGAGTACCAGGTAGTGACCAAATTCCCAAATAATTTTTCATTTAATTTTATGCTTTTTCTAGTCCTTTCTTCCCCAAACCATGCAGTTATTAGATTAGTAAAAATATATTATGTTAGTAACTATATTATTAAACTATATTACATTTTGTTGTTAAATGCTCTTGAGTCATTTCCAACTCACAACAGGCCTGTATAAGGTTTCCAAAGCATGGCTGGTGGGTTTGAACTGCTGACCCTGCTCATCCCAGAGCACCACCTCAGGACTCCTATATTACATTAGCAAAATTATATGAATATAGAATGTAATTATGAATGTAAGAAAATAAATTAGATTTCAACAGTCATTTTTTGTTTACAAGTTGTGAACTAGTTTATCTTGACATATTTTGTATTAAGTATTTATTTTAGCCATTCTGTTTTATAAAAGTACTTTCATAGTTTGAAATATATAAATATTCAAAATAATGGCTCAAGGTTTTTAATTCAATAGTGGATGCTATTTTCATTCCTAGAAATTTTTTACATGATCTTTTTTTTCTTTATAAGTTTTTATTGTGAATTGAGTGATAGTTTACATGGGAGAGCATCAGCTTTACATTCATCCTGTCGTATTTCATTTCATTGAAGTGATTTCAATCCCTTCCATGCATTAGCATTTGCTTCCAATCCCTCTGCTTTTTTTTTTTTTTTGATTGTGTTTTGGGTTTTGCAGGGTGGTGAGAGGATGACCAGGAAATGAAGGAATTGGTGTCTAGGTAATCTGGGCTGGTTGAGATAGTTTCTGTGTTTGCTACCTCTGAGAGCAGTGATCTGTTCTCTCTGAGGATAGACCACTGCTCTCAGAGGCAGGTTACACACAGGACTGGAGATGGTAGGATGGTTCTGGTATCTTTCGGTCTGGAAGCAGAGAATTGGATTCAGGATTTCTCAGGGCCCAGCCCCAGTCAGGACATCATATCCATTCTGGTTACAGTCCCTGAGTTCATTTATTGAGCACTGATTCTGGATAAGTCTTCTAGGGAGGGGAAGATTTTAAGAAACAGAGATGAGGAAGGGTGTTCCAGAAGATGAGGCAGCTAAGGTGATGGTGGTGGTGGTAGTTGTGCCACCAAGTCGGTTCTGACTCATAGCCACCCTGTATAGGCTTTCCGAGGCAGTAAATCTTTACAGGAGCAGAAAGCCTCATCTTTCTCCTGAAGGAGTGACTGGTAGATTCGAACTGCTGACCTTGCAGTTAGCAGCCCAGCTTGTAATCCACTACACTACCAGGGATCCTTGAGGCGGCTGGGAATCCAGGACCACTTGAGCATGCTCTGTCTTCATGTGCAGTTCAAGAAGCTGGGCTTGACGCTGACAGGAAGCACAGGGATGGATTTTGGTGTAATCTGTGGCAAGAGGAAAGTGCAAATGGGTTTTGAGTGAGAGTGATTACACAGACCCCCAGACTGGGCTAGGAGCTCCAGAGATCCCAGAAGGTTCCAGAGGAGCTAGGAGTCAGGACCTGGCAGTGATGTGCTGGTGAATACTTAACAAAAGGCTCTGTGGGGGAGAGAGAGGCTGATGAGTGGTATTTGGCTAATTTTCATGGCATAAAAAATTCCCACCAGGATGGATGTCAAGCTTCCAAGGTAACATCAACTGGCTTGAAAATTCCTGAAATTTTCCCTATTGGCTCTCACATCTGGGTTATAAACTGTAGCTGCCCCAGGGTCCCAAGTTGTCACCCCTGTCTTCTGGCTGTCTCCCCGGGTGACTGACAAGTGAAAGCTCATGGATGGAAGTGTCAAGGAGAACATGAACACATCCAAGTTCAGGGCCCAGGCTTCCGGTGGACTCCCGCACCTCCTCTGGGCTGACTAATTTGCAGGATCACTCCTGGGATTTAGATGACTGATGTACTGAGGGGGTGGGGGGTAGGGAGGTGAAGAACTGGACTGGAAGGGCTTTAGGGAGCATAGACAATGGTTCTCTGAGGATAGGGAGGAGTTCCCCTATGCTCAGTTAATCAGACAAAGCGATCAGACCCAGGAGATGAGCAAGGGGGACAGCGTGGGGGCTGAAGAGTCCTGTGGAAAGTTCTGAGTAGGAGGGGGAGATGGTGGGCTACAGGTAGTCTCACCTGGATGTATCCTAGCACCTCAAGTCCTGCCCATGGAAAGGTGGGTCTCTGGGCCTTGGTTCATGTTGATCTCTCTGTCTGGTGTTACCCTACCCTTCTTGTCACTTGGAAAACTCCTATGCATCCAGCAAGAACCCAACTCAAAAGCTGGGATTAAGAGCACTAGCTTGGGTACCATCAGACCTATGAGGCCCTGGGCATCATCAGCTGAATCTCTCTTAACCTCATCTGTTAAATGGGAGTAGCAACACTAGGCAGTTTGTAGGATTCCACATGACACACTGGATACAGATGGAGCCTACTTCTGATAAAGGTGGTCAGTGGTTGTGTGCCAGCAAGTCAGTTTTGAGGCTATAAATTTTTACGGGAGCAGAAAGCCTCATCTTTCTCCTTAAGAGCTTCTGGTGGACTTGAACTGCCAACCTTGTGGTTAGTGGCCCTACTCATATTCCACTATGCTACCAGGGCTCCTTAATTCTGATAATAGTGATACTGTTATTCCATTTCCCCTAAGGCTGGCTTGGCCCTCTGAACCCCCATCATGCTTTGTGGGTACCCCTTAAATCAGGTAGTTGTCATAATCATGTCTGCCTCCCTCACGGGACAGTGAACCCCAGTGGGGACACTGCGTCTGATTCCCCTCCAAGTCCCTGGCTATGCCTCCCACCAGTGTTTCAGATGAGGGGTAACCCTGGCCAAGCCTCTGGCCTCAGCCCTGTGGCCCATGTTGCTGTTCTCAGCCATGTGTCCAGGCCACGCTGCTGCTCCCGACATGGCCTTGTTTCCGTACTTGGGAGCTGGATGACTCCCAGTGTGGCACAAACAGTTAATGCACTCGCTGCTCAGCTTGGTGAAGGAAGAAAGGTGGTCGATTTCAGAACAAGCAACAACTGAAAACCCTGTGGAGCTCAGTTCTCCTCTGACGCACGTGGGTCTCTGTGAGTTGGAGTCGACTCAACGGGAACTGGTTTGGTTTCTTTTTCTGACCTGGAAGATTCTGTGGTTGTGCTCAGTCCAACAATACTATGAGTCCATGTCCCAAACCACGTCACCACCCTGCTCCCGGACCAGCCCCCACCCACTGCCCTGCCTTCAATGGCTCCACTCATCTCCAGTCACCCAGGCATGACACTTGGGACTCATTTTTGACTCATTTCTCCCCTTCGTTCCCTTACGGCCAATCATCAGCCATGACAGGTTGTGGTCCCCTACCCTAGGTTCTAGTCCCCATAGCCTCGGTCTTGGTCTGAAGTCTGGGTTATTGTGTCCACTTCCTGCTGACCAGTGCCCTTCACTTTCTACCATCATTTCCTCCCTAGAATTCCTGAAATACCACCCACCGGACAGCTGCTGTCTGCCTGGAAACCGAATCACATCATTGCAGTTGTTATTGCTGTTGTTAGGTGTTGTTAAGTTGGTACAGACTCATCGAGACCTTATGCACAACAGAACGAAACACTGCCTGCTGGTCCTGTGCCAACTTCACAATCATTGTCAAGCCCATTGCTGCTGCCACTGTGCCAATCCATCTCATTGGGGGTCTTCCTTTTTTTAGCTGACCCTCTACCTTAACAGCATGATGTCCCTCTCCAGGAATTGAACCCTTCTGATAATATGTCCAAAGTAGGAGGGATGAAGTCTGGCCATCCTGGTTTGTAAGGAACATTCTGGCTGTACTTCTTCCAACACAGATTGGTTTATTCTTTTGGCATTCCATGGTACTTTTAATATTCTCCTCAACACTGTAATTTAAATGCACCAATTCTTCTACAGTCTTCCTTATTCACTGTCCAACTTTCACATGCATATGAGGTTATTGAAAATACCATGGCTTGGATCAGGCATACCTTACTCTTGAAAATCACACCATTAGCTCTCTAATCATTGAACAAGGAGCTGCTTCCTGGATCCAGAAGTGGATCCAAGAGAGGCTGGGTCTCAGCTAGACACTTTTTATGTTTTGTTTTTAATTGTGTATATATATTAGCAACTATGTTGTTGTTGTTGTTGTTAGGTCCCATCGAGTCAGTACCAACTCATAGTGACCCTACGCACAACAGAATGAAACACTGCCCAATCCTGGGCCAACCTCACTATTGCCATTCTTGAGCCCATTGATGCTGCCACTTTGCTAATCCATCTTGCTAGGGGTCTTCCTCTTTTTCTCTGACCCTCTACCTTACCAAATACAGAGTTGCTCAGAGTCAGAACCGATTCCATGGCATATAACCACCACCATATATATAGTCCTGGTGTGATGCTGTGGTCTAAAGTACTGGACCACAAGGTTAGTTTGAACCACAAGTCTGGCTTCAAACTCACCAGTCACTCCTTGGAAATCCATATACAGGGTCGCTATGAGTTGGAACCGACTTGACAGCATTTAACAGTGACAATGACATATCCATCCATACATACACATATATATGTGTGTGTGTGTGGATACTGAAGCATTTGCCATTTTAACCATTTTTAAGCGTACAATTCCACAACATTTGTTACAGCCGTCATACTGTGCAACCATCCTAATTCCTTTCCAATTTTTTTCATCCCCCAAAACAGACATCAGAGAACAAGAGGAAGACCCCCAATGAGATAGAGTGGCCCAGTGGCAGCAACAATGGGCTCAAGCATAACAAAGGTGAGGATGGCGCAGGGATTGCTGTGAGTCAGAACCAACTCAATGGCCCCTAACAGCAAAACAGACTTCGGTGGCCTGATGTGGCATAAGCACTGGACTGCGAACCTCAAGGTCAGTTCAAACCTACCAGCTGATCCTCGGAGACCTTATATACAGGGTCGCTATGAGTCGAAGCTGACTTGATGACACTTAACACCAACAAACAGATATTGTAGCGCTATGGATCTGTAGGATAAACACTGGACTGTGAACCACAAGGTCAGTAGTTTGAGCCCACCAGCTGATCCGTGGGAGAAAGATGAGGCTTTCTGTTCTTGCTAAGATTTCTGGAGTGCTGGTGTGGCACCGTGGGATAAGCATTGGGTTGCTAACCACAAGGTTGGGGGTTCAAATTCAGCCGCTCCTCGGAAATCCTATACAGGGTTATCTATGAGTTGGAATCAACTCAACAGTACTTAACAAAAAACAAAACAGACACCATCTTTGTTAAAAGAGAGGGCCAGTGAAAACAAAGGAGACTCTCAGTGGGACAGACTGACAGACACCATAGCTGCAACAAGACTTCAAATGTATCAAAGACCATGGATATGGCGCAGGGCTGGGCACTGTTTTTGCTGTATGTTCAGGTCACCGTGACAGTAACTAACACAACACACAGAAAACCCCAGTGTCTCTTAAGTGTCAATTCTGCATCATCCTGTCCTTCAGTCCCTGGTAACCACTAAGAAACTTCTACCTCCCCAGATTTGCCTATTCTAAATATTTTATAGATGCGCTGTAAAACCTGGGAGAGTGGGAATCTGTGTAAGGCAGAAACCTGCCAGAGGTGAAGACCTCAATATTTCCCAGTTTCCATATTTGAGAGAGGATTCCTAGTATGGAACTGTAGGACCAGCATTGGACTGCCAACCACTAGGTCGGCAGGTCAGACCCACCAGCTGCTCCTTGGAAACCCTATATAGGGTCGCTGTGAGTGGGAACGGACTAGAAGGCACTTAACACCACCACCACCACTATTTGAGAGAGCCACAGAAAAGTGGAGACTGCTTTGACAACACAGAATACTTCAGAGACTCCTCAAAACAAAGCAGCTCTTGCAGCTTCGCGGTCCATGAGGCTGTGCAGCGCTGATTTGCTTTAGACTGAGGGTTCATCTGTGCCTCTGCACGCGTCAGAAGTTCCCCTTTCTTTGTGGCTGAGTCCACTGTATGGATGGATCTACCCATTGGGACATCCATTCTTCTACTGAAGAGACACCTGAGTTGTCCTTCTGGCTATTGTGTAATAAACATTGGTGACAAGTGTCTGTTTGAGCCTCTACTTTTGAGTATTTTAGCCTGATATGTTTTGATTCAGGGAGGAGAAGGGACCCTGAGTGGACAATGGGGATGCACCCACACTCAACATTGACCCTTCCCAGGCTGCTGTGGGTTATCTTCTGAGTCCATGAGTAAGGCACACACTGACACTGCTCACGTCTACCGAGATTCCTGCATGAGGCAGGGGAGTCAGGGGGATAAGATCCCGGACCTGCCCACGCCAAGGTCACTCACTGCGGGGACACAAAATGGGTCATGCCACACCCCGACAAGTTCCACAACCATACATACACAGGGCTGTCTGTATATTCTGCCTGGATCCAGAGCTCCCCAGAGGAGAGATGGTTGAGTCGGGTAGTGAAGATTGAACATTAGTGTTTCAGGGGAAGTGAAGTTTTTAGAGAAGCTGGGAGGGGCTCGGGTGACTGGTGTTGGAAGGGTCCAGTGGTGGGGAAGGGGTCCTGCTGGTCTAGGTGAACAACCTTGTTGGGGAGGGGGGCTTTTTGCCAGGATAACTGTGCTCCAGACTGGGGGGAAAGTCCTCTCTACAAAACTCAACAATCTTTGGGCTCAACACTTTACAAAGAGCAATGTTCTTCCCTATTTCCTGTGTTTCTTTGCCAGCCCTGGGATGTGACTTGGGCAGGGCCTTACTGTTCCCATTGTACAGACGAGAGAGGCAGGGCAGAGACTTGCTAGTCCTCTGCAGAGTGAACCCTGGAATTTCCCTGGTCCTGAGTCCCAGAATCTGGAGGTTACTTACTGGGTTAGAGAGGGAGGGGTTCCAACCCCTGGGCCCTGAGGTCCTTCTGGGGGTGGCTGGTTCTATGGAATCAGGAGGGACAACAAGCTGGGAACTCACCACTCAGTCACGGTGCCCAAGGCAAACAACGCCACCCCGGAAGCCCTGGCAGAGTCTGGGCCAGGGGAAGCAGGGGGGACTGGGTGGCGGGTTGTGTTTCCACTTGATTTCCTCAGTTGTTTTCCAAGAGCGGTGGCAGGATCCG
>NW_006408594.1:3530427-3539695 GCF_000296735.1 Chrysochloris asiatica | reverse complement strand
CGGCCTGCCCGCCCCCCATGTGATTCGCCAACTGACGACTGTGCCCGCGTGGAAAGGCCTCGAGGCTTCCTTCCTGCGCTTGCTGGATGGGTGTGTGACGTGGGATGAGGGCACTGGGCCCACATGGTGACTCTCCATGTGACCTGCTCTAAGCCCTCTTCCCAGCTGGCCTGCAGTCCCTTTGATTCTGAGAAGTGGATGGGTTATGATGTTCTGGGGTACAGCCACTAGTGTCCTGGGGACCAGGACTTTGCAGCGCCTCCCAGCTCCTGGACCCCCTCCTACATCTCCAGGTCCCCTTCCTCCCTTTTCAGGACCGCCATCTTGGGCCTGGCCAACGCCATCAGCTCCCCGACTTTCCAGGACTGCACCCCGGCATCCCTGCTCTTGTCCTTTCCCACCCTCCAAGGCTGGCCCATGCTCTGGTCTCTGCAGCCTCGTCCCTTCGGGTCCAGCAGCACGTCCTGTCCTGCCCTGTTGGCGCCTCCTCAGATCTGTTGTGGGAGGAGGGGGGGGTTAGTCACGCCTGGCCTCAGAGTTGGCTTGGCCACTTCCTGACTAGGAGGTGGCAGGTGACTCCCAGCCTTCTCTGGGTTTCAGCTTCCTCCTCTGTGTGTGTGAGGCAGAGAGAGGGGTGGAGGTGGGGGTGTCTAGTAACTGAATCAGTGATCTTCAAACGCTGACCCCAGGGTGAGGTGAGGAGGCACTGGGCCAGTCCTCTCTCCTAGTTAGAATTCTGACTCGGACGCCAGCCATGCACCATCAGATAGGTTGATGTCTCACAGAACCTCAGTTTCCTCCTCTGTAAAATGGGATAATAATAGTACTTTCCCTTTGGGATGGAATGAACTAACCCAGGCTAGGGGGTCTCCACCTAGCCTGAGGTTCAGCCTTCCTAGAGGGGGTATACTCCTTACAGCAACTAACTGGGAGTCAGAATTAGCCAGCAAAGCCTTGGGAAGAGTGTTCGAGAGGTGGAACCCAGTCCAGGACTGGGAGTGGTGGGAGATGAGACCTCAAGTTCCTGCTTTGGTTTAACCAGAAGCCCACCCAGCCTCCCCACGCACCTCGGTGGCCAGCGACTGGTGTCATCTTCCCCGTCCGCCAAGCTGACCAGGGCCCTTTCTGTCCTTTGCTCCTGCCTACAAGCCCTCCTTGCATCTCTTGGCCTTTACAAACCCTACTTGTCCATGCCTCTTCCAGGAACCTTTCCCTGACTGCCATTGCTTATTTCTCCTCTGCAGCACTGAACGTTGTACAAATTCACTGTGTGGGTAACTTCATGAAGGCTGTTTTTGTCCCTCTGCTGCCCACTGGACCCACTGAAGCTCCCACTCCCCAATGCTGTCCCTGCTTCTACAGTGACTGCTCCACCATGCCCCCCTCCCCCCACTGCATGGCCGACATTCAGCAGGTACTTTACAAACATCTGCTTTCTTGAACGGCACCTTTCCATCTGCAAGGTCCTATCCCCCTGAGCCTCTCTTTCCCACCTGAAGAATGAGCTGCCTGCTTTTCACACACCCAGCTCTGGGGGGCCAGAGACTCACCTGGGTCACATGCTGATGTCACAGCACAATGGGGGACAGGAAAGTCATGAAGGCTTTTTGTGACTCTTTGTTGTTGTTGTTACATGCCACTGAGTTGGTTCTGACTCACAAGGACATTGTATAGGGTTTCTGAGGAGCAGCTGGTGAGTTTGAACTGCAAACCTTGCAGTGCATTAACCCTCAGCTCCACAATAAAACTGCCAACGAAGAAACTTATTAAGACAGGGCACTCGTGTCAAGGGGCTCAAACGAAGCCCCTTCAAGCGCCTAGAATCCCACCGTTCATGATCAGCCTGGTGGGGCACCGCTCCTAAAGCATATGGCCCCTTATTGTACGACGGGTCAGGCAGTGATTAGGAGAAGGTGGGCAACCTGGGAAAGAGAGCCTGCAGAGTTTGGGGGGCTACTGTAAAGTCCTAAGGAGAACGCCCCCAGATTCTGCCCAGGACCTCTTACAGTTTCATCCCCACTTGACAGCCTGGTGAGGATTCCTGCTGAAATGGAACTCAGACCACGCCATCTCCTGCTGGAAGCACCTAAGTGTTCCTCTCACGTACAGCATTCCTCCAGGATTCACAGTGGGGGATGGAGGTCCCCACCCTCCCTGACCTGACCCCTCACTCCTGCTGCTCCACACTGACCTCCTGGCTGGTCCTGAATTCCTCAGCACTGTTCATTCCCTCTCAGGGTTTTTGCACATGCTGTTCCCTCTACCCGAAACAGTCTTATCCCATATAGACGCCGCCCTTTCATTCAGATCTTTGCTGAGAGTCACACTCTGACCATTATTTCTCATCACGCTCTCCCTTTGACCTGCTTTACTTCTCATCTTAGCACTACCTAACATGAAAATATGGAACTGTAAGATCAGCGGTTCAAGCCCACCAGCCACTCCTTGGAAACCCTATATGGGGTCGCTCTGAGTCAGAATTGACCTGACGGCACTTAACAACAACAGCAATATTTGATAACATTACAGGTAGTGTAATAAAAATATTTATTTGCTTATTGTCCATCTGTCCGATGAGAATATTCCCTCTTTGTGGGCAGGGGGTGGTCTCTTGTGTCTTCTGCTAGATCCTTAGCAGCTGGACACTCAGCCAGTGCTCTGCCAGCATTTGTGGGAGGGAGGAAGACAGGAAGGCAGTTAAAGGAAACATGTCATTCTTTCTTCTGCTAATAAAAGCAATCATATGACCTGCTGTTCCTTCAGAACTGCCTGTGTGCTGCTTTATATCAGGTATTTTTGAGAAAATCCCATTAGCAGAGGGCACAGCATCTTGCTTCTCCCAGGTTGGCCCCAAGGTAGAACTGAGTCATTAAGCTGATATGTGAGAAGTGCTGAGTGCATAGTAGCTGTTTTATGAACCATAAGGTCTTTTAGTATTTGCCTCCCTATTGGATGGCGCAAAGGATTGATCTGCTCAACCACGAGCCAGAGGTTGGAGGTTTGAACCCACCAGAGATAACTTTGGAGAAATGCCTGGTGAGTTGTGTCCAAAAAATCAGCCATTGAAAATCCTAAAAAGGACAGTTCTACTCTGACACACATGGGGGCGCCATGAGTTGGAAGTGACTCTAGCAGTCTCCAACAAGGGGAACCAGGGCTGATGGGTAGAGGTGGGAGAGGGAGGAAGCACAGGGAGAAATGGGAGAGATTGAATTAAAGCTTAAGAAAACCTTTCTAACAGCGAAACCTGTGCAAAGGTGGAAGTGGCTTCCTCAGGAGGAGGTAAGCCACTGGTCAGAAAAAGGAGGTCAGCATAGGCTGGGTAAGCATGCACCAGGGCCAGTCCTGATGCCTGACGGCAGAGGATGAAGGATTCAGAAGGAACCTATGCCCTCTGGAGGCGGATGATCTGATGAAAACCAGGTACCATCCCTCAAGGATGCAGTGGGCCAGATCCTGGAGCAATGAACAAGTGGCTCTCCTGAAGGTGGTCAAGTATGGCCAGACCTAGTCAGGGGAAAGAGCCCATGACTCTCAAAGCCTGCTGGGACTTGGCCAAGCGGCCATCTTGAGATTCTGGTCCTGTCAACCACAACCCAGGCCTCGGAGAGAGGACACTGTGCTGTTTAGGGACCAAAAGGCCCCCAAGCTTGCTCTTGCCCCCTCCCCACCTCCCTCAGGCCCCTGTGCCCGCGCCCATGGGGTTAAATCTCTCCCTGTCTCTCTCTGCTCCAAGTTGTTTTCCAAGTGAGGTAGAGAATGGATCTCTTGTTACCAACATGGCTTCTGGGCATTGGGTAATGCGCTCCCTCTTCTCCCTGCCCCGCGCCACAAAGGGACCTTTTGTTCCTCTCCCTGCCCCTTTCTCTGGTTCTTCCCCGGCCCCCCACCCACCCCAACTCCCTCCTCCTGGTGTCTCCCGCCCCACTCTGCACCCCTGGGCTGCAAGGAGTGACGGTGGCCATGGCGCCCTCCCTCTCCCAGGATGCCCTGGGAGGAGAAGGGACCTTGGCGGCCGCGGCAGCCATCTTGAGAGCTGCCCTTCTCCACAGTCACCGGGTTGCTGTGAGGCCTGCTGGGTGGGTGAAGTCACAGTGAGGGTTTGCTGGGTTCCACGTGACTTCCTGTGGTGCCACTTCTACCCTCCAGAGAGAAGGAACTCCCTCCAAGCTTCACCTTAGGCCGCCGTTTGCACTTAGACAAAACACCTTCTCCTTCACCATCTCACTTGAGCTAACAGTAGCCTTCTGAGGGGCTTCTTACTGCCTCCCTTACAGAGGGGGAGACTGAGGCTCAGAGTGGTGATGTCTGCTGAGGACTCAGTAAGCAGGTGCTTCAGCTGTGACTAGACCGTGAGCTTCTTTCGCCTCCCCATCAAAACTCTCCAAGAAAGCTCCCTGAGTCTGCTTCGACCTCTGGGGAATACTGACAGTGGGGGCTAAGCCTTCCTGCAGCAGAAGCCTGAAAACGAATTTATTAGAGTTTTTTTGAAAAGAAAACAGAATGTGTCTGAGATGGACACATCAGGAAACTAGCCAGACAATGAAGTGTCTGGTTTCTGAGAAGACAGTGTCTGTCCACTGTCCCCTCCCATGTCCCTTCACAACAACTCTGTAAAGCAGGCAGGGATGGGCTAATGGCTCCATTTTTGTCAGATGAGGAAACTGATGAAGAGAGAGGCTGTACAGCCAAGACTTGGAGCTCAGTCAGTTGACCCCAACTCAAGTCGTCTCTTTCAGGGCCACCACTCTGTCTGTACTGCTGTCCCACCTACCCTCTGAGAGGGCCAGGGCTGCTTGGGGAGGGGATGGAAAACGATAATGCCCTTGTCAAGAGTTACAGAAGCCAGAGCGCTGGGGAGGCTGTATTTGCCTCTTCAGACATTCTCCTGGTTCCTCCATCTCATACCAGTCTCATGTGGATAGAAACCGGAAATAAAGTCTATTACTGCTTGGGATCACCACACTGGTGCTCGGGCCTTAGGGCAGTGGCTGAGAAGAGATTAAACTGCAAGACTTGGTGATGGGTTGGATGAGGGGCTTTCGTTAGTCACTGAGTTGGTTCTGACGATGTACAACAGAACGAAACACTGTCTGGTCCGGTGTCAGTCACCTCCACTAATGTTGTTAGATTTGAGTCCATTGTCGTAGCACTGTGTTTATTCATCTCCTTGAGGGGCTCCTTTTTTACTGACCCTCTACTTTACCAACCATACTGTCCTCCTGACGACGTGTCCAAAATTCTTGAGATGAAGTTTTGCCATCCTCACTCATTCTATATTTCTTCTAAAATAGATTGGCTTCTTATAATGACAGTCCATGGTACTTTCAATATACTTCACCAACAACATAATTCAAATGCACTAATTCTTCTTCGGTCTTCCTTATTCATTGTCTAATTTTCCAATTCATGTGAGGCAATTGAAAATATCATGGCTGGGTCAGGAACACCTTAGTCCTCAAAGTGATATCTTTGCTTTTTAACACTTGAAACGGGTCTTTTGCATCAGATTTATCCACTGTAATACATTGTATGAGTTCCTGACTGCTTGCTTCCATGAGCTCCAAGGAAAATGAAACCCTTGACAAAACTTTAATCTTTTAATATTTTCACAAATAAATGTTGCTAATTGGTCCAGTTGTGATGATTTTTGTTTTCTTTACACTGAGTTATAATCCATACGAAAGGCTGTATGTAGTCTCTGATCTTTACCAGTAAGTACTTTAAGTTCTCGTCCCTCTTTAAGCCAAGAAGGTTGTGTTATCTGCATAATGCTGGTCATTAATGATTCTTCCTCCAATCCTGATGCTGTTCTTTTTCACATAATGCAGCTTCTCAAATCATTTGCTCAGGTTTTAAAAAATATTCTCATGAAAAACATTGGTCTAATTTATGCTCACAAAGCAGGTAGCAGGTAGGATGGTTATTGAGGCAGCCATAGAGCGAGACCTCAGCAAATAGCCAGTGTGCTGGAAGATGGAGTTCTAGGCCCTGGGAGCAATTAAGGAGCTCAGAACTCACCCAGGAGATTGGAGAAGGCTTCCTGGAGGAGTTGACTCTGGCTGGAGCCTCCAAAGATGAGTGAAAGTTCACCAGGTAAATAGATTGAGAGAGAAGGTGGGGATGGGGATGAGGTTGAGGACAAGAGGAAGGTGAATGGTGTGGGTGGTGGGGGGAGGAGGCCTCTTTGCTGGATTACAGATTAGGGCAGTGGAGGTGGGCGAGGTGGGCAGAGGTGAAGATAGGCACAGAGTGGGTCTCAAAGGGCAACAGGGGTCAGTACTGAGGACTCAGGGTACATTGGCAAGGACTGTTATCTTGAGGACAGTGGGGTAGGTGGTCACTGAAGGGCTTAAAAAGGTCAGATTTGACTTTTCAAAAGTTCATCACTGTGTGGGCTGGGTCTCTGCCAGTATAGTTTACTACTGTGCCCCCAGGAGCTAGTTCAGAGCATACAGTAGGTTTTCCATCAGTGTTTTGCATGAAAACATGAATACCAGAAGCAGCAGTTTAACTCCAGTCATGGGACCGTTGGCCTCTGTTTTCTCACCCACAAAGCACCTGCCTCCTGGGATTGTCAGAACAGGGATCATAAACACGTGCCAGGGCTTAACTCTGTGTCCCGCCCAGTCAGCACTCCTTACTGGTAATATCACCAAAAGTGTGCAAGGTGGGAAGGTGGAGGCAGGGAACTGGTTAGGAGCGGTTGGGTCGTCCAGATGTGAGGGAGTGATAATAACTGTGTCAATTCTCAGGGTTTGAAGTTCTTCATGTATTTTTCTCGCGTAATTCTCAGAACAAGCCCATGAAGAAGACAGTAGGGTTATCCATATTCGCTCATCCGGAGTCCTGGTGTGGCGCTGTAGGATTAGCACTGGACTGTTAATCATAAGGTTGGTGGTTCAACCCCTCTCTGCCCAGCTGCTCCTTGGAAACCCTATACAGTTTTGCCATGAATTGGAAGTGATTTGATGGAACTTAACAAGATCAACGTTCTATCATCCAGAAAACGGAGACTCAGAGAGGTGAAGTGACTTGTCCAAGGTTTTCTGAGTGGCAGGTGATGGAGAAAAGTGCTGTCAGATCCTGTGCTGAAGATGGAAGGAGGTCAGGGCAGCAACCTAGGAAGGGAGATGTGGGGGTGTCCAGAAACACCAAACACATCACCAGGCCAATTAACTGCGATGCCCCACAAGACCATGGCCCCAAACCCTCAAAACAAGGAACCAATCCTATTGGGTGTTTAGTTGTATACAAACAGCCCCAAAAGGTACGGTTATTTTGTTGTTGTTGTTGTTTTGTTTTTGACATTGTTGTAAGTATACATACCACACAATCTTTGCCAGTTCAAATCAATAGGTGTACAACTTATTGACTGTACAGCAATTACATTGATCAGCTGTGCAACCTTGCCCTTTGTTGTTGTTAAGTGCCGTCGAGTTGATTCCGACCTATAGCAACCCTGTATGGGGTTTCTGAGGAGCAGCTGGTGAGCTTTGCGGTTCAAGCGGCTTTGGAGTGTAGTGCATTCACCCACAGCACCACACCAGGACTCCAACGTTGCCCTTAGTCAATGCAAAATTTCCATCACCATAACTGAAACTCAGTACAGGTAGTCCCCAACTTAGAACTTTTTTGAGTTGGATGAACCACCTGGCTACGTGTTGAGGGAGTGCCCCAGAACAAAGCAATCTGTAAAAACTGCAAAAGGTGTTTTTCTTTTACTTTTTTGTTTCATTTATTTGTTTTTCTTTTCCTTTTAAAATTTCCTAGTGTTCAAGGAAATCTCTATGAGAATACTAGCTGAATGAACACAAGCTAAAGAAATTGAGACATCAGTGAATGCACTTGTCAAGGAATATTCAGTCTGCAAAAATAGTTAGGAAAAGTCTCTAAATCAGTGGGCTACTATAGCCTTCAACAATTCAAAAGGAAAGAAAAGAACAGAAAACGAGTCAACCCTGTTGTTGTTGCTGTTATTAAGTGGCATTGAGTTGATTCCGACCCATAGTGACCCTGCATAGGGTTCCCAAGGAGCAGATGGTGGGTTTGAACCACTGACCTTGCAGTTCAAACTGACCTTTCAGTCCAGCACATTATCCTACAGTGCCACACCAGGAATCCAGTAAACTCTGAGGATGGGGGGAAATTCTGGTTTTTAGAGTTACCACATTATGTTATTCAAATGTTCTGTTTTCAGAAAATAATTATGAAGTATACAGAGAAGCAGAACAGATGACCCATTTAAAGGAACAAAATAAAATGACAGAGACTATCTCTGAGGACACCCAGACAGTAAACTTACTAGATAAAGACCTTAAAACAATTGTCTTAAATATGCCCGAGGAGCTAACGAAACATGGACAAAAAGCTAAAGGAAACCAAGAAAGCAATGTCTGAACAAAATAAGGGTATCAAGAAAGAATAGAAATCAAAGATTGAAATCAAACAAATTCTGGAGCTAAAAAGTACAATAGCTGAATTCTAAAAATTCACTAGAGGGGTTCAACAGCAGATACGAGCTGACAGAAAAAGAAAGAATCAGTAAATTTGAATGGAAATGGAAATGATCCAGTTTGAGGAACAGAAAAAAGAAGGATAAAGAAAAACAAACAGAGCCCCAAGTGACCTGAGAGACGCATCACTAAGTGATGTCCAGGAGTTCCAGAAAGCTAAGAGAGGGGGAAAGGGACAGAAATAATAGTTAAAGAAATAGTGACTACAAACTTCCCCAAGTTGATGAAAGACTTGAATCTACACATCTGAGAAGCTCAATGAACTCCAAATAGAATAAACCAAAAGAAACACACATTAAAAACAACAACAACAACAACAAAACACCCCCCCAAACTGTCAAAAACAAAAATAGAAAATCTTAGAGGTACAAAGAGAGAAGCAATCATGATTTAAAAGTGATTCTCAATAAGCTTAAATGCGAATTTTCCCTCAGAAGTCATGGAGGCCCCAAACAGTAGAACGTCATATTTAAAGTGTTGAAAGAGAGAAAAAAAGCAAACAAAATCTTTCAACCAACAATCCTGTAGCTGGCAAAATTTTCCTAGAAATGAAGATTAAATTAAGACATTCTTCTATAAACAAAAGTCAAGAAAGTTTGTTACCACCAGACCTGCCCTACAAAATATGCTAAAGGGGAACCCTTCAGGTTTGTATGAGAGGCCACTGGATTGTAACTCAAAGCTTTATGAAGAAATAGAGATCTCTAGCAAAGGTCATTTCATGGCAAATAAATAATCCAGTCTTATTTTAG
>NW_006408594.1:3528777-3529822 GCF_000296735.1 Chrysochloris asiatica | reverse complement strand
CGCTATGGGTCGGAACCGACTCGACGGCACTTAACAACAACAACAACAGAGTTAAATTGGTATTAACCCAAACTAAACTGTCATAAATTTAGGATGACAAGTATACATTGCATGGTAGCTATAGTTGAAATACCTTTTAAGATGAAACAGTAAGAGAACCAAAATAATTCACTACAAAAATAATAAAGTCAAGCAACACAAAAGAAGGCAGCAATGGAGAAAATGAGGGACAAAAAAGGGAATAAAACATACAGAAAGCAAATAAAGAAATGTCAAAAATAAATTCTCCCTTATCAGTAATTACTTTTAATATAAAAGGATTAAAGTCTTCAATCAAAGACAGAGATTGTCCACTTTAGACGATCTAATCTGTACACTGTGGATTAATGCACTGGACTGCAAAGTCATTTGCACTGTGAAGTAAGTGGTTCAAGCTCATCAGCTGCTCCTCAGAAACCCTATACAAGGTAGCTGTGGGTTAGAACTGACTTGAAGGCACTTATCAATAACAACAATAATCTGTATGTTATCTATAAGAGACTCACTTTAGGTTCAAAAGCACAAATAGGTTGGAAATTAAAAAATAGGAGGGAAACTTCCATGCAAGCTATAACCAAAAGAGCTAGGGTAGATCTAGTGATGTCAGACAAAACAAACTTTAAGTAAAAAACAAGAAACAAAGAAGGATATTGTTGTTGTTGTTGTTGTTACGTGCCGTCGCATTGATTCCAACCCATAACGACCCTGTACAGGGTTTCCAAGGCTGTAAGTCTTTACGGGAGCAGAAAGCCTCATCTTTCTCCTGTGGAATATTGCTAGTAGTTTTGAACTGCTGACCTTGTGGTTCACAGCCCAATTCATAACATTACAGAATGATAAATGGGTCAATTCATCAAGATGATGAAACAATTGTAAATATATACGCACCTAACAACAGAGCCCAAAACACATAAGACAAATATTTGCGCACCCACTAGGATGACTATAAGGAGCTCTGGTAGTGTAGTGGTTACGAATTGGGCTGCGAACCGCAAGGTCAGCAATT
>NW_006408594.1:3507830-3527816 GCF_000296735.1 Chrysochloris asiatica | reverse complement strand
TGAATTGGTACCAACTCCACGGCACACCATCACCACCACCACCAGGATAAGTATGATCAGAAAATTGGACAATAGCAAGTTTTGTCAAGGATGTGTAGAAACCGGAAGCTTTCCGCTGTGCTGGTGGGAATATAAAATTGTACAGCTGCTGTGGTGAACAGTTCCTAAAGAAGTTAAGCATAGAATTACCATGTTATTGATATTATTGGGTGTCATAGAGTTGGTTCCAACTCACAGCAACCCTGTATACAACAGAATGAAACTCTCCCCAGTCTCAGAACATCACCACACTCTTTTCTATATCTGAGGCGACCATTGCAGCTGCTGTGTCAACCTATATTGTTGAGGGTCTTCCTTTGTTCTGTGACCCTCTACTTTGTTGTTGTTGTCAGTACTGACCCATAGCGACCTTATGCACAGCAGACCAAAACACTGCCCGATCCTGGACCAACCTCACTATTGTTGCCACACTTGAGTCCATCGATGCTGCCATTTTGCCAATCCCTCTCTCTGGGGGTCTTCCTCTTTTTCTCTGACCCTCCACATTACCAAACATGATATCCTTCTCCAGCAACTGGGGCCTCCTGACAATATGTCCGAAGTATGAGAGACAAAATCTGGCCATCTTGGCCTCCAAGGAGCACTCTGGCTGCACTTCTTCCAACACAAATCTGTTTGTTCTTTTGGCAGCCTATGACACTTTCAATATTCTCCTCCAACACCATAACTCAAAAGCATTAAGTCTTCTACGGTCTTCCTTATTCACTATCCAGCTTTCACATGCATATGAGGTTATTGAAAATACCATGGCTTGGGTGAGGCACACCTTAGTCCTCAAGCTGACATCTTTGCTCCTCAACACTTTAAAAAGGTCTTGTGCAGCCGATTTGCCTAATGCAATATGTCGTTTGATTTCTTGACTGCTGCTTCCATGAGCGTTGATAGTTGATCCAAGAAGAATGAAGTCTTTGACAACTTCGATCTTTTTTCCGTTGATAAGAATGTTGTTTATTGGTCCAGTGGCGAGGATTTTTGTTTTCTTTACATTGAGATGCAATCCACACCAAAGACTGTGCTGTTTGATCTTCATCAGTAAATATTTTGTCTTCATTTTCAGCAAGCAAGGTTGTATCATCTGCATATCGCAGGTTGTTAATGAATCTTCCTCCAATCCTGATGCCACGTTTTTCTTCATAGAACCCAGTTTCTCAGATTATTTGCTCAGCATACAGGTTGAATAAGTATGGTGAAAGAATACAAACCTGTCGCACACCTTTCTCACTGAACATAACATAATGCCCTTCTTTAAGGACTGGTCCCTTCTGAGACGATATCCAAAGTAAGTGAGACAAAGTCTTACCATCCTTTTTTCTAACAGAGATTTATTTGTTCTTCTAGTAGTCCATGGCATATTCAGTATTCTTTACCAACACCATAATTCAAATGCATCAAATGTTCTTCAGTCTTCCATATTTATTGTTCAGCTTTCTCACGCATATGGGATTATTGAAAATACCATGACTTAGTTCTCAAAGTAACATTTTTTGCTCTTCAATACTTTAAAGAACTCTTTTGCAGTAGATTTCCATAATGCAATATGTCATTTGATTTCTTGACTTCTGCTTTCATGGAATTGATTGTGGATCCAAGTAAAATGAAATCCGTGATCACTTCGGTCTTTCTTCTGTTTATCATAATGTTGTTTATTGGTTCAGTTGTGAGGATTTTTGTTTTCTTTACATTGAGATATCATAGATACTAAAGGCTGTAGTTTTTTATTTTCATCAATTAGTGCTCAAGTCTCTTCTCTTTCAGCAAGCAAAGTCATCATGTGTTATCACCGGTTGTTAATCTTTCTCCAATCTTGATGCTACATTCTTCTTCATACAGTTCAGTCTCTCAGGTTCTTGGCTCAATATACAGATTGAATACGTGTGATGAACGAATACAACCCTGATAGAGACCTTTCCTGATTTTAAACCACTCAGTATGCCCTTGTTCTGTTCAAACGACTACCTCTTGTTTTATGCATAGGTTCTGCATGAGCTCAACTAGTTATTCTGGAATGTTGTCCACTCTTCTGAATGTTATCCACAGTTTGTTGTGTTTCACATAGTTGACTATATGTGACTACTTTTGCATAGTCAGTAAAACACAACTTAACATCTTTCTGGTATTCTCTGCTTTTAGCCAAGATCCATCTGACGTCAACCATGATATTCCTTTTCCCATATCCTCTTCTGAATCCTGCTTGAATTTCTGGCAACTCCCTGTTGATGTACATGCTGAAACTATGTTCAGCAAAATTTTACTTGCATTTGATATTATAATGATGTTGTTGTTAGATGGTCTCTAGTTGGTTCCTACTCAAAGCGACCCTATGCACAACAGAATAAAACACTGCCCAGTTCTGCACCATCTTCACAATTGTTATGTTTGAGCCCATTAGTGATATTGTTCAATAACTTCCTCATTCTGTTGAGTCATCTTTCTTTGGAACGGACACAAATATGGATCTGTTCCAGTTGATTGGCCAGGTAGCTGTCTTCCAGATTTCTTGACATAGATGAATGAGCACCTTCAGCACTGTATCAGTTGGTTGAAACATTCCAGTTGGCATTCCATCAATTCTTGGAGCCTGGTTTTTCACCAGTGACTTAAGTGTAGCTTGTACTTTTTCCTTCCACACCATCAGTTCTCTGCGGAAATGGCTCAACACTGACCATGTCTTTTTGGAACAGTGACTCTGTGTATTCTTCTTTGGATACTTCCAGCACTGTTCAATATTTACCCCTAGAATTCTTCAATACTGCAACTTGAGGATTGAAGTTTTCTTTGGTTCTTTCAGCTTAAGAAATGCCTAACACATTCTTCCCTTTAGGTTTTCTAACTCCGGGTCTTAGCACAGTTCACTGTAATACTTTACTTTGACTTCTCAAGTTGCCCTAGGATTTAGCAATCCCACTCCTGTGAATATATCCAAAAGACCTTAAAGCTGTGACTCAGATAGATACATGCACACCAATGTTCATAGAAGCGTTATTCACAAGGGCAAAAAGGTAGAAATAATACAATTGTCCATCAGCAGATGAATGGATCGACACATTGTGGTATATACATACAATGTAATATTTTTCAGGCATGGAATATATTACTCAAGGATACATTCTGTAACATGGAGGAACCTTGAAAATAGTATGCTGAGTGAAACAGTCACAAAAGGACAAATATTATATGATCCTACTTATATGAAGGAGTCTTGGTGTGGCGCTGTGGGTTAATGGACAGTTTGATCCACAAAGTTGGCGGTTCAAGCTCACTAGTCATTCCTCAGAAACCCTATACAGGGTTGCTATGGGTCAGAACCGACTCGGTGACACTTAACAACAACAAACCTTATACGAAATATCCTGAATAAGTAAATGCAGAAAGTTAGTTAGTAGTTACTAGTTCTGGTGTGGTGCTGTAGGATAAGCACAAGTTCGGCAGTTCAAACCCACCAGCTGCTCCTTGAAAACCCTATACAGGATCACTGTGAGTCCAAGCCCGCTTGACGGCACTTAACAGCAGGGACAGGAAAGAATGAGAGCTATTTAAAAAAATGTGTTGAATGAATGAATATCCAAAGGAGGTGGTATAGGTAGTGTTTAGGAGAACAAAGGAATCCTGGTGTGACACTGTAGGATTAGCACTAGACCTCAAGGCTGGCAGTTCAAATCCACTAGCTGCTCCTTGGAAACCTTACACTTACATAGGGTTGTTACGAGTAGAAACTGACTCGATGGCACTTAACAACAACAACAACAACAAAAAGCATCCCTAGCTGACATCTTCTGACACTACAAGGTCAGGGAGTCTTCAAGGTCAGGGAGATGGCCACTAGGAGGGATTAACAGTATCCACTGCAGAGATAGTCCTATGATTTTTGCCTCTTGAAATCATCTCTTACAAGCTTCTGTTCTCCTCCACCTCATCTGTCAACATTCTGGGATTGAGAGATCTGCTCATACAGTTCCAGTCTTGTGACATTGAGATGACAGAGAACCTGGGGTTGGGAGTGGGTGTCTGCTCATCCAGCCCAGGTCTACCAGGTTCATCAGAATCTGGGGCCAGACAGCCTAGGGTAGGTTCTTCTTATGGGAGACTGCTCCATGAAACATGAGGAAATGACTTGCCCAAGGTCACATTGCAGCTCAGTGAGTTGAATGACTAAAAGACCCATGACTCCTTTCCCCACTTGGTGACAAACTGCCAAGTGTAAACTCCTTATGGCATCTGAGACCTTAGGAAACTTGGTTCTTGCTGACCTCCTTACTTTATCTCTTCTCTCACCACTGAGCTCTGCTGTGGCTCTTGAACACACTTTGCTGGTTCTACTCTGCACTTTTGCATAGGCTGTTCCCTCTGCCTGGAATGCCTTTCCCTGTTGCTCCACTTGCCTCTTTGGTCTAACTTCTACTTGTGCTTTAGGAATGAGCCCTAGTATCATCTCCTCTTGGAAGTGTCCCTGCCTCAGAGTTCAGGGTTCCTTCTCTGGTGCCCACTGCTATGTGCCACCATAGCTATGATTTCCTGTTCACATATGGACTTCCCTAACCCCCACCAGCCTACGAGCCCTTCGAGGGAGGGACTTCTGATTCACCTTGGCATCCCCAGCACTGGCCCTAGTCCTGGCACCTTTGAGCAGCAAGTCACAGAACTTGGTTCTATTCCTGGTCATGTTCCTGAGTGGAGTCTTGTCTAGTCCTATTCCCCAGTTTCCCCATCCAAAGTGGCAGAATTGGTCTCCATTCAATCATGTCTAAGGATCCAATCATGAGAGTCCAGAGGATGGGGGTAGGGCTAGTGTGGCACGATATGTGCTGGGCGTCCAAGATGATGTGGACAATGGACAAGGCCAACTCCCCTAGCCAGAACCCCCACTGTGGCCACCTGCAGCACCTGGTGGTAGGGAATGGGGGGCGGGATGTGAAGCAGAGGAACTGGAGGGTTACATCTGAGGCCTCAGCAGATGAGACCCCACTTAAGAGGTTGGTCTGGTATCTCCATGGGGTGGGGGGGCAGGCGGCTCCAACAATTATCAAAGGCCTGGACCGGCTGACTGGTGGGGGCAGGGGGCCCTCCCTGGGGCTGCTAATGCTCTACCATTATCATCAGTCAGCCCAGCACAATGAGGTCATTAACCCCTGACCCCGGGGGGGCCCCTTTTTAGCCACTTCCTCTGGAGGGTTGGGGGTGGGGGGAAGCAAGCAGAAAGGAGGGGAAGATTTCTGTCTCTGCAGGGAGGGGCGCAGGAGAAAGACCCCTCAGTTGGTTTGGGGAATCACAGCGCTGCAGATTCCTTTGAAGTCCAGGGCCCCACCTTCTTCAGACCCCAGATTTTGCCACCCATGGGAGCACCTCTCTGCCAACCACTTGGAGCCAAAGCAATGTGTGTGTGTGTGTGGGGGGGGGTGCAGGGAGAGACACAGACACTCTGAGAAAGAGACAGAGACAGGGAAAAAGATCCTAAGAGACATATGAGGAAAAATGCTTTAGACTCCAAGATGGCTCTTGCCCATCTATTCAGACGCATATATTGGACCAATCCCGCTCATGAGATTAGATGCCAAAATCCTAAATAAAATATTCAGCAATGAATTCAGCAAATCCAGCAAGGAATATAAAAGATATATATATACATCATGGCCTAATTGAGCTTATTCTAGAAATGCAAAGGTGGTTTAACATTTAAAAATCTATTAATGTAATTCATCACGTTAGGAAATGAAGGGAGAGGAACCATATGATCATCTTGGCACTTACAATAAATTTCATCATCTACTTATGATAAAAATGCTTTGGCAAACTTGGCCTAGAAAGAAATTTCCTTGAATTGATAAAGGTTCTCTACCTGAATCAGCCCCAATGTAGTTCTTAAAGGGGAACAGGCACATTCTTTAAAATCATAACCTTTAAATCCAGAAACCAAAAATATCCCTAGAAATCCTCTTAAAAACCAAAGAGTCATTTGGCAGAACAAGTAAAACATATTTTCTTGAGCATTATTTTCTTTATTTTTATTTTTAAATAATATTTTATTCACTGACCTGTTTGAAACACACCAAAATTTATACTGACAATGGAACTTTCCATACTAAAATGTTGCGCAGCATGCATTACATTCTTTTAAGAACTATCCATATGGGATCAAATGGACAACAGCAACTGGAAAGATTAGGTAGGAACCTTTGTTGTTGTTATGTGTAAATCTTTACGGGAGCAGAAAGCCTCCTCATCTTTCTTCCGTGGAACCGCTGGTAGTTTTTCAAACTGCTGACCTTGAGGTTCATAGCCCGATTCGTAACCACTATGCTACCAGAGCTCCTTAGGTAGGAACGTTAGGGGGCATCAAGATTTTGCACTCATGGGGGAGGAACAACTCAGAAAGAAGGACTAGGATTGGTTGTCTAACTCAAAGAAGGCCATCGATGTTACTGAAACATGAACTACTGTATGTTTTTGCTGTGCATATTCTCAACAACAACACCAAAATAAAGTAAATTATAGGGGGAAAAAATCAGGAACAAAATGCGTTGGACACTCACGTTCTAGTATCTGAGGCCCTCACTGAGAAAGTGGGACATGAACCAAAAAAATAAGGTATAGGGATTGGAAAGGAAGAAATGAAACTGGTATTATTTGCAGATGATACCGATTATCTTCATAGAAACCACAACAGACACCACAGGCAAATCATTAAAACATTAAAATTACAAGAGAAATGTAGCAGAGATAAAGGATATTCCTATACCAAATCAATAGTAAAAAGTAATTGTAGCTTTGACACACATGATTGTTCATGGCAGTTTTATCTGTAATAGTTAAAACCTGTAAATAGCTTAAATAGTCTTCAGTGGGTGAATAGTTAAACAAACTAATACATTCATAAAAACAGCAATCAGGAACAAAAGGAACAGCATATTGACAGGTAGCAACTAGGGTGGAGCTTAAGGGAATTAAGTTGAATGAAAGAAAAAAAAACACTAGCTCTCTTGAAAGGTTACATACTGTGCAATTCCATTTATATATATTCTCAATAGTCAGTTTGATGTTGCATATTTGAAATTTTCCTTAAGACAGAGTCAAAGACCTAAATACATGGAGAAAGACAGCCATTAATTTGCACACAGAGATTCAGTATTATAAGGATATCAGTCTTCCCAAATTAATGTCTAAATTCAGTACAATCCTGATTAAAACCCTCACAGAGTTTTTGGTGGAGTTTGTCAAGCTGAATCTATACTAAGAAAGAGCAAATTTCTAAGAACAGCTGAAACGTTTCTAAAGAAGAATAAAGTAAACGAATTTACCTACCAAACATCAAGATACTTTGGTGTGGCGCTGTTGGAGAAGTACTGGATTACTAACTTCAAGGTCAGTAGTTCAAACCCACCAGTCACTCCTCAGAAACCCTTTACTGGGTTGCTGTGAGTCAGAACCGACTCAATGGCACTTAACAACAGAAACTACAACAACAGGCACTTAACAACAACCAGTATGGTTTTACTGATACAAAGGTGACACTTAGACCAAGGGACAGATTCATGAGCATAAGAACACTGATGGGAGAGGCCATGGCAGGACACAGGGCAAAGAAGGGACAAGACACATTTACATCTGTCTTCAAATGTCATCTGTATAGCCTTCCTGTGGGCTGGCCTGGCTCTTGGCATCCCACGACTCTATTTCATGCGCGAGGTCACCGAGGTTCAGATGCCCAAGGTCTTCTGGTTCGGATCATTGGTTCTTTCCAACGTGGTCTCCCATAGTTCCCTGGTCCTCTAGCTCTTTGTCTGAACCCTGTGTCTGTGCTGGACCTGCTGGCTCCGACTCTTGGGAGGCAGGGGGTAGGGGAATATGTGATCATTTCCCAGTTGAGTTTGAGAACCCTTGAGAGAAAGAGAAAGTGTGTGTGGGCGAGTGAGACAGAGAGAGAGAAGGAGGAGGAGGAAGGGAGAAAGAGACGAGGAGAGAGGGAGGAGAGAGGAGCCGGTCCCCGGAACAATCAGACACTGTCCTCTCTCCCCAAGCTGGAGCCCACCACTCCTAGGTTCCCTAGGCTTTCATCACTGACCTAACCCTGGGGGCAGCATGCTGGGGGCTGGGTGGAGGGAAGGCCAGGGGGTCAGCCGATTACTTGTTAAGCAGATCCAGGAATAGAGCTGCTTTGGGGGCTATTGTGGGGACTCAGCCTCCATGGAAACTCTTGCCCCATCTCTGGCCAGAAGCAGCAACTATAGGAGGTGTAGGGAAGAAAGGAAGACAGAACTGCACTGTATGCCAAGGGCAGTGAGGCCCACCACTCTATCAAAGCTCATCCCCACCTCAAGGGAGAGTGCAGATGACTTTGAACAATGCTAAGCCTTCTCCTCAGGAGCTCTGGTAGCATAGTGGTTACGAACCGGGCTGCGAGCCTTAAGGTCAGCGGTTCGAAACTACCAGCCGCTCCGCGGGAGAAAGATGAGGCTTTCTACTCCCGTAAAGATTTACACCCTCGGAAACCCTGTACATGGGTCGGAACCGACTCGACGGCACTTAACAACAACAACAACAAGCCTTCTCCTCAGCCTCCATCCACTCACTGCCAGGCTGCTGGCTCACTGCCAGGCTGCTGGGAGACTTGTCTTGTCCCTAAATGGGGTCCTGGTGTGGTGCTGTAGGAGAATGCACTGAACCACAAAGTTGGTTTGAACTACAAGGTCGGCAGTTCAATCCCACCAGCAGCTCCTTGGAAACCCTATACAGGTTGCTACAAGTTGGAACTGACTTCATAGCACTTAACAACAACAAGTGGACCTGACCCCACAGATCCATGGCCCACCAGGGCGATCCACCTAAACCTGCAGGGTCTCCGATTTCCTCAGTCTGCTGAGGGCTGAACCATGAACTCCAATCAACACACAAATCTAACCCCTCTGCCCCTCGCCTCCATGGTTCCCCAGTGCCAGGCACTTCAGAGCCCCTGGTCCTTGCTCTAGCATTTGAGACTTTAACTATCTCTGGCCACCTGCTTTCAATGGCACATGCATTCATTCAGTTAACACACATGAGTGTTGCTACTGTGTGCCAGGCACTGTACTGGGTGCTGAGGACAGCGTGGTCACCTGACCAGACCTGGTGGGCAGACAGATAAGATGCAAACCACTGGCCACCTGGAAAGAAATCGTCAGGTTTCTTATATAAGGTGTCTCCAGGGTGTTCCGGAGACACTAGCCAAGGGCTGCATTTGTGCTGGGGGCTCTGAGGAGGTGACATTGGAGTAGAGACTTGGGTGAAGTAAGCACAGTTGAATTGGGGAAGAGCATTTACAAGCACAGGGAACTGCAAATGTAAAGGCCCTGAGGTGGGAACATTTTGATGTGTTCTAGGATCAGTAAGAGGGCCTGAAACAGAGTGTGGGTGGGTAAGCAGGCCCAAGTCTCAGAGGACTTCAGGTCCCTCTAAGGACCTGGGTGGTGTTATTTTGTGTGTGGTGGGAAGATGGAAAAGCATTTTGAGCAGAGAAGTGTCACGATCTGATTTACATTGAAGAACAAGCACTCAGGCTCCGAGACCACTGACTTTACATGGAGACTGAGGCCCAGAGAGGTCAAGTGACATTCCTAGAGCCACACAGTCATTGTCCTGTCCAGTGTTTCCACCAGTGCTCTTCATGAGTCTAGAGCTAGCAGGTCTCTCACTGAAGTCTCATCCAGCTGGGTCACCTGCCCATGGCCATACAGCCCAGAAGGCACAGGGATTGGATTGGGCTCCGGGCCAGACACAGCTGTTTTCAAACCCTGGCCCCACCACCAATTAACTGGGAGATGTCTCAAAGCTTTCAGAGCCTCAGTGTCTTCATCTGGGAAGTAGGGGTCACAAGAACTTGTGATTTGGTCCCTGCTGACCTATTCTCACACCCCCTCCACTTCCTTGGTGCACTTCAGCCACCCTGGCCTTTCCTTGAAGGTATGAAGGTGTCAGCTCATATCTGCCAAAGGAACACTCTGCCCTGGGTCTTTGTAAGCTGATCTCCTTTTGAGGCTCTCTGGTCCCTTCTTCTGAGAGACCCTCTCTAACCACCATATCTAAATGTCCTTCACTTCCAACACCTCCTCACCCCCATTTACATATCCATAACTCTGGTCACCAACTGAAATACACCCGTTTGTCCTCCCACTCACCTGAGCTCCCTGAGGGCACAACCTTGCGCATCTTGTTCTCCGCTGTGTCCTCATGGCACAGTTATAATAAGAGCTCAATAAATAACCTAGTGATGAATGAATAAGTACATGAACAGTAGTCACCTCTAAGGGCTGCTGATAGGTCTACGTGAGGTAATGAACAGAGACTGCTTAACTCAGTGCCTGGCACATAGTAAATGTTCAGTATTTCTATTCTTGTCACCATTGCTAGCTCTTCAATTTTACCTATTTATTTTCTTGTTGTGATTGAGAATATCACAATGCCTCTGACTAATAGGGTTCCTGAGGCCGTAAATCTTTACAGGAGCAGATAGCCTTTTTTCTCCCGAGGAGTTGCCGGTGGGTTTGAACTGCTGATCTTGTGATTAGCAGTCCAGTGCTTATCTTACAGCAGTACCAGAGTTCCTTGTGATTAAGAATATGCACAGCAGATCTGGGGGGTACGGGGGAAGGATTGCATGGAGGGGATTGTAACCATGGCTATGAGACGATATACGATAGAATGAATGTAAAACCAATGTTCTCCCATGTAAACTATCACATAATTCACAATAAAACATTAAAAAAAAAAAAAAAAGAATACACACAGCAAAACATATATCGATTCAATAGTGTCTGCACGTACCATTTAGTGACAATGATCATGTTCAAGTTGTGCAATTTCTTACCCTCCTCTGAGTAGTCCCTCTTCCATCAACACACACTCACTGACCCCACCCAGAGCTCCTATTCAATTTTTGAAGTTGCTGTTGTCAATTTGATCCCATAGTCCTGATGTGACGCTGTAGGACAAGCCCTGGACTACTAACTACAAGGTTGGCAGTTCAAGCTCATCAGCTGCTTCCCGGAAACTCTATACAGAGTCGCTATGAGTTTTAACAGAGTTAGCGGCATTTAACAACAACAGATAGATCTTAAAAGAACTTAAGGCTCGAGTCAGAAATGCTTTACTAGTTCAGCTCAAGTACTGTTTGGCTTTCAGAAGACTTCAGGGGATACCTTTGGTTTAAGGATGATCTCAGGGTAAGAGTTTCAGGGGCTCAGCCAGCCTTCACGGCTCCAGAAAGTTCCATGAGAATTCAAAATTTTTGTTCGGCATTTCCCCCCTTTTGGTCAGGATTTGTCTATGTTGTTTCTATTCTTTTGACTTTAAAGTGTATTTTTTCAACTTCTCAGCTGATGATGAATTGAACCAAATTCTATCATTCCACCGTTGGTTTCTTGCAGCGGCCTTTCTTGCCAGATAGTGAGTCAGATAGTAATCATGTGAGGCCCTGTGCTGGGTGGCACCGACTGCTGAAGGCAGACATATGAAGTCGCAGCATGGCATGCACATAGCCAGCCTCACCTACCGCCCACAACCTGCAAAGACTCATGGTGTCCCTAGCCAAGTGCAGGCTGGGAAGGGACAGGGTAGTGACAAGACTAGAGAGGGAGGGACTCTCCTTGTTTTTCTAGGATTCTAGATGTGTATTGTAATAGCCACTGGGTGGCAGCACATCCTCGGGAATATGGGGCTGTGAAGGCAGTTTTGTCCTGATTGACTCTGAGACTAGGAGTAGAACTTGGAGGCTCCAGACCCAGAGTGGGACTGAGACTTGCCCCAGATAGCAGGGCTGGGTTTCCTGCAAGGCCATCTGCCTGTCTTGGCAGGGCTCCGGAGAAGCTGCAGGGGAAAAGGAAAGTCAAGCTTGGAGACGGAAGGTTTGAGGACCAGAGTCTTCTGGAAAGTGCCCCCCCCCCCCAAAAAAAAAATCAATTTCAGCTCCCTAGAATCCTACTCATCATCCTGAGTCAGGCCCCTCCTGAGGCCTCTTCATCGGTGACTCTGGCTGGGATGGTGGTTCATCCCATGCTCCTTCTACTCATGACTATCTTCAATTGAGAAGGCTGTGCCTTGCCCCAGACCCCCACCTGTCATGGGAGGCCTTTGCACCAGCTCTAGCCTCTGTCTGTGTTGCCCTTTCCCTCTTCTCAGTCAGTGTACCACCAGATGAGATGTCACTTCCTTCAGGAAGCCTTCTTTGGCCTTCGGTCTAGGCAGGAGTCCCACCTTTGGTTCATACAACATCCTGGGCTTCCGCCAGGACAGTGAGACATCTCTGGGGCAGGGACCCGTGGTGGACCCGAGCATGCCCACTCAGTACAGACGCTGTGCTTTCTGAATCCTGACACAGTGGTCCTCAACCTGCAGTGGGCCCTGAAGTTGTCTTTAGAGCTTTGTGAAAATGCAGCCTCCAAGCGACTCTTCTCCAATATGTCTAAGAGGGATCCCAGGAATCTGTACTTCCCTGATGCATCTATCTGATGAAGGCCCTGTAACTGCACCATCTGCTTTACCTTTTGAAGTGGCTGGGCGAAGGCCTAACAGTAACCACTCAGAAACACCTGTGCCATGGGAATCACTTACAAAACACTCTCATCACCTTTGTCTCCTTTTTGTCTTCATCTTTTAAAAAACTATTTTGGGAGGAATCATTATCCTCACCTTACAGACACCTGAGGCTCAGAAGCAAAGGACTTTGTCCAAGATCCCCCATTTCCAAAATGGCAGAGCCCAGGCTTGGGCTCAAGTAGTCCTGGCTGGAAGAGCTACAGTTCATATTAAAACATCTGGGATGAAAGATGCTGCTTGCTTGAAAATAGAAATGCTGCTCTAGCCACAGGGCTCAGTGGTTCCAGCCCTGTGGAGGGAGCACAGGATTCCAGTCCTAGGCTTGCCACCACCGCCTGTGTCAAGAAGGGAAACCACTTCCCTGAGCCTCAGTTTCCTCACTTGAAAATTGTGACTGGCAACACTTGTTTTCCTCTCCTTTAAGCTTAAAAATTCTGTGGAAGGGATGTGTACTGCAGAGAAGTGCATATCTGCTAAGACCCAGGTTAGCTCCCTTTCAAGCCTGGGATAAGTGGAAACCCATCCCCTACATCTCCATTCCCTCACAGCCCATAGGGCAGCTAGGGAAACAGGCTGGGCAGGTCTGCCCCACGCTGCTAGGTTGGGGAGGCACCTTCTTTACAATGACTGTAGAGGTTGGCAGGGAGAGGACTCCTTGGATACTATTTCCTGAGCCCCAGATACAGGGGGCTCCAGAGGACTGCTCCTCAGCAACAAAAGAAGGAAGTGGAGGTGTGAGGAATATGTCACTAAATACCACAATCTAGTACTAGAAGGGAAGACGGGAAGCATGAACCTCCATGTCTTTGGATTGAATATGGGGAAACTGAGGCATGTAAACGGAAATGAAGGAGGGGAACTTGTCTGATGGGTCGTTAGTTTCAGATCCACTGAATACAGGTCTCCTGACTCCCAGTCTAGTGTGTAAGGGACACCGGACTGGGCGCCAAGAGTCTCCGGATGAAGATCTGGATCTTGTATCAATTTTGGGTGGCACTGGACAAAATCACTTTCCCTCTTAGGACATCGTTTCCTGCTGCAAAAGTAAAGTTGAGATGAGATTTTAAGGCGCCATTCCAGCTTGGACACTATCATTCGAGTAAAAGAGTCCTCCGCAGACTTGGTCTAGGCCCAAGAGTTTAGAGTGTGAACGGGAAGATCTTGGTGTTTGTAGTTCATTGAATAAAGCGGGAGGTCCCCGCTCAGGGATGCTTTCGTTGCCACGGCAACCGTGGGCCTGCGTGGTCCTCTGCGTTCCGCGGAGGAGGCTGGGACGCTCCCGACCCTCACCAAGATGGCGGCGACGACAGAGCGAGGGGCGGGACTAAACGCTGTCAGCCTGTCCAGAACGTTCCTCTGTTTCCGCTTCTTCAAACCAACTGCGAGCTCCCGCCCATACTTATTCTCTTTCCTGGTTCTGGGAGCCTCGGGAGCCAGAAAGGGAAGAGCTGCCTGCAGGGATTGGGGTAAGTGCCTCGGGGAGAGGGACGGCGGGACTTCCGTGTCTCGCCGGAAGTGACGTGACAGTCGCGGCTGTCGACAGGTGGAACGGCAGGTGGGTTCAGGTGCCAGCCTGGCCCGGACCCGGCTGTGAGATCGACGCTTCCGGTGAGCGACAGAGACAGCCACCAAGGTTCTGGAGGCCCGTGGGGCGGGCTTTGGGATTTGAACCCGTCACCCTGGCCTGGAGTTCCTCCCTCTACCTAGTAAGAGTCACCGCCACCCCCGGCCGGCACCGTCCATCCTGAGGGAAGTGGGAGGTCTGGCTGTCCCGAGTCTGCAGGGCTGGGGTTGACATGCGAGCACTTCAGTTCCCTAAACCCCTACCCTCCTGTCTCTCCCGATCCAGTTCCCTATTCCCCTACCGAGCTGGGCAGTGAGCCGGTCCATCCCGACTCCTGGAACCATGTTTGCAGACTTGGATTATGACATCGAAGAGGATAAACTGTGAGTGTTGGGTTCCCCCGAGGCCCGGGAGGGCAGGAACCCCAGGTTCCTCAGACCCCTTGCTTTGCAGCAGGGGGTAATGTCCTGTGCTGAAACTGCAAGGGGTCAGCCCGTCTAGGAGCTCACCATCTGCAGGTGGTAGGACACGGTAACAGACAGTGACGGCTCAGAGGAGGTGACAGTCGAGTTTGGTTTTGAAGGATGAAGAGGAAAGTCATAACTCTGCTGTTTCCCCAGTCAAGACAATTAGTGGAACCAAATTTTAAAGATTAGGTTTGTTTCTCTGTTAGGTTGTATCCTCCATGAGGACAAACACTGGGCCCAACCACTGCCATACTGTGTCCGTAGCCCTCAGTAGGGCGTAGTCACTTCTGACTCATAGCAACCCAGTGTAGGATTTCTGAGGCTATAAATCTTTGCAGGAGCAAAAAGCTTCATCTTTCTACTGCTGGAGAGCTCGAACCACCAACCTTGTGATGCTTATCCTACAGAGACACCACACTTCCCAGAGTGGGATTAGCAAGTGTTTTCTGCATTAGTGATGGAATAAATAAGATTCTTTACTATAAAACATAAGTATGGGCTAATTTGTAGTGACACCTGAGATGTAGAGTAGTTGAGCAGGTAGAAAGTGGAAAGGGTTGAACAGGTGAGGACTTCTGAGAGGAGGTGGCCGTAACGTTCCATGTGAGCCTAGGCAGGTGACAAGGACAGAGCCTGAATGAAATCTCAGAGGCAGAATGAAGGGAAGAGAAAGGGAGCTATTTTTTTTTTTTAATGTTTTATTGTGAATTATGTGATAGTTTACATGGGAGAACATTAGTTTTACATTCATCCTATCGTATATTGTTTCATTGTCATGGTTACAATCCCCTCTATGCATCATCAGACAACCAAAGGGTATACACTACAAGCCTGCCCCCCGGTTGTCAGCACACAGCCCCTCTCCCTCTCTGTGTCTAAAGTCCCCAACTACTCCATCTCTCCACGTCATTGTCTGTACCTCCATCTCAGGCATCACTGTTTCTCTGGATAGGGTCCCGCTCTACACTCTTCTCCCTTGATGGTCCCAGGGACCATCTACCTTTACATTTCCAACCCTCATAAGCAGTCCTGATAACAATTATTCACTATTGTATCACAAGAGACCTATCCACATTTCATTTCATCAGCCCCACCTAGACAGATTGGATACTACTCAGTGGAGATTCTACCTTCCTTCACACCCTCTGGATCTAGGTTCCCTCTTGAAAGCTTGTAAGCCAGTCACTTTTTGCCTTTGTAGCCTCCCCATCTTGGGTAGCCAATGTCCAAGTTTCCCGTCCCTGTCTATACTCTGTGTATGGAGGGGGTGGAAATGATCCTTGCTGTAAGGATTTGTTAAGGGAGCTACTTTTAAGGCGTTACCTGCTCTGTGTTGAACTGTTACATGTATCTTCCAGGTACTTCATCGCAATGACTGGTAATAAAATAGCTTCCTCATTTTATGCAGAGAGGGTAACATACACATATCCCAGAGTTGATAACTGGCAGAGCTACGATTTAATCTCACATCTGCATAACTCCTAAAGCTGCGCACTTTCCAGAACAAAACGCTGCCTTTCTGGTCAAATGAGGGGCAAAGGTTATGAAGCAGGAGGAGCCCCACCCGCTACCCTGTGTCCTCCAAGCATCCTTCAGGAGGTTGAGCTTCTTGTTTCTCTTTCTAGCGGAATCCCTACTGTGCCCGGGAAGGTGACCCTGCAGAAGGATGCTCAGAACCTCATCGGGATCAGCATTGGAGGAGGGGCCCAGTACTGTCCCTGCCTCTATATCGTCCAGGTATCTATCTCTTTCGAGGTGGGGGCAAGGGCCTAGAAAGGGTGCGTACTTCCTGTCTTGGGTGCTGCAGGTGCCCTGTAGAGTTGGTTTGTTCGCCACCAGGAAGTACCAGACTGGCATCCGTGAGTCATTGAAAAGCACCCTGTCAGGCCTGCCCTTAGTTTTCTCTTATTTCAGTGGCTGCTTGTTTTTCTTTTTCAACACTTATCACTGCCTTTAATCCAACAGTTGTTTGCCACTTGTTCTGGACTTAGCTACTCTATCTGACTCTTTGCTCTAGGAGGACCGGGGGTCCCTGTGCTCTTTGTTCACTGTGGTTAGCACCTAATCCAGTGCATGGCATGTAGTGGACACACAGTAAAACTGTCTTTACTGAATCAGCTGGGTACTAGCTCAAGGGAAGTGTGTTGTTCTTGATGTTGTTGTTGCTGTTGTCAGGTGCCATCCAGTCGGTACAACTCACAGCGACACCATGCACAGGAGAACGAAACACTGTCCGATCCTGGGCCAAATTCACTACTGTTGCCACGCTTGAGTCCATCGATACTGCCAGTTGGCCAATCCATCTCACTGGGGGGTCTTCCTCTTTTTCTCTGACCCTCCACCTTACCAAACATGAGATCCTTCTTCAGGGACTGGTCCCTCCTGACAATATGTCTGAAGTATGAGAGACGAAGTTTGTCCATCCTGGCCTCCAAGGAGCACTCTGGCTGCACTTCATCCAGAACGGATCTATTGGTTCTTTTGGCAGCCCATGGCACTTTCAATATTCTCCTCCAACACCGTAACTCAAAAGCATCAATTCTTCTACGGTTTTCCTTATTTACTGTCCAGCTTTCGCATGCATATGAGGTAATTGAAAATACCATGGCTTGGGTCAGGAGCACCTTAGTCCTCAAGCTGACATCTTTGCTCTTCAACACTTTAAAAAGGTCTTGTGCAGCAGATTTGCCTAATGCAGTACGTCGTTTGATTTCTTGATTGCTGCTTCCATGAGTGTGGATAGTTGATCCAGGAAGACTGAAGTCCTTGACAACTTCAATTTGATGTTAGTGCTGTCAAGTCAGCCCTGACTCATAGTGACCATGTGTAGGGTTTCTGAGGCTGTAAATCTTTATGGGCACAGAAACCTCATCTTTCTCCCACAGAGCAGCTGTTAGGTTTGAACAATTGACCTTGTGGGTAGCAGTCCAGTGCTTATCCTACAGTGCCACCAGTGCTGCAAGTGAAGTGTAGTGAATCAATTTTGAAATAAAACTGACCTCAGTTCATCTGTAAGCTCCCTGCTTATTAGCAATTACTTAACCTTCACCCTAGGACTCAGTGCCCTCACCGGGAAGATGAAGATGTAAAATACATACATGTATATATATCTTTGGATTGTTGTGAAGCTTAAATAAAATGACAAATTCCAATGCATGACATTAGTGAGCACTTACTAAACAGTGTTGTTGTTGTTGTGTGCTGTGGAGTTGGTTCTGACTCATAGCGACCCTGTACAGGGTTTCCGAGGCTGTAAATCTTTATGGGAGCAGAAAGCCACATCTTTCTCCCGCGGAACATTGTTGGTAGTTTCGAACTGCTGACCCTGAGGTTAGTAGCCTAATTCGTAACCACTATGCTAACAGCAATTGAAAAATACTGTGACTTGGGTCAGGCACAGCTTAGTCCTCAAACTGACAACTCTTCTGGTTTTCAATCAACAGTGTCTAATGCATCAAATCTGGTCTTGATTGTTTGTTGTTAAGTGCTGTCGAGTCAATTCCGACCCATAGCGACCCTGTACAGGGTTTCCAAGGAGCAACTGGTGAGCTTGAACCGCCAACCTTGCAGTTCAAATGGCTTTGCAGTCTGGTACATTAACCCACAGTGCCATACTGGTCTCTAAATTCAGGTGGGTTATATTTAAGGTCATCTTTTGGCTCTCATGGACTTGTTTTCATTTTCTTCAGCTTCAGCCGGAATTTGCATATTAGCATTTGATGGTCTGTTCCAGTTTTCCCCTGGCCTTGTTTTGACTGATAATACTGAGCTTCTCCATTGTGTCTTCCCACAGTTAATTTAATTTGATTCCTGTGTGTTCTGTCTGGTGAGCTCCATGTGTATAGTCACCTTTTACAATGTTGGAAAAAGCTACTTGCAGTGAACAACTTTGGTCTCACAAAATTCTATCATGTGATCTCCAGCATCATTCCTATCACCAAGGCCGTATTTCCCTTCCACTGATCCTTCCTCTTTGTTTCCAGCCTTTGCATTCCAGTCGCCGGTAATTATCAATGCATCTTGATTGCATGTTTGATCAATTTCAGACTGAAGAAGTTGGTAGAATTCTTCAACTTCATCCTCACTGACTTTAGTGGTTGGTGTGTGAATCTGAATAATAGTGGTGTTAACTTCCTCTCAGGCGAATGGATATTATTATTATCTTGAAATGTTCTTTTTGATCATGAATACTATACCATTCATTTTCAATTTGTTATTCCCAGCATAGTAAACCCTTTGATTATCCAACTAAGAATGGCCAACACAAGTGTCCATTTCAGCTCACTGTTGTCTAAGATACGGATCTGTATGTGTTCCATTTCACTGTGATTTAAAGGAGCATAGTCGATTTTTAAATATTTCTGGCAGTGTACTATGTGAGTCGCTTTACTGAGGAAAGAATGCTACAAGGCCCTGATGCTATGGGAGCCGCCTGCCTGCTGTGTGCATCTGTTGCCTCCTCTTAGTCCAGTAAATGAGACTGGAACTCTCTTCTCAAACCACACTCGGCCCCTGCCATCGACCCCAAGTAGCGATATTGTCGGGTTTGGCCACATCAATATTAATGCAACAGAGATCTTGCTCAGGAAATGTTTCCTGAGATACCTACATTGGGTCTGGCTTTGTTGTAGGCACGAGGGACTGGGAAGGGAAGAACACAATGACCCTTCCAGAGCGCTCGCTCATTCTGGTGGATCGTTACTGTGCTGACTGCTCTGTAGATGGATCTCTGCCTAGCTTAGTGACCTCCTGTGATTAAGCTCCTTCTTTTGTTGTTTTTAAGCTTTTTCTTGTGAATCAAGTGAAGGTTTAAAGAGCAGATCATCAAGTTTACATTCAGCAAACCATACAGTTCATATCCTAACGATGGTTACAATCCTTTCCATGGATCATCAGTTAACAGTATTTACCTCTATTCGCTTTAACTCTTGCCTTCCTCTCTGTGTCTCCGCTACCTTTATCTTTCCTCTGCCAACCACCCTCTTCTTATAGATGCCTGCCTTGTCACCCATGTTAACATGTGTCTACCCTCTAGCCTGTGAGTAATTTTTCCTCCCTCACCCCCGGGTAACCATTGTAGAATGTTTCCTTTATCAAAAAAAACTTTTCGTAACAGATTTAACTGTTGTAAAACCTTTTTACAACATGGGTCTCATACAATATTTGTCCTTTTCACCTAGCTTCATCCATGTTGTAAGATGTTTTGCAGATTATTGAACATTGAAACATACAAAGACCACAGTCTTCAGTATGGGTTGCACCTCAACGTAAGGTGCGCCTGACCCAAGCCTTGGTATTTTCAATAGCTGCAATATTGAAGGTACCATGAACTGC
>NW_006408594.1:3505487-3507510 GCF_000296735.1 Chrysochloris asiatica | reverse complement strand
AAGTTGGTACTGACTCAGTGGCACCTAACAACAACAACAGCACCATATCTGACTTGGGAGTCCTGGTGTGGTGCTGTGGGTTAATGCACTGAACTGCAAAGTTAATTTGAACCACAAAGTCAGCAGTTCAAGCTTACCAGCTGTTCCTTGGAAACCAGGGTCGCTTTGGGTTGGAACTGACTCAATGGCACTTAAGAACACCAAACCTATCTAGATTAAGTTCTGGGTGGGGGTGTCATGCATGTTAATCTTAGCTTATTGTCTACCGTTACTGGTTCTCAGTCCAAAGAACACCTTTAGTAGTTTTTGTAAAGTTGGTCTTGTTATCACAGGTCCCTTGTGTGTGTTTATCTGGAAATGTTCCAATTTCACCATCGTATTTGAGGTATAACTTTGCTGGGTATATGGTTCTTGGTTGGCAATCTTTTCCTTTCAGAGTTGTGTGTATGTCATCTCATTGTCTTCTTCCCTGCATGGTTTCTGCTGAGAAATCAGAGCTTAATCTTTTTTTTTTTTTTTTTAAGTTTTTATTGTGAATTATGTGTTAGTTTACATAGGTGAACTTTATCTTTACATTCATCCTATCATACTTTCATTGCAATCATCACAATCCCCTGCATGCATCATCAAACATCCAAAGGGTACACCCCGCATGCCTGGCCTCCCCCGGCCGCCAGTGCACAACCCCTCTCCCTCCCTGAGTCCAGAGTCCCCAGCCACTCATTCTGTCCCCATCATTGCCTTTGCCTACAACCCTAGTGTCACTGCCTCTCCGGACATGGTCTTGCACTTCGCTTTTCTCCCTTGATGGTTCCAGGGATCTCCACTCCTGGACTGCAGAATCAGCCCCTCCCCTCCTTTTGTTACCAAACATTTACATTTACCTTTCCAGCACTCACTGTCAGACCTGATAGCAGTTATTCCCTAGTGAACCACAGGAGTCCTTTCCACCTCACCTTTTATCAACCCCATCCAGACAGGGTGGAAACAACTCAGTGGAGGTTCTGCCTTTCACTGTATCCTGTGGAGCTAGGTTCCCTATTGAAAGCTTGTAAGTCAGTCACTTCTTGCCTTTGTAGTCCCCCTATTTTGGGTAGCCGATGTCTAAGTTCCCCATCCCTGTTGACCCTGTGTACCAAGGGGGTGGGAATGATCCTCAATGTAGAAATTTGTCTGCTCCTTTGTCATACTGCATTCACAAGCATAGGTCAAGTTCATCCACTTATAGTGGGTTTAGTGGGTTACTCCTTTTTTTTTCCCCCCCTTTTCTTTCTTCTTCTAGTTGTGTTCTGATCATCAAGCCACTGATGCCAGGTCAAATGGGTACTATCTGCAAGTGTGGGTGTTCTTGTATATCCCCCCTCTCTTTATTATCAGCTGGATGTTTCACACTCCATTCTAGTCCTCTGGGGCCATGTCCCTGCCCCTGGGCCCAGGAGTCCCCAGGCTTGTCATACTGCTGGTTAACCAGGTCTCAGTCCAGGTTAACAGGAGTCTGTTGAATGTGGTCAGAATTAGTTCACAATTTCATTGCTGTTTTTCCCTGTCTTCCCCTTATCAGTGACCAACGTGGTCAGCAGCAGGACCATATGCCTGCTAGTGTATTCCGTTTGAGTTTCAGTCTTGGAAGGGGGTTTGCCTTGAGGGGACCTGACCACTTGCCTTGATGGCTCCCTGGGGAACAACTTGCTTGTTCTTGTCGTAGTCAGTTGGACCGCTGTTGTTGTTGTTTTTCTGCGGGTCTTTGTTTTAAGGATTATCTTCTGTTCTTCTAGCTGCTCCAGACTGGTCTGCTTGTCCTTTCACGTGGGAATGTCCCACCTGAAGATTCTGGATAATGATCAGGATTCCACCTATGGTCTTGTGCAGTGCAAAGGCTCTGCAGAGAGCCTCCTTCACTGGGCAAGTTCTAGCCCCATTTTAGTTATTCCAAATAGTTATAGGCGGAAGACAGACTTACAAGCTTTCTCTGGTGATGTTTCTGGCTATTCCTCTCTTTCGCCTTCAAGTGTCTATTTTACAA
>NW_006408594.1:3475974-3498302 GCF_000296735.1 Chrysochloris asiatica | reverse complement strand
GGTTCCTGGAACCATCAACGGAGAAGAGCAGAGAGTGGGACCCTACCCAGAGAAGCGGTGACACCAGAGATGGAAGCAGAGACAATGACATGGAGAGATGGAGCAACTGGGGACTTTAGACCCAGAGAGGGAGAGGGACTGTGTGCTGATGATGGGCAGGGCGGAGCGGGGGTGCAGGCTTGCAGGATATATCCTTTGGTTGTTTGATGATGCATGAAGGGGATTGTAACCATGGCAATGAAATGATATATGATAGGATGAATGTAAAACTAATGTTCTCCCATGTAAACGATCACATAATTCACAATAAAACATAAAAATAGAAAAGTCAATGACTTGATCAATTTATCTTTTTGTTATTGGTTTGTTCAAGTTTTCTACTTTACTCTGTGTTATTTTAAGTAGGTGGTGTTTTTCTAAACATGTATCCATTTTTCTAGATTTTCAAAGTTATCATAGTATTCTGTTATTATCCTTTTTATTTCTGTTGGTTCTGTTGTGACATCATCCATATCATTTCTTATGTGTGTTTTGCTTCTTCCTCTTTTCTTTGGTTAGATTTGCCAATGATTTGTCCGTTTTATCAATCGTTTCAAAGAACCAACTGTTTGCCTTATTGATTCTTTCTATTACTTTTTCTGTTTTGTGATTCATTTATTTCTGCTCTAATCTTTTTTTTTTTCTCTAGTGATTATAGGCATACTTGGCTGGTCTTTTTCTAATTTCTGGGGATGTTTTGTAAATATGTTGATTTTGGTTAATTCCTTCTTTTTGGGTTTGTGTGTTTATTTTATTGCTATAAATTGACCTCGCACTGCTTTTGCTTTGTCCCAAAGATGTGTTTTTCATTCTCATTTGCTTCAAGGAATTTTACAATTTTGTTGACTTGTCCTATTACCCAGTAACATTGAGGCAGGGTGTTATTCGACCTCTGTGCTTTGATTTTGTTTCCTTGATCTTTCCATTGTTGATTTCTAATGTAATAGCGTTGTGATCTGAGAAGATGGTTTGTAGTATTTTGATGTTTTAAAATTTGAGGTTTGCTCTGTGGCCTAACATATGGTCTATTCTGGAGTCTGTTTTGGCTTAGTGGGGCACATCTTCCTGTAGCTTTTTGAGAAAGGCCACATGACAGGTATATTGTTGGAGACCTTGTATATTTGAAAACGCCATTATCCTGTCTTTTTGTCATTTGTTCCCGTATTTTCTTTAATTAATACTTCAGTTGGTGAAATTCTGGAATGAAAATCAAGTTTGAAAATTATTTTCACTTAAAATTTTGATGGTTCACTGTTAGAGGTAGCACAGTCTACAAAACTGTCCTTACTTGTAGCACCCATTGCATGTTTGGAGTCCCCAAGACCAGACTTCAGTGTGATCATTTGCTGGAAGGGGTGACAACTTACTGAAGGCTCTTGTGTTTATGGTTTCAGGAAACGGTACAGATTCTAATCAACCAAAGGAAGAAATGCGTGCGGTGGAGTCCAGGAGGGTTCCAAATGAGCACCTTCCAGTTGTCCTCTCCTCATGGACTTCTGGACAGTGCTGACTTAAGGAGTCGCCTGTTCAGTTGATCTTTAATTTCCAGGTCCTCCAGATGTAGAGCTCCTACCCTTGGTCTGTAACACTTTTGTTGTTGTTGTTGTTGTTAAGTATCCTCGAGTTGGTTCTAACCCATAGCGATCCTGTATAGGGTTTCTGAGGAGCAGGCTGGTGAGCTTAAACTACCGACCTTGCAGTTCAAACTGACTTTGCAGTCCTGTGCATTAACCCACAGTGCCACACCAGGACTTCAACACTTCGGTAGGTAGAACTAATACCATGTGACTGACATTTAGTCTCTAACCCCTCCAGAGATAGAATGGATACCACATGGCTCCTGTCATAAATCACAGTGTTAGACTGTCTAGTGGCCAATGTCTCCAGGTAAACAAAACAAAACACAACAAAAAACCAAGCTCATTGTCATTAAGTGCGTGATGACTCATGGTGACGCTGTAGGGTAGAGGAAGACTGCCCCCAAAGAGTTTCCAAGGCTGTCAGATAAGCGCTAGACTGATCATCTCAAGGTTGGCAGTTCAAACTCAGCCTCTTCGTGGAAGCTGTCTGCAGGGTCTCTGTGAGTCAGAACCAACTCCACTGCCCTCAAAGTCTTTATAGAAGCGGATTACCGTCTCTTTTTTCCTGTGGAGCAGCTGGTGGGTTTAAACTGCTGAACTTTCAACTAGCGGCCAAGCACTTAACCACGGTGTCAGTAGGGCACTTTTCCAAGGAAAGGCACCCTTTCTCACCAGGCAGTCCCTTCTAGAGACCTAGAGATCACCTCCCGGTTGCTGAGGGCAGTGGCCAGAGCTGTGTAGCGTCTTTGCTACATAGATGGCATGTTCCTTGATCTTCAGCCATCAGTGCTGTTATAGAGAAGTCTGATGCCATTATTATTTGTGATACTTTATAATGTGCTTTATTCTTGATCCATCAGACTTATAGGAATTCTTTTTATTACTGATATTCTGAAGTGTCACGAGGATGACTCTTAGCGTGGGTCTTTGTTTCTTGTGTTGGATCATCAGAGTGAGAGATTCCATGTCTTTCCTCCATGATAGTTTTGCGTGGTGTCTCTTTGATGGGTCCCTGCCCTCCTTGTTGTCTTTGTGATACTCCTTTTGATTATTTACCAGGCCTTTCCCACCCACCTCCCCTGCCCCTGCCCCATCGTTCCTTTCATTTTCACATTCTTCTACTTGGTTTCCAGCTGCTTTGGAATTTCTTACTTATGTTTTGCTTCTCTAAAGCACATTCTTACTTCCTCATTGATCCGTTTGACATTATTTATTTAAGTATGATTTCCACTTTATTTTCTTGCAGGTTAGTTTTTCTTCAGCCTTTAATGACTCAGATCTTTACATGGGCTTTGGTGGAGGTGGTGGGGCAGCACCTGCAGGACTGAATTGGGCTGGGGTGATTGGTCCTTCTGGACCACCTTGCTGTGAATGGTACAGCTCAGTGTTTGTCTTTGGGTACACAGCAGACACAGGTCTTGTAGCCAACAGACTGCGCGTGACCGAGGCCCCTTTTTGGCCCTTCTTGAAAGCCAGAATCCAAGAAAGCTCCTTTTGACATTGCTGTTGTTAAGTGCTGTTGAGTCGGTTCCAACTCATAGTGACCCTGTGTAGGGTTTACTAGGAGCAGCTGGTGGGTTTGAACTGTCGACCTTGTGGTGTGCAGTCCAGTGCTGATCGTCCAGCGCCACACCAAGATGTTATCCTGTTCTCATTTCTCTAATCACTTTGAGGAGGTTGCTTGTGAGAGTCTCTCTCCATCCTGCTCAGGCTTGCTCTCAGATTTCAGAGTCAGATCCTACCACAGGTTCTGAAGAGCTCTGGCTGTGGGTAGGCTTTGTGAACTGGTGGGTTTCCCCGGGCCGTCGGTCAGACAGCAGGCAGGCTGTGTTGAGGACTAGAGGCAGGCCTTTCCTGTGGATCCGTGTAGAGCCGGGACCTCTGTCTCCTGCATGGGGGGCAATATTCGGGGGGCTGCTGGGCTTTGGGATGCATTTATTCTTCAATGTGTCAACATCTCTCATCCCTCAACTCTTCCATCCCGTGCCTAACGACCAACCTTGCCCTTTCTTCCCCTAGGGGAGGCTACTGGAGTTGCTGGGATCAGTGGGGGGTTGGGAAGAGTTTGGAATTGAGTCCATCTGTCTACTCTCTGTAGCTGCGTCCCATCCACCTGTAGCTCCGGCCAGAGGCCCACGTCCTGACCATCGGGCAGTTAACAACACAAATTGGCTCTTTCTTGTCAAGCTCCTTCTGCAGTTCCTTAGAGCCCCACTTCCCACCTCCTACTGACGCTTCTGTCACCACAGCCCCATCTTCCAAACTCGCTGAGACACACTTCTCCTTTGTGGTGATTCCTTTATGGTTCTTTTTTTGGTGGTGGTGGGGGTGTGTGATTTTAGAGTGGAACAGAATTAAGTGTTAATCTTATTTATTACGTTTTCTCCTTTTTATAAACTTTTCTTCCTACATGCTTTTGGTGGAATATTTAGGAAACTAAAGGAGAAGGCACAATTCTGCCATAATAGAACACACAGGCCGAGCAGGTATGGGAGGGAGAGTGGAAGAAGCACACCCACGAATATCTTTCTAGGCTTGATGGAGGATATTAGTACACAAGTATTTACCTTTGCTGTAAATATATCCATGAAAGTGGTTGGAGCAGACATGGGGGAAAATTATCAAGACGTCTTAGACATAACCAGACACCTTGAGGGAATGAGTCATTAGGCTTGGGGGCGCAGGACCATAGTCTCAGTAGACACACATCATTGGATGTAACAGAGCCCACAAAGACAATGTTGTGCATCCTACTTTGGTGAGTAGCAACTGGGGTCTTAAAAGCATGTGAGCGGCCAACTAAAGTGCAAGTATTGGTCTCTCCCTGTCTGAAGGAAGAAAAGTGATGAAAATCAAAGATACATGGAAACAGTTAGTCCAATGAACTAATGGACCACATGAGCATCAGTCTCCACAGCCTGGAGACCAGAAGAACTAGATGGTGCCCAGCATCCACTGCCAACTGCTCTGAAAGGGAGGGATCACATTAGAAGGTCCTGGATAGAGTGGGAGGAAAATGTGGAACAAAAGTCACAATTATAAAAAGACCACACTTACTGGTCAGAGACTGGTGGAACCACCAAGATTGTGGCCCCTTGGTCACCCTTCAGGTGTGGAGCTGAACTCACCCCAGTGGCTCAGTTTTCAGCCAGACAATAGACAGGCTTACAAAGGGAGCAGTGACACTAGGCAGGTACACGTGCCTTAGACAAACCAACCATTCGAGATCCAAAGGGCGAAGCTCAGAGTGGGTAGGAAAGAAGGAGGGCTGGAAGCAGGACACACAGGGTGAAAGTGGGATGGGTGCTGTCCCATTGTGGGGGCTGCAATCAGTGAGATAAAACAAAATGTGTATGAATTGTTCAGTGGAAAACTGATCTGCTATGTATACCTTCATCCAATTCATAAGAAAAAGTTTTGTTTTTTTTATTTAAAAAAAGGTAAAAGTAGAGGAAAGACAATGCCAGACCACCACGGCCAATCATTTTATTTTCTAGACCCGGTCTTTCTATCTGAACCTATCTCTAGTATTTATGTGTAACTTCCTGTCCCCTTACCATAAGCATACTTGCATAACTGACCCTTGTCAGACAAGCCCCACAGCCAATGAGCACCAACCCCATGAAGGGCTTCTTCCGGGGAAAGATCTCCAACCATGTGGGGCCCTCGCTCAGAACAGCCCTGGGCTCATCTTTGGGGCTAGAGGTACAGCAACTGACCCAAGATGCTCTGGGGCTCTGAGTCAGTTTGGACCCACAGGGTTGGAAAAAAACAATCAGAGAAATGAGTTTGGAGGAGCCAGTGATCCCATGGGTGTGCCTAGTGTGTGGATTTGATCCCAGCAGAGGGGGTCTCTTCCGTGCACTGAGTCCCCGCATCCTTTCCCTCCCTCCAGGGATGTCTCTACAACAGTTCTTTACCCTTGCCTTGCTCAAGCACCACTTAGCGCCGGGATGAAGGCTGGAGCCGAGCTGGGTACGAGTTGAGATGGAGGAGGGAATGACATGCCTGCCCCCATGGGCTGTGCCTCAGCTCCCGTCTCCCCCACCCCCAGGTGTTTGACAGCACCCCGGCGGCCTTGGATGGCACAGTGGCAGCTGGAGATGAGATCACCGGTGTCAATGGCAGGTCCATCAAGGGGAAGACCAAGGTGGAAGTGGCCAAGATGATTCAGGAGGTGAAGGTAAGGGCACCGATATTCCAGCCTGCCGGAGGCCCTGCACAGAGAGCTCAAAGGGGGCCAGCCTTGTCTCTCACTGCTTACCTTGTCAGCACACCTGGGTCGGGATCACACACAAGCCCTCCTCAGGCCATCCCTCCTCCAGTCAGTAACTGCGCCTGGGCTCCCGGGCTCCTGCTAGGCTCTGGCCAGAGAGTGGCAATGAGACCACCAGGGCCCTGCACTCTTCGGGCTCCCAGGGGAGCCGACAGGCTGGAGTCTTGCCTCAGGGCCAGCTAGCGTGCCTCCAGTCAGGGACAGTTGTTAAGGACCCTCAAGCCAGTTCTAACTCATACTGCCTTTGTATGAGGTTTCTGAGACTGGAAATCTCTGTGGGGGCTAAAAGCTTCGGTTTTCTCCTGAGAAGCAGTTGGTTGGCTTGAACTGCGATCTTGTGGTCTTACCCTAAAGAGCCACCACGCTCCTAGTCAGGGACAGTAGACATCAGTGTTGGCCAAGCCATGTAGAGCCTGGAAAGGGATGAGAGGGAAAGAGGACCCCCAGCTTCTCATTCCCTGGAGGAACTCATGGACAGTGGGGCTTTCTGAGCTCCCAGGGGCTCCTTGGGGATCCCAGTGGCTCCTAGTTGGGCTGCTCCCCAACCCCGGGCCTCTCTCCCCAGGGACCCTTCCAGAAGTGCAGGCAGCACCCCACAGCCACTCCCAGAAACAAGAATGTTTCCGATGTATCTGACAGAGTTTGCTGATGCTAGCTGGGGAACCAGTACAGTGAACTAAGCTGGAGTCTGTTACTCGTGAATTGAGCTCGGCTGGATGTTTCAGCTCGTTCACCCCATCTGCTCCCACCCACCCACACACCCATCTTCCATGTCCTGAAGGCCTCGCACCAGCACTCCCCTCCCAGTCTGTCTGGCCTTGACACGGACCACCTCCAGCGCTCTTTGCTCTCCGTGCTCCGCCCTGCTCCTGAGTCCTCCCTCCCTGCAGTCCTGCCGCCCCTAGAGCCACAGGACCAACAGTGGAGGGGTTGGGCCTGGGTCTCAGCTACGTGGTCCAGAAGGAAGTGATAAGACACTGTAGACCCAGGTACCACTCTGCTCAGCCTGGGTTTCACCATCGGGCATTACCCGTGGAGCAGAGGAGCCAATCCTGGAAAACGGGATGGTGTCTCATTCGGGTACAGAAAGGGGTTCCGTGGGCCCCTTCCCCTAGGTCTGCTCCCTCACGAGCCCCACCTCTGCTCCTGTCGCACTCTGTCCCTCCTTAATTTGGCCTGTGCTGCCCATGAGAACCAGGGTCCTTGTGCTAACACAGCCTGGACCGTGTGAACACAGGCAGTGCCAGGGCAGGCCTCACAGTCCTGCTTCTTGGTGCTTCGAGCCAGGCCAGACCCCCACCGCGCTGCTGCTCCTTGACCTCTCAGCTACTCTCAGGGCTGGCCCCCCACACCCCCTGCACACACTTTGTTACATTTGGGGAGAGCATTTTACTCCTTCCTTCTGACTCAGAGCTGCACCAGGTCCTGTGGGTGCCCTGCGGGCTCTAATTCCCTTCCTCTTCTGTCTGAGGAGGGATTCAGTGCCCAGCTTGAGGGCCTCAGGGGAGAGTGGTCAGCACAGGTGACACTCCCTGTGACCCTTTCTGGACAATTCCTAGTACACAGTGGCTACCCCAGAGAAGGTCCCGGTAATGCCTGTTTAAAGACTGGAGGGGCTGTTCTGTGTGGGGAGAATGCAGCAAAGGTTTACAGCGGGCCGGGCGCAGGGGCCAGGGCACAGGATGTCAGCCCACGAGACCGTATGCCTCGGGACAGCTGGGACCATGTCCATCCTTGTTCCTGCTGCTTCTCCAGCGCCTGGCCCCTGTGACATGAAGGGCCCTGTCACCGCCCTCCACCCGAGGGGGCCGAATCTGCCATTGCTCCGGTGCCTTACCACAACCCAGGATTCTACCATGACCCCTGGACTGTAGCCAACAGGCCTCGCCAGCCTGGGCCTGGAGGTTAAGGAAACTGTCTTATACTCTTCCTGTCCTGCTCTTCCAGGGGGAGGTGACCATCCACTACAACAAGCTGCAGGCAGACCCCAAACAGGGCATGTCCCTGGACATCGGTAAGCCAAGCCCCAGGCCCCTTCCACCCCTTCCCCCACCCAGAGGAGACCCCGGCCCCTGGCCGATGCTTTGTGACAGCGGTGTGGATGGTGACAGGGCTGAGTTTGCAGCCCTGCTCTGACCTAGTGGATCCAAAAGGACTGGGTACTACTCTCCCTACGGTGGTCCCCCAGGGCCTGCACCTCACCCAGGTCCCTCTGTAAACTTCCAGGGACTCCATTGGTCCTGTGTCCACATTGAATCTGGGTCTGAGTCACTTGTCATTGTGCCCATTCCTTGGATGTAACCTGCTCCCATTGGACTGGGACACCCCAGGAGGGACGGGTCAGCCAGGCTGAGCCAGGCTGCTGTAGACCTCTTGGGTAGCCAGGAGCCAAAACCTCGTACCAGGCCTGGCGAAGCCCTTCCCCTGTTTACCTCCTTTGGTCCTCACCTTCACTGACCTAGGCAGTGATAGGCAGGGGCCCACTGCCCCATACTGGGACACCCCTTGTTTCATAGCTGACCCGAATGCCCAGCCCTAGTTCACTTCGTATGGCTCCCAGTGAGTCGTGCTGAGGCAGGGTTGGGATGGCCTGGGGGCCCAGCCACCAGGTCCACTGTGTGGCTCCCTCCCTGCTGGCCCTAGTGCTGAAGAAGGTGAAGCATCGGCTGGTGGAGAACATGAGCTCGGGAACCGCAGATGCCCTGGGCCTGAGCCGGGCCATCCTGTGCAATGGTGAGTCCACTCCTCACTGCCTTGGCCTTCCTTAGCCCTGGCCACTAAGCCACAGCGGGCTCCCCTGGACATCCCCTGGACAGGCCCACAGCTGTCAGCTCAGCCGTCCTCAGTCCTCAGCCGTGTCCGAGGCACAGCAGGGAGACCGAGGTGCAGATGGGAGCCAGGAAAGGTAGAACTGGGCTGGCCTGTGGGACTGGGCCTTCCCCTGTCCCTGCTGCTGTCTTCTCATCAGACCACAGACCCTCCCAATCCCCCCCAGCCCCTCCCACTGCTCCTGGACCGTCCCGCTCAGCCCCGCCTTTCTCTAGGAGGTGACGCAGCTGCACTGTCCTCTCAACTCTGTCCAGGGCTCCAGGGTGGCTGCCCACCAGGAGGCAGGAGGACAAGGCGTGTACATGCGTGTCACCCAGGGGGCCAGTAGAACAAGGTCCGGCTGTGCTGTCTGCCCTCACGCTTTTGCTGTGTGGAACATCGATATAAACACCTCCATGAAGTGGCAGCTCCGCTGCGCACACACACCAGTGCTTTATTGGCTGCGGTGGGGGTGGGGGTGGGGCCTGCGTGCGCTCCAAATGGTACAAAAACGGTGGTTGCTATTTTCAGCCTCTCGGCCTATCAATCCCTGTTACTGTAGTTACCACACGTGGAGATGGAATTAGAACGAGTGGTTGTGTTTTTTCCCCAAACCTTACAATTTCCCCAGCCTTAAATAGGATTGCTAAAATTGAAACTGTCATGATGTCCCATGATCCAGCTAAAAACAACAGTGCAGCACTTATGTGGCTCTGACCCTGCAGGCTGGCTGGGCACCAGGGTGAGGGTGAGCTGGGGCATGGAGGCCAGCCAGGGAGAGCAAGGCTTCCTGAAAACCCCAAGGTGCACCCTTCTCCCAGAGCCTGAGCCTTCCCTACCCGTCCCCCAGCCCCCTCCTGTGCCCCAGCCCAGACCTAGACTTGGCCTCCCCATACCCTTCCTCCACCCTGCTCAAAAGTCCCTATCAAGGTCAGCACACGGGACAGTGTGGCAGGAACAGTCCCTGGCTGTGTGGTGTGGACACGCCACTGTATTCTCTGTCCCTTGGCTTGCTCAGTGAATGGGGGCGGGGTCCCTTCCCCAAAGGCTGCTTTGAGTATCAGCATGAGGCATTTGTGAGGAAGCATCTGAGAGGCCCTCCAGCCGCCTCAGTGTTCTTGTGGGGAGGTGGGGTACAGAGTGAAGGGACAGCCCCAACCCACCTGCCCCACATTCTCTGGGATGGAAAAATATGGTGACCAGGGCCTCCCTCCTGTGTGAGCCCTTCCGCGAAGTCCTGTGTGAATCTCTCTCCTCCCCACATGGCACTCTCCCTTCTGAGAAGGCCCAGCGTCTGTGCTTGCGACCACATATGGCCGGCGCTAATGATGTTCCTGTCTTCTCCTTTCTGTGTCTGGCTGCTTTGTTAGATAGAGTGAGGGTGGGCTTACTGCCAGGGGCTTCATTCTGCTCTCCTCAGGAAGATTTTGGTTTGGGGGCTTTTCATTCAACATTGCAAGTTCCCGAATTACCATCAGCATCTGCTCCCTTAAGGGGCCCCGATGAAGCAGTAGGTGAAATGTGGGCTGCTCACCATAAGGCTGGTGATTCAAATCTACCAGCCTCTCTGTAGGGGCAAGAAGAGGTAGCCTGTGTCCTCGAGTTGCTCCTGTGAGCCCTAAGGAGTAGCTTGACTCTGTTTTGCAGTGTTACTGTGAGTCGGAATTGACTCAATACATTGGGAGTCTTGGGGGGCTATCTGCACCTTCTATTTGCCCTGCTGGTTATGTGGGCTACTCTCCGAAGGCCCTAAGAGCAGCCCTGCCTATCCCCCACTCACCTCTCATTTGGGTGTCCTGAGCTATTTACAAAATAGCTTGGCACCCACCTGACCCCGAGGTCCTGGGAGCCAGGTTTGTGGGGGGCCACCGCTCCCTGTCCGGACCTGGCTCAGCCACTTGTCTCTGGGCTCCCTGCAGATGGGCTTGTCAAGAGGTTGGAGGAGCTGGAGCGGACTGCCGAGCTGTACAAAGGTGACCAGGGGCGTGAAGATGGGGGCAGTGGGGACCAGGATGGCAGCCTAGCATGTTCTAGGGCCTGCGGGCTGGGGGTCCAGACGAGACCTACTCCTTTTTGCTTAGAGGAGTAGCACGTGCCCAGATAATGGTACCAGCAGCATAGTGAGGCACCAGAAGCCCCCTCCCTGAGAGCTAAAGCCTGTGCCCTGGGATCACCTGTGGACTTTGATGTCCTGGTCCCCTGTCTGCTGGGGCACCTCAGGGTGGGGCGGGGCCAAGTCAGGGAAGCCAGCCCAGAGAGGGCTTCAGGTGAGGCCTGGGGCTGGAGATGGTGCCATCAGTCCTGGGTGGGGTCTCTCCACAGGGATGACAGAGCATACCAAGAACCTCCTCCGGGCCTTCTACGAGCTGTCCCAAACACACCGGGGTAAGGACGTACCCGGCCCTGCCCACCAGCTGCCTGGCCGCTGCCTTGCACAGTGGCTCTTAGTATCCCCATCCTCTTCCCTTTTTTTCTTCCTCCCAAGTATCCTCCAGGGGGGTAGGCTTCCCTGAGGTGGGCCCCTTGGGCTCTCACAAGCCTGGCCTGCATCCAGGGTGGGCAGACTTGGTTCTTGCAGGTCACAAGCAATGTGGACGGTGCCTCTGAGGGTACACTACACGGAAGTCAGTCACCCGCCTAACCCCCTCCATCGTACACCCTGCACTGGTCTCTGTCCACAGGGTGGGGTAGAGTGGGCTGGTGGGGGACACACGAGACGACAGGTAGAGTGAGAGTTGTCGTGGGGCCCAGTGGCTCATGTGGTCTGACCTGTGTGCACTACCACTGACAGAATGCAAGGCCCTCCCTAGCCTGCTTCTATCCCATAGGCTGGCCAGGGTGGGCAGCACTTTGCCAGACAGAGGAAGTGACCACATGGCTCCAAAGGGCTTCAGATTCCCAGACCAGTGCTCTGTCATCAGACAAGGCTGCCTCCCCAAACCTTGACCATGCCGTGTCTGTAGACTGGTCACTCTGAGGAAGACCACCTCCCTCAGGGGTGTAGACCCAGCCTCTAAGGAGTATAGCTTCAGATCCCTCAAAGCATAGACCCACCTCCCATGGAGTGTAGACTCGAATCCTTGGGATGTAGACCCTGCTCCCATGGAGTGTAGACTCGGATCCTTGGGATGTAGACCCTGCTCCCATGGAGTGTAGACTCGGATCCTTGGGATGTAGACCCTGTTTTCATGGAGTGTAGACTGGGATCCCTTGGAATGTAGACCCAGCTCCCTCAGGGCAGGGATGGGGGTGGGCGGTGGACTTTGTACAGGCCTTGGCTCTCAGCCTGCCAGGTCACCAGCCCTAATTCTCCCTTGCAAGCCCCCGATGTCTCCATTAGAGGGCTCTGTAGGGATGGCCTTCAAGGCAGACTTGTTGTGCAGCCTTTGGGGACGTGTTCTCTGTGATCGGGGTACGGGAGCCCCAGCCAGCCGCCAGTGAAGCGTTTGTGAAGTTTGCTGATGCTCACCGTAGCATTGAGAAGTTTGGCATCCGACTGCTGAAAACCATCAAGCCGGTAGGTGACATCACGTATGCCTGGGCTCAGCATGTAAGGGTGGAGAGGGGACAAGGAGATGTGCAGGAATACTGTGTTGGAGTTAGTTACCCACCGACCCCGGCTACCCTGGGTTAGCCGCCCTCCTCCTTGGGCCGCAGTGGGAACTCCTGCTGGCTCATGGCCTGACTTTACCTGTGAGCGGCAGGTGACCGCCTTCTGCTTTCAGAGTCCTCATCTTTGAAGTGGACAGGACTCTTGAGTTCCCTGGGGGGTGCTGACACATCAGTGTCATTGTTTCGTCACCTTGGTCTAGTCCAGCCACAGGGGTCTTAGGATCCACACACCCCTCCCTCCTCTCCCTTCCAGATGCTGACAGACCTGAACACGTACCTCAACAAAGCCATCCCCGACACCCGCCTTACCATCAAGAAGTACCTGGATGTGAAATTTGAGTACCTGGTGAGTGGTCTGTGGGCCTCAGGGAGGATGGGGTCTGGCCTGTGGGTCTGAGCTGATCCTGGGGGTTTGGGGCTGGCCCACTAGCAGCATGAGCAGGGCCCAGGTCTCCCAGTATGCTGGGCTGGTGTAGGAGGTGCCCAGGGAATCCAGCTGCAGTGTAGACCCTGCCCGGCTGCCCTGAGGAGCCTCTAGGAGGCTGAGTACCCAGTTGGCAGGGGCCTCCCTCTGGTCCTCTCTGAACCTTAGACGTAGACTAGGTGAGTGGTGGGAAACTGGGTGCTAAGGGATGTTGATGAGTTTACATTTAAATGACAATTCTGTGGTCAAGAGAAGTTGAGAAAAATGCTGTCCTAACCACTCAGGGGTACCTTAGCTGCAGGCCTTGTCAGAGCCTTTGACGGGCCTGGCACCCATGGCTTCAAGGGTCTTCCCAGTGCACCTGACCACGGAGCCTCCCTTCTCCAGAGCAGCTCTTAGGACTGGAGTTTGGCAAATCCTCAGGCCCTCCCTTCTGCCACCCCACTCGGGCCCCCCAGAACAAGATCCACTCATGCTTCTATGGCCTGGCCCCTCCTGGGGTGGCCTGGGGTGCAGTGTGGGGACATGGGGGTGAGTCCAGGAAGCTGGAACCCTCTGACCCTGCCTGTCCGCAGTCCTACTGCCTGAAGGTGAAGGAGATGGACGACGAGGAATACAGCTGTGTGGTGAGTATGCGGGGCTCCCCAGGACCCCCGGAGTGCCCCTAGCCTGGCAAACTGGCTGGATCTTTGTACCCTGCCCTGCTGTGGGCCCTGCTGCCTCTCTCAGTCCTCAGAGGTGCCTCTTCTTCATTCTTGTCTTCCCGGGTGCAGCCTAAGGTGGCAGGGCTGGGGGTCGTAAGGTCGTTCTTTTCTCCCTCCAAAGCTATTGCTTCCAACCAGGAGCCAGGGTGGCCTTGAGAGGCTGGTGTGCATGCAGGGTGTGAGCGGGTGGCCCAGCAGAGCTCACTGATGTATTACCCCCAACCCCCAGGCCCTCGGGGAACCCCTGTACCGAGTGAGCACAGGTAACTACGAATACCGCCTGATCCTGCGCTGCCGCCAGGAGGCCCGCGCCCGCTTCTCACAGATGCGCAAGGATGTGCTGGAGAAGATGGAGCTACTGGATCAGAAACACGGTGAGCAGGGGCATCGGTCCTGCCATCCCGAGCATGCTGGGCTGGGCACCCCAACTCAGAGATGGGGCGACAGACCCTGAGGGCTAAAGCCACTGCCGAGGTCCCAGTCCTGGCAGAGCTGGGGGCCGAGGGAGGCTGGCAGCCATAGTCACGGCATGCGGGCCTGCCTCCCTCCCCAGTCCAGGACATCGTCTTCCAGCTGCAGCGTCTCGTGTCCACCATGTCCAAGTACTACAATGACTGTTACGGCGTGCTGCGTGGCGCCGACGTCTTCCCCATCGAGGTGGACCTGGCGCACACCACGCTGGCCTACGGCCCCGCACAGGAGGACTTCACCGATGGGGAGGATGAGAATGAGGACGACGTCGACACAGCAGCTGGAGAGCTGTCCCGGAACACGCGAGGGGCTGCTGGGCCCCTGGACAAGGATGGAAGCTGGGGTGGCTCCTGAGTGCCCCATGGGGTGTGGCTCTGGGGGCAAGGGTGAGTGGGCGGATAGGGGGCGTGGGACAGGGCTGCCGGACCACAGGGTGCCGCATAAAGGCCTGCTGGCTTGGGTCGCCTGCCTCCCTGCTCCTCTGTCCTAGCACACTGGCCTGGGACACTGGCCCGCTGGCCTGCCTTGCCCCTTCCCATCTGTGGGGACCTGGTCTTTGGACCTGTCTTAGGAAGGAGAGGGCCGAGTGAAGAGGGGCTGGAGGAGGCATGAAACCCAGGATCATCCTTGTGGGTCACCTTCGCTGGTCCCACCTGGAACCTCCAGGAGTGGGAGAATGAGGGTGGGTTGCTGAGGTCACGACCAGCGTCTCCTGCCCCCCCAGTCCTCACACCTTGGCGGCCTTTATTTATTGTGTTCCCCGAGCTCCGCCGCCTCTCTGGGGAAGGCTGGGCACGGAGCTGTATTTAATAAACACAAACCCGGATGGAGCCGGCTCTTTACATTGTCCTCACACCTCCTGTCCCTTGACCTCCCTGCGTCGACCTCCACACTCATGAGTGCGGGCGGGGGGTGGGGGGGCACTGACAGGCTTTCACTAGAGCCGTTTATTCCTCACCACGGCTCAGCGACACTGACACTGTCATCCCCTTTACAAATGGGGAAATTGGAAGCAAAATCTCTTGCTCAAGGCCACACCAGGTGCAGCGGCTAAAGTGGGATTTGAACTCAGATCTGTGAGGTTCAAAAGGCTTGACTTTTCCATTTGTTCCTGAAGCTTCCAGCTGTGTGGGGCTCTTTACTGCCTTCCCTCATGGACCCTTCAGTGCTGCTGCCTGTGAAGTAGCCTTTACTGGGAGGCCAAGACAGATGCTGGGGAGGGTGCCCCAGCCACTCCAGCTGTGCCTGCTCTGCCCTGGGCCCTGGAGACACTGGGTGGCCATGTGCCCTGCTCAGCCTGGGGTGGTCCAGGCAGCCACATGATTATTACCGGGCCCCTTTCCTCTCTCGGAGTGTCTCTGAGTGGACAATGAGTCCAGTGATCATCTGAGGAGGTGTGAAAGATCTGAGAGGTGGGCAGATTAGGGTGGAAAAGACAAGTGTTTATTAGTGTTGCGTGTACAGGTTCTGGGCAGAAACCAAATGAGGGGTCTCAGGCAGGATTAGTGGCCTGGGGAGGCTGTCTACTCAGAACCACCAGACAGACTGAGCTACCTCTCTGAAGGGGGCAGTGCAGGGTGGCCAAGGACAGCCTGGACCAGAGCCTCAGTCGCCCTGTCTGTGAAGTGTGGACGGTGTATCCCCCTCATCAAGAGTAAATGAATTCACAGTTGTAATGGGCTTAGTGTGGGCTGCCACCAAGGAAGCACTGAGGATGTGTTTGTTCAGACGGTGACCTGCTGGGGTCGCTCTAGAGTCTGGGAGCTGCCGGAGCGGTGGGCAGCAGTGTCACTTCAGTGTCTGTGAGGAGCCGCCTAGAAGTCCTTGCTGGGGCCGCTCCCCACAGAAGGCACAGAAAGGGGCTCGTCAGTTTATCAATTCCTGGAACACAAATCAGTACAGAGGGAACAGAGCTGCACCTGCATTTTGGAATCCAGAAAACCAAAGTGCAAGAGAGGACAAGCCCCTTATCGCCCTGGTGGGGGAAGCAGAGGCAGGGACAACAGGGTGACCAGGCTGTCCACAGAGCCACAGTACGCCACCTCCCAACACCCCGGGGAGTTTGTCCCCTAGAAACTGAGAAGACCTGGAGCTCAGCTGGGGTGCTCGCTTAGGAAGGTGGGGGCTATGGTGACCATGCAGAAGCAGCAGAACCAATGCCGTTCCTGCCACCAAGCCCGCCACGGGACACTTATTCACTCCATTGCCAGTGTGTGAAAGAGGCTCCGGGCTAGGGAGGGTTCAGCCCCCACCCCGCGGCCTTTCCCTCTGAGCAGCCCCCAGCCCTGAGCTGCATCTGCTGCCCACCCTCTGTCCGTACGTCAGGTCACTGAGAAACCTCGGAGCTTCAGGGAACAGCTTGGGGCTGTGCCTGCCATGAGCCCACCCCTTGAGGCTCCCGACCCTCACTCCTGACGTACTGGGAACCCCACTCATAGACAGTCCACTGTGGGAACTCATCCCCCCTTCTCTCTAGCAGACCTGATAGAATCCTTGGTAATGTGACCAATTTTAATCATAGAATACTATGTGATAAACAGAACTGTAAATTGCTTAAATATAATCTTTCTTAAAGCATGAACACAATTATTTTTACCACATTTTTTCGACATTGAATTGCATTACATTAGTAACTGAGCAGAAGCCATTACATTAGTAACTGAGCAGAAGCCATTTAAATTTCTCTCCTTTACTAACTACTTCATTCTAAAAAGTGTTGACATAGGTTCACAAATACTAATTACTGCAACATTGTAGCTAAAACACCAGGAAATTTGACAAAATCAGCAACTATAAAAACTCCGGCAGCAATTTCAACCACAGTTTGTGTTTGTAGCACCTGCAGACGAAGCAGGTGATTGGAAGCATCACTGTAATGGGCCATTACGGACAGCGCTGATGGGAGTGCGTCAACTAGAAGGTTCAGAAAGGAAATCGGCAGAGTGGTAGCCATGTAGGTACACTGCGACAAGTAAGCTGGGCTTCTGGAAAATGCTTTTGTTATTGTTAACTGCAGGTATATTTTATGAAAATTCATTTCTGCTGGAGGTGGTTCAAGCTCACCAGCTGCTCCTCGGAAACCCTGTACAGGGTCGTTATGGGTCAGAATCGACTCGATGGCACTTAACAACAACTGTTAAGTGCAGTCAAGTTGGTGGACTATAGAGAGGCATTTTCAGTTTCACCTGGAATGATCCATGCCCCTGTAACCCCCTTGTCACACCACTGCCCAGATGTCCCTCGCAGATGCCCCCCTACCAAGCAATGGAAGCCCAGGGCACCAGAAGAGAAGTGGCCGTTTTAGCTGAGCTCTGAGATTGTTTCACATGGCCCGACCCTGTCTGTCCACAACCCACTTCACTGAGTGGGAGGCAGGGCCGCCATGGTCCACTGGGTGAGGGAGGGAGGTCTCTGGAACCAGTCTGGAACCTCAACTCGGACCCCAGGGTGGTCACCTCAGACCAGCCTCCCAGTGCACCAAGTCCTCCCGGGGCAGTGGGGCTCTGAGAGGGGGAACCACCTTCCAGAAGCCACCCAGCCATCCTGCTACTGTTCCGAGTGCTGCACCGGCTTGGGGTTTGGCCCAGCATCCAGCTTGGCACCTGCCTCTGCCTCACGTTCCGTGGGCCTGGTCTGGGGGCTCTGTACCTCCAGGGGCTCAAGGCTTTCAAACTTTGCTGCCCTGATAGGCAGGGTCTCAGTGTCCCCTTCAGCCTCAGCATCTTCAGTGTCACTGACCCCCATCCTCAGCATCTGGGCCAGGTAGGAGGTCCTGAGAGCCACGCAGGCCATGGTAGGTGGCAGTGGCCATGGAGAGTCCTGCGGGGACACCTCAGAGCCGGCCAGGGAGAAGATGATCTCGTAATTCTTCAGCACGTCCACAAGATGGCCTGGGGGTGGGGGGTGGGGAGGACGTACAGCAGTAAGGCCTGTGGATCTGCTTCATCTCCCCACATCATTTGCCCAAGGAGGGGTCTGCCATTTGAGTCCTTAAAATGTCACTGCTCCTGTCTAGACCTCATTCATTGTGAGGTGATACTGGGCCATTGGTGAGGCCCTGTGGGGTGGGGTGGCGCATTGGGCTCAGCCCTGCTCTCTAGGGGACTTTCAGCTCTTACTCTTCTCATTTTCTCCCTGGTCCCAGGAGGCCCATGAGCTGGGAAGAGACAGCACATCTGTTCTTTATTTTCCAAGTTTTCTATCACACAAGACTTTCATAATCAGGAAAAACCTCTTCATTGTAAATACTTTTCCCTGACGTGTGGTTCCTTTGGGCTCTATCCTCACAGCCAGCTGGGAGCCCTGGGTGGACATCTCTGTGGCCTAGGGCTCTCCCACCTGAGTCCCTGGGAGGAATACTTCCCGAAACCTGCCACAGCCTGGTCACTGCCTGCCAGTGGGCCTTCCCACACTCAGTCATATGTTGTCTTACTCACTCCCACTGCTACCGAGTTGATTCCTACTCTACTTAGTAGAACTAACGGCTCTTCAGGGGTTCTGAGACTATAAATCTGTATAGAAGCCGATAGCTTATGTACTTCGAGGAGCCGTTTGAACCTCCAGTCTTGTGGTCAGCAGTCCAACCTTAACCCACGGCACAGCCAGGACTCCGTCCACCCTGTCTCTGTCGAGTTGGTTCTGACTCATAGCGACCCAGGTGCGGCTGATGGATTTGAACTGCCGACTTTGCAGTTAGCAGGCCAGTGCGTATCCTACAGAGCCACACCAGGATTCCATGGTGTTTTAGTGTGATAAATCATACTGGCTTCTTCCCTTCTTCCCTGCCCTTTAGGTCCACCTCAGGTCAAATGAGAACCCAGAAAATGGATCCCTGAGCCTCTGGGGGAGAAAGCGGGGGCTGTTTCTGAAGCTTTTGGTGGTGGGCTTTGGGTTCCCCCACACTCTAGCTCAGGGTCTTTGCTGTCAGACCTGTCAGGTGAGATGACAAGTGACGACAGGCTCAGGAGCCCAGGCCACAAAGGCAGCCTCTCGGTCATCCGTCCACCACGGAGCCTGAGCGCCGCCCTGTCTGGCTGAAAAGGCAGGTCTCACTGTTGTGGACAAACTGCACTTGGCATCAGTCCTGTCTGCTGGTGGCAGGAATCGGATGGCCGTGTGTCCTCCCTGGCCTGGAGAGTTTGGCGCAGATTGTGCTCATTATAGGGGCCCCTTTCACACTCCGAGTGTCCCTGTGTGACAGTAAATTCTGTGATGGTCTGAGGAGGGAGCTGCCTAGTGAGGTCTGAGACGTGGGCAAAGTCCAAAGTGGAAAAACAAACAAAAACAAGTTTTCTGCTTATTAGCATTGAGTGGCAGGTCAAATTGGGTTTTCAGACAAGACTGGGAATGCTGAGGGAAGGAAGGGCTGTCACCAAGAGTGCACAGGAGACCATAGGCCACACCTGTATGGGAACACTGTTCCAAATACCCTGTGCTGGCTCCTATTGGGTCCCACCCTGACCACAAGATTTCCTGGTCCTTGTGTTGAAACCATCAGCACCTTCCCGTCTTCTCGCTGTCACCCACTGAGAACCCCACTCTAGGCCTGGTCCCAGGCCATGCCCCTATCCCTATTTCCCTTTGAGGCTGGGAGTCCACAGTTCTAACTTAGGGACTGTAACATGCACTAATCTGCATGTGAGCATCTGTGCTTCACATTCCTGTCTGAGAACTGCTTGAGGTGGGGCTAACTGGCCATACGGGTGGGTCCTCCACCCAATGGACTTCCCTTGGACTTAGGAGCCCTAGGCGGCGCCACGCCTCCTCCCGCGGGGCCCACCGGCAGAGGGTGGTCCGATGAGCACCGCCACAGCCTCCACACGCAGCAGCAGGCCCAGCGCGCTAGGGAAGCAGGGCGCCCACCATGCCGTAAGAGAGCCCGAAGGCTACGCAGAAGGCCACCAGGGCGCCGTAGGAGCGCGCGCTGCCTATGTCGGTGAGCCCGTTGGCCAGCAAGGCCAGGCTGAAGAGGTAGGCGACGTACAGCTGTAGGCTCCCCAGGCCCGCCAGGGCGCCGCACGTCGGCCGCGCCACGATGTCCATGAAGCCCCCGATGCACAGCAGGAAGGTGGCGTCGGCGTCAGGCACTCCCGAGTCCTTGGCGTAGTTCACCAGCAGGATGACAGGCACGAAGCGCCATCAGGAACTTGGTGACCACGTACACGACGAAGGCGGGCTCGGCGCACATGGCCACGTCCAGTGGGCGGTGTCGGATCCGGCCGCCAGGGGGCGCGTCGCCCAGGCGCAGCCCGGCGCCGCCCGCTTCCACCTCCTCCGCGGTGACCCTGATGCCGGCTGGGCGCGGTCCAGGAGGCGGCAGCATGAAGGCGCCGCACGCGCAGCAGTGCCCCAGGTGGCCCCCCGAGCAGCAGAAAGCCCCCGTGCCAGTCGAAGTGCTCCAGCAACCTCTGACCCAGTGGCTACAGCGCCTACAGGAACATGGGGCAGCACGCCTTCGCCAGCCCATTGGCCAGAGGCTGCCTGCGCTCTAAGTACAGCCCAAGCGTGATGAGCAAGCGCTGGACGTTGAGGGCCAGAACCAGGGGAAACTGAACCCGGAACTTGGAGGACCGTCACTCGGGGAAAACTGGGGCTGGTGGTCTCTAAGTCAGGACACCCCGTCCCCCAGTCTGCCCCACATGGGAGGAGAGTGGTGGGCACCCTCACCTGTGAGCACTCCAGCGGTCAGGTACAGCTCCAGGAGGTGCGTGGTAAGGGAGGCCAGGATCATGCCTGCCGAGGCCCACAGCCCACCCACCAGCATCACCGAGCAACAACCAAAGCGGCTCACAAGGATGCTGGACACGGGCAGGGCCTGTAGGCAGGGCAAGGTGGTCACTGCAGCCGGACCAATCTTCTCTCAGGCGGACACCGGGCTCCAGGCTTTGTGCCTCCTCAAATGGTTAGGGTTACCCCTGGTTCAGGGACCCACAGGGCAGTATCTGGCCAAGTCACACAGCTGGTGGGGACAGATCAAGGAGACAGTACCCTGCAAGAGGTCAGGTAAGGAACATGACCTGGCCAGAGCCCATTCTCCTGAGCCCAAAGGAGGAGGAGCACACGCCATTCCACTGTATTTATATTCACAGACTCCAAGTCCCCAGGGGGCACAGCTGAAGTCCCCACTGGGATGCCTTGGCAGGTTTTCCCCCTAGGGCTGGCTCAGTGACCAGAGGTGGGTAGGGTGAGAACTCTAGATCAGAGTGGTGAGGAGAGCAGGGTTTTCTTGACCTGTTTCCCCACCTGTAAAATGGGTGACCAGGGTATGTTGGGCAGGAATGGAGGGGCCCTGTGGGCTGGCCAAGCTTGGACACTGTCTTCTCCCTCCCAGGCTAAAGTTTCCTGGGGTTTCTGCCCTCTCTAGGGATTCTCAGGGGCTGGTGCTCCCCAGTCCTGATTGTGGGCAGCAGGGAAGGGCCAGAGGGGGCGCTGACCAGTGCCGTAGAGCATGGCCAACGTGATGGATGACACCCAGGCTGTGTCGTTGTAGCCGGCACCAACGTTGGTCATGAGCGCATGGAAGAAGACACTCATGGCCTTGGGGAAGCCATAGGCGAAACCGGTGACCATGAAGCAAGTGCCCAGCACAGCACAGCCCCAGCCACCGTCCGGAAGACCCATCGCTGCAGTCTGTACTGGGGGAGGGAGAAATAGGGGTACAAGAGGAACCTGGAGGTGGGGGGGGGGCGGGGATGCAAGAGGGACCAGAGTAATGGTGTAACCCAGACGAAGTAGGAGACCCAGGGTGGAGTAACAAAGGCTACCCAGGCCAGCCCTGCTCAGGCATGGAGCCAAGAGGGGAAACCCAGGTAGGCATCTCCTAAGGGCATTTGGATGGGAAAGAGGACTATAGGAGAAGGGTAGTAGGGAGTCATTCCTGCCTCAGACTTGACTTTTGGAAGGCACTTCTTGCAGGAGTGGGTCCTGTGAATGTGAGAGCCTCAGAGATGCATAGGGACCCATGTCCCCAGTATGCACGTACGAGGGCCTCAGCACAGGGAATGAACACAGGAGGGCTTGTAAAATATAACTATCTGGGTGGAAGTTACTTTTTTCTTGTCTGTATGATCCTGATTTTTCTCAGAGTAATAAAGAATGACTTGTGCGTGTCATCAGACCTTGAAAATATCCCACCTGAATTTAGAGATCATCTGAAGAACAGATTTGATACATCAGACACTAAAGACGAAAGACCAGAAGAGTTGGGGGATGACATCAAGAACAGCATACAGGTAGAAAGCAAAAGGTTAAGAAGCCAAGAAAGAAGGGAAAGACCAAAATGGATGTCAGAAGAGACTGAAACTTGCTCTCCAGTATAGAGATGTTAAAGCAAATGGAAGAAATGAGGAGGTTCAAGAGCTGAACAGAAATTTTCAAAGGTCAGCTCCAGATGCCAAAGTCAAATATTATAACAA
>NW_006408594.1:3462447-3470824 GCF_000296735.1 Chrysochloris asiatica | reverse complement strand
CCCCCAGAGAGATGGATTGGTACAGTGTCAACATCAATGGGCTCAAGTGTAGCAATGATTGTGCGGTTGGTTCAGGACCAGGCAGTGTTTAATTCTGTTGTGCACAGGGTTGCTATGAGTTGGTAGAGACTCGATGGCACCTAACAATAACAACAATGTGTCATCAGAGCTTTGGTGGTATGTCGTGGAGTTGGTTCTGACTCGTAGTGATCCTGTATAGGGTTTCCAAGGCTGTGAATCTTTATGGGAGTAGAAAGCCTCATCTTTCTTCCAAGGAGCCAAGGGTAGATTCTAACTGTTGACCTTGTGGTTAGCAGTCCAGCACATCACCCACTATGCTATCAGGGCTCCTTATCAGAGTTTTAGAAGAAGAAAAGCGACAACAGCTACGTCACAACAGAAAAATACAAGCTTTGTCTCAGATACCAGGAAATAAAGGTCCAGTTCAGCTCAGTGTAGCCTGGTTTAGGAGCCTGGTGGCACCGTAGGTTAAGTGTTGGGCTGCTAAGGACACCAGCTTCTTCTAATGGTTGCCTCTGGGACTTTGGCACGTACCCTCCTTCCTGGGCTTCAGTGTCCCCCCCTATAAGATGGGTGATTGAGCTTCCCAGGCCTGTCCTAGCCAGAAATCTCTGGACAAGTGGGGGTCCCCAGCAGCCCTCCAAACACCCCACATGTACAGCAGTGCTCTGTAGCCATGTTCCTGGAGCTCCACCAAGGGGGTCACATGGCAGCCCCTACACCTGTGACAGGTGAGGAAGGTGGCCCTCAGAAGCTAAACAGAGGAGCCTAGAGCTGGGCTCAGAATGCTTGCATGCCCTCAGGACACTGGGCAGTATCTAGGACTGTCCCCCTCCACTCCAAGTCCAGGTGCTGGCTTTTCCTGTCTTATCGGGACTTACCTGTCTCACATCTCCTGGGGCTGCTCCCAGCTTCCCACCAGCCCAGGATCAGCTGCAGGTTGATCCCTGGTTTCCGCCCCATTGCTCCCTCCCAGGGCCTGGGATTTAGACCACCCACCAGCCAGCCCCACTAAGAGGCTTTGCCTGGAAGAAGGAGAGGGACAGGGCAGGGGGCTTGGGCCAGCTGGGCTCCCATAAAGGGGCTTCCTATCCCAGGCCCCCAGACAGAAGACCTCCTTCTGGAGCTAGAACCCACAGCCCTCCCCAGAGGCTCTTAGGCTAGGCCTGGGGCACAGTCCTGTCTGGGAGAGACCCCACCATCAGAATCCCCTGACACCTCACCCACCCCACCCCTAGGCCACATTCTGGCAGGGGCCACAGTGGCTCTTCTCCCTGGATAAGGCTAATCTCAGCCCCAAGAGAGAGAGTCTGGGAATGTGGGGAGGGGAGGGCCCAGAACAAAGAGGACTGTGTCTCAGTGTCCCAGGCCACCTGAGGGTGACTTGCTGGTGGTCCTGGGCCTCTGCCACTGCCATCCTAACCCCCTTCCTTGAAAAGTCCACTATTTCCTGGGAAACTACAAGTGGAAATGAGACTGGGATGGGGGTATAGCTGAGGGTTTTAGAGACTTGCTCCAAATGAGGGCAGTGGGAGGTCTCCCATGGTACAGACAGCAGCCTTCAGGACCCTGGGCTCCATCCACTCTCCAGTGCCCTGTCCCCAAATCAGACACTGCTGTTCCGGCTTAGGAGCCAGGTCCTTTATTGCTCACTGTTTACAAAAATTCAACAAGGGCATGTGGACAGGGACTGGGGCAGAGATGGGGAAAGAGGTTGGAGGGTAAGAGGTGGGCCCCTCAAGGGAGACTCCTGGGACCACTGGAAGGAAAGAAGCTGTTCTGTCCCCAAAGCTGCCAGTTTCACTGGGAAGCCCCAAACCCCAGACTAGGGGTGAGGTGGGATGGAGGCAGTCCTGGGCTCCTTGATCCAATTCTGCCGCCACTGGCTCTGGGGGCCCTGGTCAGTGTGGGGGTGTGAGTTCAGACCCTGGTGGAGGCACGTGCCTCAGCGGATGAGGGGTGCTGAGCGGTCGTTGGTGACGGTGGGTCGCAGCTTCACGGTAGCAAAGGGATTCGTGCCCCTGTGTGTGTGGGTGGGGTGGGGTGGGGGAGAGGCTGGGCTGAGATGGGCACATACCCCACTGTAGGCCCAAGGAAGGTGGGTGGGCGACTGGACTGGTATCCACCCCCACCTTCTGCCCTCCATGGGTCCCTCCTGAGCCTGCTCACCGAGGAAAGAGTGCCGGGGATTGCTGCTCCCATGGTAACAGTTGCTGCGGGAAGGTGGGAGGAGGGAGGGGAGGAGGAGGGTCCTGTTGGTGGGGAGAGGGGCAAGCGAGCCTGTTTCTCCATCAGTTGTGTCACTCCCACCCCAGGGCAGAGAGTCAGACGATGGACTAGAAGATCCCTGGGTTCCAACACTTCAGGAAAACTAGGTTCTACATTCTGAAGCCCAGAATTCAGTGGGTTTCAACGTTTGAGCGAGCTCTGAGCCAAAGTACCATGTCCCAGGGCTAGCCAACCCCTATGGGGAGGTGCCCTCCTGCCCAACCTGTCCTAGCCTCCCTGGCAGTGGAGAGGCCTCCAGTGATCCTAGTGGGAAGGGGGAGGGGCACCAGTCCTTGAGGCCAATGCTTTCCCCCTCCTACCCACCCCAGACTCAACCCCATCCCACCCCACCCTTTTGCACAGGTGAACATGGAGGCCTGGGGAGAGGGACCCTGCCAGAGAGGAGGGGTTACCTGGTCTCCTGCCTCCCTGCCCACTGGACGGCCCAGGGCGGAGGACAGGCTGCGGGGGCTCACCTTAACATCACTGGCCACCCCCATGCTTCCCATGCTGCTGCGGCGGCTGCTAGGCAGGGGTGTGGGTGCGGGGCTGGGGGCGCGGCTGGGGACCCGGCTCGGGGTGCGGGAGCGGGACTGGCCATCCCAGTACTCCGAGGGAGCAGCGGAGTTGCCAGGTGGGTCCAGCAGGTCATTGAGGCTGTGGCTTCCCCGGAGAGGGTACGACCTGAGCCCAGAGGACAGAGGGGAGGAGGGGCCAGGGGTCAGGCCCTGCAGCCCCCACATGCTGAGGGATGGACACATTGACTTTCACGTAAAGAGATGGGGGGGGGGCTGCTGAAAGCTGTGCTTCTCCAGGGGTGGAAGGGGGCTGGGCCCACTTAGGACTGTGGCTCACAGAGGCTGTATGAGGTAGATGGACCCACCCCATAGGGTCCCCATCCCTGCCCCAACCCAAGTACCTGGAAGGTAACTCATTCCCAGGGGTCATGGTGGACATGGAGTTCAAGGAATTCTTGGGGTTCACAGGTACCCCCTCCACAGGCTTCACGTACGCCTCAGGGAACCAGCCGCTCCTGCAGGGGGCAGGGAGCAGAGGGCCTCTTAAGTGATGCCCGGGGAACTGCTGAGCACTGCTGTGGGCCAGGCCCTGCTGGAAGGGCTTGGTGGCTGGTAATGTGCACTACAGGATACACCTAGACCACAATGCTGCTGTGAACCACATTGTTGCTGGTTCAAACCCACTAGCTGCTCCTTGGAAACTGCATACGGGGTGGCTATCAGTCAGAACCGACTTGACAACACTTAATAATAACAACAACAACTTAATTTAATCCTATGAAGGTGGGAACTCCCCCCACCCCCCACCCCCGGCATTCACGGCCTTGCAGTCTGCCCTAGGCCACTTGTCCGATCTCAAGCTCTGCCAGGGCCTTAGGTACCTTAGAGAGGAGGGAGTGGAGGGTCAAGAAGGAATCCATTTCCTCACTCACTGAGCAGCCCCACCCTGGACAGCACCCCTGCCCCCCAGAAGCTCCCAGTCTTGTGAGGAGATACACTCCCAACAGATTATTACAGCCAGGAGTTAAGGGTGCCAGGGACTGGGGGTGGGGGGCAAGGGAGAGACCACAGGAAAATTGTAGGAGTCCAGGGTACCTGATTCCAGACCCAGAGCTCCTTCCATCTGAGCTCATCTGCCTCCCTCCACCCAGGCCCCCTGACTCCACATGGCCCCATTCAGCAGAGCAGTGAGCCCACAGTGCTCTACTCCTGCTCCAGGAGACTGTGTATCTTTAGAGCAGCTGGAGTTGGGAGGAAGTGGAATTCCTAAAACTGGGGAGTCTCCACAGAGCCAAAAGTTGCCTTAGACCCCCCCAAAACCAATCAACAACATCCTTATCTAAAGGTCTCAGAGGCGACTTCACTGCTAACAGAATCAAACCACATCCGTATGTTTTACTTGTGTTTCACCATAAAGCGCCTTCTGATGATAAATAAAAACGGGCATCCTCCGTCCTAATTGCTCAGATATAGAATAACGTCCCCAGGAATCAGTTAGAGAACACTGGTCTAGAAGGTTGTCTACTGGAAGCCCCAGGAAGTTTGCTACACATCTGTCACGTCGTGTGCTGCCCATCTGTCTACTTCAGCAACCACTGAAGACCCCCCCAGACCCATAAGTCCAGGCATGCACCCCACATGCGTGCATAGTCTCACGCCTCCAACCACTCAGTCAGTTCCCAATCACCCACTCATCTTCGCATTCACTCACACAAGTATGCATCCACCCATCCACCCACCTAACCCAGCATCTGTCAGTCTTCTCATGGGTACAACCCTGAACTTGGGACAGTGGCTCTTTCAACCCACACTGGTTGGTTGGTTATGTGCCATGGAGTCAGTTCTGACTCATAGCGACCTTGTACAGGGTTTCTGAGGCTGTAAGTCTTTACAGGAGCAGAAAGCCTCATCTTTGTCTTGCAGAGCAGCTGTTAGTTTCGAACTGCTGACCTTGCGGTTCGCAGCACTGTGCTACCAGAGCTCCTTAGGGTGAGGAAACTGAGGCTGGTGGTGTTGATGGAGTCATCTGTGGTCCCAGGGAGTGATCAGGGAAACGGCAATCAGGGGCCAGAGGCCAGGCTTCCGGGCTCTGCCTTCCTCCCCACCTAGGACCCTTGGGCTCCCACTCACGCTGATGAGCCCTCCAGCTTGCCGTAGAGCCAGCCGTTCTGGGCCTCAGGCACTAGCACCTCCACGACGTCTCCAGCCGAGAAGCGCAGCAGCGTGTGGTTGGCACCCTCCGAGTGGGAGACCAGGGCGCGAACTCTCCTGGCGCCCCCGCTGCCACTGCCCCCGCCGCCCCCGCGCTCGCCGAAGGAGTCGGAGCGCGAGCGCTGGGTGATGCCGGTGTAAAGCGAGGCTGGGGAGCAGAAGAAAGCAGTAGCTCGTGGGTGGGCAGTTCACCCTCCAGTCTGCCCTGGATCTCTCTTGCTGCAGCGCTGTTCCTCTTCTTGGCCCCTGGGCCCCGGGCCCCCCAGCCTGCGTCCCCAGCCTTCCCTCTGCGCCCCTGGGGCAGGACACTTACAGGCAGATGGCGTCCGGGGTAGGGAGCGGCGGTCAGGCTCCAGTTGGGACGCGGACCTGGCCTCGGCGGGCTCCGGGCCGTAGGAGCCTGAACCGTGCCGGCTGCGGGGGGAGCCGAATTCTCCCAGGGGTCTCTGGGGCTGCGAGGGGAGACGGGCAGGGGAGGGTGGGGAGGGGGGGCGAGCCGGCCGCCTAGTCCAGCCCCCACCCCCACTCCCAGACGTCAGCGTAGGGGTTCTGGGGTCTGCGGCCCAACCACCACGGGGGCGCTGAGACCGCCCCGGGGCGGAAGGGCGGGAGGAGGGGCGCTCGGTAGAGCACCGTCCTGGGGGGCAGGAGGCTCCAGGCCGCGGGCCTCAGGCTCCAGGGTCTCATCGGGGGCGGGAGGGGCGGCGGGGGCTCGAACGGCGGCGGGGGCTCAAAGAGTAGCGGCGGGGGCTCAAAGAGTAGCGGCAGGGGCGCGAAGAGCGATGGCGGGGACGCCCAGGGCCTCACCATGTCAAGGCGGGTGGGTGTCAGGCGGCCTGAGGGGTAGGGTGGGCCCAGCATGGAGCCCAGCAGGCCTGGGGAGTGGGCGCGGGACGGACCGCGGCTGGCCTCCGACTGCTCTTTCCACAGCACCACTCGGTTCTGCAGCATCCCCCGGGCCTGGTCAGGCGGGCACAGGGGTCAGCCAAATCCAGGGACCCCAGAGCCATGGGACTCAGCCCCGAAAGTTCAAGGGCAGATATGTCTTGGTGTGACGCTGTAGGAAAGCACTAGACTGAAAGGTGGGTTTGAATTGCAAGATTGGCCGTCCAAGCTCACCAGCCACTTCTATACAGGGTCACTATATGAGTGGAAACCAACTCGATGGCGTAACAAGAACACCAAAAGCGCCAGAAGGCAGCTATGATGTCACTTTGGGCCCTCCCAGCGCTCAGCCCCTAACCCATTTTGTCAAAAGTCCCTTTCCACTCTGTGTGCTTTAGGGGCAGAACTGGCCTCACTGGTCAGCTTTAGAGGTAGGAGCAGGGACCAGGCCAGGCCACTCAGGTACTCCATCCACTTGGAGTAAGGGGCACAGGGATAGCATTTATGCTAAAATTTTGACCAAAGAACCCAGTCCCAGATGTTTCTTGGAGCTAATAAGGGACAATAAACTCCTCTACCCTTACAGGGCTTACTACATAGGAAGAGTGAAGCCAGCAGCAATAGATAGTGACAGGCATATGGTAATATTATCTGTGCTGTTGGATCCAGCTATACCTGAAGCCCTTAAACTTCCCAGTAACTAAAATAATACCTATTCTGTTTAAGCCCGATGTGGGTGTGTTTTCAAAAAGAACCCTTTTCAGCCAACAAACATACAAAGAAATGTTCATCATCATTAGCCATTTGTTGTTGTTGTTAAGTGCCGTCGAGTCGGATCCGACCCATAGCAACCCTGTACAGGGTTTCCGAGGCTGTAAATCTTTACGGGAGCAGAAAGCCTCATGTTTCTCCTGCAGGACAGCTGGTAGTTTCGAACTGCTGACCTTGCGGTTCGCAACCCGATTCATAACCACTACACTACCAGAGTTCCTTAGAGAAATGCAAATCAAAACAACAATGACATATCATCTCACACCAGCAATAGCAGCGAAGTTCAAAAATGCAGAGGATAATAAATGCTGGCCAGGATGTGGAGAGACTAGGACCCTTTTACATTGCTGGAGGGAATGCAAAATGGTCCAATGACTCTGGAAAACAGTATGTGTGCTTCCTCAGAAAGCTGGAATAGAAATTCCTTATGATCCAGCAATTCCTCTACTTGGTATTTATCCACAAGAAATATGAGCCATAACACTAGTAGATCTATGCACACCAATGTTCATAGCAGCACTATTTACAATAGCAAAAAGATGGAGTCAGCCATAGTGCCCATCAATGGAAGAATGGATAAACAAACTTTGGTACATACATACAATGGAATATTATGCTATCTTGAAGAGTAACAAGGAAGCTGCAAGCCACCGCATAACTTGGATGAACCTTGAGGATGGTATGAGTGAAATTAGTCACAAAAGGACAAATATTGCAGAAGACCATTATTGTAAAAGCTTAAGAAAAGCTACCCATACTAAACTGAAAAAAAAAAAAAATTATTTGTTGGTTACTGGTGGGGTTGGAGTGGAGGGGGGCTCGGGGGAGGTGGAGGGAGGCGACAGAAGACACATCCTAGTTTGGGTGTTGGGGAGGGCAGTATACAAGAAGGGGGAGGGATGGAAGACCAAGGTAGATAGGGGAACACTGAGACAGGTTTGCATAGCTAATTGGGACAGATGTAAATAGTGATGCATGCTCAACCTTGGAACAACGGGGCTCTGTGATACAGGGATCAAGGAATAGTTTGAAGAGGGGAAATAATACTAAGATGCTTGACTGTCTTACGTATATTGGTTTCCCTTCCCTACTATTGTAAAATGGACAGTTGAGTTGGACAGAAAGGAATGTTGGGAAACATGATTACAGAAAACTTGTAAGCCTGTTTTCGGCCTATAACTGATTGGAATACCTTAAAGGGGCTCTACAACTTGCCCAGAGAAATAGGCCTACTGCGGCGCCTTTACAGAGTATGGGGCCTTAGGTGGAATCCTGAGTCCCATCCAGAACCTTCTGAGGTGGGACATTCCCACTGGAAAGGACAAGCAGACCAGCCTGGAACAGCTAGAGCAACAGAAGATACATCTTCAAAGAAAGATCAGCAGGAAAAAACCCAAAACAAAAATGGCAGTATGACTGGCTACTACAAGAATAAACAAGTTGTTTGCCGGGAAGCCATCAAGACAAGCAATCAAATTCCTTCATGACAAACCCCCCTCTAAGACTGAAACTCAAAGGGAACACATGAGCAGGCATGTAAGCTTGCTGATGGCCACATTGGTCTACTGGTGAGTGGAAGAGGGGGAAAGGCAACAATGAAGAAATGGGCTGAGTTCAACCACGTTTCACAGACTCCTGTTGACCTGGAGATGAGAGAGAGAAGAGGAAGGGCTGGTTGGTCCAAAGTGTGGAGACCTGGGGAC
>NW_006408594.1:3459888-3461378 GCF_000296735.1 Chrysochloris asiatica | reverse complement strand
AAAGAAAGCCCTTTCAAATACAGTTTTCTGTCCAGCCGTAAAGTTCACATAAGTGTCTCTTTTCTGTTCACAACCTATTGGAGCTGCTTCTGCATGAATACTTCCAAGGATAGGAAACTCAGTTAATCACACAGTCCACACACCACCTTGGATGGTCAAGGGGTTTCAGTGTTAGATCTGCTATGCTTGCCAGAAGGAACCTTGATGATATATAGTGATTAAAGCACTCAGCTGCTAACCGAACGGTTGGTCAGCAGTTGAAACCCCCCAGCCATTCTGTGGGAGAATGGCAGTCTGCTCCTATAAAGATTGTTGTTGGAACCGAGTCAGTTCCTACTCATAGTGACCCTGTAGAGGGTTTCTGAGGAACAGCTGGTGGATTTGAGCCGCCGACCTTGAAGTTCCAGCTGACCTTACAGTCCAGTGCATTACCCTATATATAGCCTTGGAAACCTATGAGTCAGAATCGACTGAATGGCAATAGGTTTGTGCCTGCTGGCTAGAAAGGCCTTTCGCTTCTCCATCCAAGCCTTCCCCTCTCCCAAAGGCTAACTGCAGCCTGACACTTTAGGAGTTCTTTGTGCATGAACTCTGTGTCTGATCCTGTATTAAACGCTTTACCTGCGTTATCTTATTTGAGTCTCACAGAAGCCCTAGAAGGTTGGTGCTATTATCCACATTTTACAGAAGAGGACACTAAGGGCCAGAGAAATCAAGTGACCGGCTCCAGGTCCCACAGCCAGTAAGCAGCACGTTTCCATGATTTTCCCATTCAATCTGGCCCAGCTGCTAAAAACCTACCTTATAGTGAGGTTGTTACTGTTGTTAAGTGCTGTCAAGTCGGTTCCGACTCATAGCAACCCTGTATGGGATTTCCAAGGAGCAGCTGGTGGGTTTGAACTACCGACCTTGTGGTTGGCTGTCCAATGCTTAGCCTACAGCACCACGGCAATAGCAAAATGACCTACAACTCCCCATCACAGGAATGACGGATCCAGCTGGTCACTAGGGGGACACCTCCTTCTATTTCCGGACAGTAATGGATTAGCAAAGTAGCACAAAAACAAGCCCCCAAATCCTGTGTGCCTGGACCACAGGCAGCAAGCAAGTGAGATGCTGCTGCATATCGTATTTAAAGGGACTTGGGTTCAGAATGAACTGATGTGTCCTGGGAAGAATGACTGTAGAGAGCCCCAACATAGACAGCACTCAACAGCAAAGACATCATTGGCTCCCTTCAGCCTGGCCTCAGGAAATGTTGTCATTTGGCAGGAAGAAGCACCCAGAGCGTTTCAAAACCATAGAGGAGAACAAACAAGATGGCGGATCGGGTGGACGTATAGCAGAGAGCTCCACCAACAACAACACAGAATTCCCGACCAAGCAGGCTCACGGGCTGGTCCCAGAACTCTGAACCACATATAAAGGAATACTTAGAAGGTTGGAAGGCTCACAGCTGGGGGAACTTGTGGCAGAAGCAAGAAATCTAT
>NW_006408594.1:3431409-3444888 GCF_000296735.1 Chrysochloris asiatica | reverse complement strand
CTGGCCCAGGATCGGGCAGTGTTTTGTTCTGTTGTGCATACGGTCGCTATGAGTTGATACTGACTTGATGGCACCTAACAACAAGAAGTATAACACAAAACCTATAAGCTATAAAAGAAAAGACTGGTACATCTGACCAAGTAAAAATGATTTTTTTTTTTTTACATAACAAAGCCTACCATAAGCAAAGTAAAATCATTTCAGTAACATCTGAAGAGTTCCCACAAATTAGTAAAAAAAAATGGGAAAATATACTGAAACATAAAAAGATTCCAACTTTGTAAGCCAAGTATAAAGAGTGACAATTCTGACTTTTTTACCTTCCAGATTAGCAAAGATCACAAGGTTTGCCTGCACACTGTGATGTCATGGGAGAGTGGAAATCCAGAATCTCGTAAATTGCTGTTGGCAATGTCAGTCAGTGAAACCCATACCTATGTGTATACCTGGCCTCCCTGATTCTAGGAATGTGTCCTACAGATAGGCTTCCAGAACTCTGATGGGCCCAAAGAAAGAGAGAGTGCAGTAGGAAGGCATGCCCTGAACCAGACTAACGACTGATTGTTGGAGATCAATGAGAAAGAACCTTAAAGGACCCAGGCTCTTAGAGTTCTTGCAGTCTTGTTCTAACTGTGCATTCAGCTGTAAGTACGTTGTTGTTAAGTGCTGTCGAGTTGGTTTTGACCCACAGCTTCCAAGGGGCATCTTGAGTAACAGGTAAATACTTATGCTTAGTTCTCTTGGGAACTGGAGTCCTGGTGTGGTGGTACAGGATCATGCACTGGACCGCAAGTTCGGTCTGAACCACGAGGTCGGCGATTCAAATTCACCAGCTGCTCCTTGGAAACCCTTCACAGGGTCTTTATGAGTCAGAACCGACTTGACGGCAACAGTGACAACAATCTTGGGAATTAGGTCTTTGATGTTCTACAGCCTGGCTGAGTCAGTCACCATACTGCCTGTTCCCTGTGCTGAGAAGTCCAGCTGTCCAGCTCATGGTGCCCCCCTAGGGGTGATCGCCCACCAATAGGTAGTCAAGGGAGCAGACTGAAGGGGCACTGGGGAGCCAGGAGCACAAAGAAGTCCCCGTCTAGGTGGTACCTGGACAAGTCGCTGGGTCCCAACCTTCCATAGAGAATGCTTTTGAATCTTGATTTCCCTGGCATACTATTATAAAATAGACACTTGAGGGGTAGAGAAAGGAATAGCCAGAAATATCACCATAGAAAGTTTGTAAGTCTGTCTTCTGCCTCTAACTGACGGGAATACCTAAAATGGGGCTACAATGTGCCCAGTGAAGGAGGTTGCCTGTGGAGCCTCTGCATTACATGAGACCATAGGTGGAATCCTGAACCCCATCCAGAATCTTCTGTGGTGGGAAATTTCCACTTGAAAGGACAAGCAGACCAGCCTGGAGCTGCTAGAAGAACAGAAGATACTTCATAAAAGAAAGACCGACAGGAAAAATACAAAACAATACAGGCAGTTCGACTGACTACAAGAACAAGCAGGTTGCTCGCCCAGGAGACATCAAGGCAAGTGGTTGGGTCACCTCCACTTCCAAGACTAAGACTCAATTGGAATACACGAGCAGACATGCACTCTGACTGGTGACCACGTTGGTCACCGATAAGGGGAAGTGAGAGAAAAAAGGCAATGAAGCTGTGAGCTAAGCCCTACAATGTTCAATAGACTTCTGTGAACCCAGGTAGAGACCTGGTTGGCTAGCAGTGTGGCAAGACCTGGGGACTCCTGGGCTCAGAGTCAGTGACATAGCCACATAGGACTAGAGTGGAGAGTGAAGCATCCATTGATAAGAAGAGAGGGCATATGCACAAGAACACCCACACTTGCAGATAATACTCACTTGACCTAGCTTCAATGGCTGGTTGATCAGAACTCAGCTAGAAGAAGAAAGAAGAGGAAAAAAAGAGTAATGTGATACAATTTGATGAACTTGACCTACACCTATGGATGCAGTAGCTCAAAAGAGGGAATAAATCTTCACAGTGAGGCTCATTCCCACCCTCTCGATACACAGAGTAGACAGGGTTGGGCAATTTAGACATTGGCTATCCAAAATAGGGGGATTACAAAGGCAAGAAGTGACTGGCTTACAAGCTTTCAAGAGGGAAGCTAGATTCAGAGGGCATGAAGGAAGGTAGACTCTCCACTGAGTAGTATCCAATCTGTCTGGCCGAGGCTGATGAAAGGAGATGTGGATAGCACTCATGTGGCACAATAGTGAATAATTGCTATCAGGACTGACTGTGAGGGTTGGAAATATAAAGGTAGATGTTTTGTAGCAAAAGAAGGGGAATGGTTGACTTTGCAGTCCAGGAGCCGAGGTCCCTGGGACCATCAAGGGAAAAAAGCAGAATGTGGGACCCTACCCAGAGAAACAGTGACACCAGAGATGGAGGCAGAGAGATAGAGCAGCTGGGCACTCTAGACCCTGAGAGGGAGAGGGTCTGTGTGCTGATGACCGAGGGGCAGGCTTGCAGGGTATACCCTTTGGTTGGTTGATGATGCATGGAGGGGATTCTAACCATGGCAATGAAACGATATATGATAGGATGAATGTAAAGCTAATGTTCTCCAAGTAAACTATCCCATAATTCACAATAAAACATTTAAAATAAAATTAAAAAGTAAAGGGGAAAAAAAAAAAAAAGAGAGACAGAAGGCTTCATATCTGCACTAGAAGACAGGAGCGCCATCTTAGCTGAGAAGAGAAAAGGCCTGCAACTCTGGAGTCCCCACCCAGCCAAGACACCACTCACAGGTCAGGGTGAAAGCAAGAAATCTGCTTGTATGCAAGGATTCAGAGAGTGTCTCTGTGGGGAATACTATGAATGTTCGGTAACCACGGTAGTTAATCAGACCTGTTCTGACAGTGGGAAGTGAGGATAAATGAAAGTTGGTGAGCTGTGAATCCACCTATGTATAAGGTCAAAGATTACAAGGTGATGATGCTGGACTGGGGAACAGTAATCCACCTACTCCTCACTTAGCGACTTGCTCGTTAGTCGACATTTTATATTTACGACAACAGTAAAAAACAAAAAAACAAAAACCCAAACCTACTATCTGACTATTTTGCATGCTAACAACATATGTCTGGTAGTACTGAATGCTGGTAGAAGGTGTGAGGCTTGAGTAACACTGGCTGTGATGGTTGAGGTTATGTGCCAACTTGGCCAGGCCAGGATTCGTAGTGGTTTGGCAGTTATGTAATGATGTGCTTTGGCAGTTATGGTAGGAGGTTGCCATTTTCCATTTTCATATACTGCTTTTTGCATAATGACCTGGTCTTTGGAACTTTACCATGTTCATGGGTGAGGAGTGGATGTATCTGAAATCTGAGTAAAGGTTCTTGAAACGAAGGGCCAGGCTGCAAAGAAATGACAAGTGAGGGTCCCAATTCAGAGTAGAAGGGACATCAGGAGAATACTTCTCAGGGTCTCATCTTACAGGGTGAAGGGGAAAGTGAGCAGAGCACTGTGGGTGAGTGAAGGGATTTGTTTGGAACAGACAATAGACAAATACCTATATGATTTTAAGGGTCACAAATTGAAGTCACCATGAGTGAAAGGGAAAAGTAGAATTTCCAAAATAATTAGGGGAAATAGGGAACCTTTAGTAAATAAACCTAACTGATAAGAATAAGAAGAGAGGCAAATAAGGAAATAATAAAATGAATAACAGTTATCTCAAGTAATCTGGAAGGAAAACCCAGCTGTATCAGCTGCTATATGAAGTGGGAATGGGTTGATTTTTCTCTAGTAGAAAACATGGTCTGTCAGATTGGTCAAAGCAAACATAAAATAGAGAGATAAGAAAGAAACAAGAAAGCAAGAAGAGTGATAGTCATGTCCAAGTAGAATTAAAGACATGAAACAGGAGTAGGAGAGAGATTAATCATATAAATTGCAATCTTTACAGAGAAGGTATAGTAGTACTAAACCTAAATGCACAAAACAACATGGTAGCTAAATTCAGAAAGCAAGATCCTTTAGCAATCCCTAAGAAAGAAGAGACACTGTATGATTTAACAGGCCCCAACAAGAGTAAAGCATCCTGGTGTGGCGCTATGGGTTAATGTGCTGGATTGCAAGGTTGTCAGTTCAAGCTCACCAGCCACTCCTCGGAAACCCTCTACAGGGTGGCTATGAGTCAGAACCAACTCAAGGAGACGTAACAAGAAGAATAGTATGGAGGATTTAAACGATACGATAAAAACGACTGTACAATAACCAAGTAAGTCTATGAATGAATGAATTTATAATGGTGAGCATGTTCATGCATAAATGCAAAAATAAACAAAATCGTGAATGAATAAATGAATGAAAGTACGGTGATACAAATAAAGAAATGGAGAGAGGTTAAAAAACATGAGTAAGTTAAACAGCAAATTTCTGCAGAGAGGAAGAAAGAGCTCCCACCCTCCAGCCCCGCTCACCCGGCCAAAGAACTGTAAGAAGGTATTGGAGAGCAACAGGTGTTTCTCAGCCAAGAATCGGTAGCGCCTCTTCTCTTCCAGCTCAGCGGCCCGTTGACTCTCAGACATAAAGGCCTGCATTTGTGCGTGTAGCCGGTTAACGCTTTCCTGGAGGGACAAGGAGCTCTGGGTGGGGGCAGTGGGTGGTGCTTCATCCCACTCCTCATGGGGGACGGGGGACTCTGTCTGAAGTCCCCCTGTCCTTCCAAGGTCCAAGACCCCCAAGTACCCATCTCTTTCTTGTGTGCAGCCTCTGCCTGGGTGTGTTTTACAGGCAGGGCTCCTAACTCCAGCACCCAGTATTCAGGGCTGAGCACAGAAGTAGGGGCCGGGAGGTCTGTTTAATGGAAATGTGAATAGTGGACTAACATCACCCTGCTTGGAAGGGAAGAATTGGAAGAGGGGAGACCTGAGTGTAACGTAGTCAGCAGAGGACGCACGCAAGGCGCTAGAGGGTTATCAGCCCATGAAGTGGGGTCTTGAAGATAGAGAAGGGTCCTGAGCTTGTGGGGCCACTAGCGGATTGTGCCTTTGCGACTATGTTCATGAGGTGGTGGATTGATGGTTTCAGTTTTCCCAATGAAGGAAGACAATGAGGCATAGGGGGCTTTAGGAGTAGGGGGTACTGGGGACCCACAGAAGACCCAAAAATCAGGTGCAGGGCTGAGGAGTGGCGGGAAGGCCTGTGGTGCACACCCCCAGGGACTCCCTCCAGGTGTGCTCAGCAGAGGGGAACGATAAGGCTGGGATCCTGGGTTTAAGCTGGTGCTGGGGGGAGGGGGTGGGATTCAGGAGGGTGTTGGAGTTCCCCCATAGCCCGCCCACCACCCCCAGCTCTGCACCTTCATCTCCCGCACATTCTTGTCCCTCTTGCGTTCCATGTGCCACAGCTCAGACATGCATTTATCCAGATTGGCGGCTCGGTGGCGATACTCGACTTCGTAGTGCTGGCGGCTTTCCTGGGGTGGGGTGGAGAGACAAGGGAGACCCCCCCCATGTCAAAAAACTCAAGACACCTGGCCTAAGAGGCTGAGCACTGGGCTGGCCTCAGTGTGCCCATCTGTAGAGTGGGGAGACTCACTTTGATGAACTGCATGTCCAGTTTGGTATTTTTTTCCATGTGCTGCAGCAGGTCTCCGTGGAAGGTCTGCATCTGTGCAGGGGTCAGGTCAGGGGTCAGGGCACCTTTCCTTCCCAACCCCCAGCACCCCTGAGCATTTCCCACTCCAGCGCCCTGGCACTTGGGCCCGGCCCACTCTAGTCAGATAAGCAAGGAGACTGAGAGTGGCCAATTGAAGGAGAGTCAAATGTGGGCCGGTGCCTGGCTCGAACCATGCGCTCCAGAAACGTACCACCACCTCCAGTCTTAGTCTCAGTCTGTGATTGGATGACTCCGTTCCCCTGCCTGGAATTTCCTCCCAGCTTGTTGACCCCTCTTCTCGGAAGCCTTCCAGACTTCCCCAGGCAGAACGAGCTGCCCTCTCTCTCTGATTGTGGTTTCTAAAACGTGCACACATTTGTTTCTTCATTGTCCATTCTTTCAGCCACATGGAAGCATTTACTGCTGTGGGTATGAGCCCCGGTTGACCCGTGTCTGCATCCTCAGGGCCTGGTACAGGACAAGTGCTCAGAACTGCGGAGGCCTGAGATGGGCGATGGCAGGTCCGAGTGGCAGAGGAGAAGTGGGCATCAACCATCCAAAAGGGAGGGAGGCCGTGGAAGGCTGCTGGCTCAACTCAGCAGAGCCGCATTCTAATTCTGGTTCTGCCTTCAATTTACCTTAGGTCTTTGGGTAAATTGCTGACCCTCTGGGGATCTGGTGGTGCAGTGGTTAAAGCATTCAGCAGCTAACCAAAAGATCGGCGGTTCAAACTCAACAGCCACTTCCCAGGGAAAGATAAGGGAGTGTGCTTCCATAAAGACTTAGAGTCTGGGAAACACGATGCTCTGCTTTATGAGTTGGAATGGACTTCATTGTGGGCTTAGTGGGCTGTCCTTCTGGGTTTCAGATTCCCCGTGTGGACCAGGAAATGACCAGATGCTCGGAGGTCCAGCTCTCCAAACTTGGATGAGCTTTGAGTCTGTGGATGTGTCTGTCTTCTGTTCCTCTTTTCCTCCACCATCTGTTCCACAGTCAGAAGCCATGGTGGGAGCAGAGCCCGAACCCTCACCACTGTCCTTTCTGCTTGTGGGCTCATGCAGTGCAGGAAATGAAGGCGAGCTTCTCCCACCCCCTGGAGACCCTCCCTGCTTGCTTAACCTTCTCTGGCTGTACACCGTCACCCACAGCACTCCCTGATCAAGAGCCTCCCTCCATCCAAAGAAGTGAAGAGGACTTGAAATGCATGGAAGTGGTACGCTGTGGAGTCGGTTCTGACTCATAGCGACCCTGTATAGGGTTTCCGAGGCTGTAAATCTTTAAAGGAGCAGAAAGCCTCATCTTTCTCCTGCAGAGCTACAGGTAGTTTCGAACTGCTGACCTTGTGGTTAGCAGCCCAGATAGAAATCCACCATGCTACCAGGGCTCCTGCTGATGAAGATTAAAGACCACAGCCTTCAGTATGGATTTCACCTCAATGTAAAGAAAACAAAAATCCTCACCCCTGGACCAATAAACACTGTGATAAATGGAGAAAAGATTGAAGTTGTCAAAGATTTCATTTTGCTTGGATCCAAAATCAACACTCATGGAAGCATCAGTCAAGAAATCAAATGACATGTTGTATTAGGCAAATTTGCTGCACAAGACCTCTTTAGGGTGTTCAGGAGCAAAGATGACAGTTTTAATGCAGGGAGAATCACTGCGTTATAAAATGTCTTTAGGGCTTTCTCTTTATTGTTTCTAAAACCTTGAGAAATGCTGGTCTGCAAGGGAGCTTCAGTGTGACCATGCCTGAGGACCTTGAACTGTGGCAGCTAAGGTGTGGGTTTGGGGGGGCGGGTGTCAGAGCTAAGAAGAAAGTGCCACACAATCCAACAGGAAGCAAGTCTTCCCAGCGCTGCATTTGCAGGACCCTGATACTGACTGCCTCCTTGAATTTTGTGTCCTAGGTACCCTGCTTGCCTCACCCACCCCTGCTGCCCACTAAACAGGCAGTCCATGATGTCTGCTCTAACACAATACAGGTGTTCCTGATAAAAAACAAACCCAGTTCTGAAAAATTGTGCAATTCAAATAATGGGCCATTAGGGAAAGATGAGGCTGGGATAATCCCTCCAAACCCCGGCATCTTTGTAACCAGAATAAAGATGGTGGAGGTAGGGGGGAATTCATGGCGTGACCCCATGTGTGTCAGAGTAGAGCTGTACTCCACTGAAAAACGGCTGATTTTTTCAAACGTTGATCTCCAGCTCTGTCTTCCAAGTCACCTCTGGTGGACTCAAGTCTCCACCTTTTGGACTGCAGCCAAGAGGACTCTAACCATCGGACAGACAACAGCAAACATCAGCAATGCACAAAAACAAAGTGTACTTGCTGGCAGCCCTTGGGCCACTGCAGATGGGGCTAAGCTGAGGATGCATGAGGAGGGGGGCCCTGAGCCTGTAGGGTGACATTCACATGGTATGGAAAGCAGGGAGAGGGCACAGGTCTCAGAGGGGCTGCCTAGGCGAAGACTCTCGTTTAAAATGTTCTTCAATGATACCGAAAGGGCTCACACTTGCTGCCAACGCATCCTATAAGTTGAGGCCTTTCCTGCTAATTCTGTTTAGCCTGACCTGGCTCCTCTTGCCCAGGATGAAATCACTCGGGAACAAGCCTACATCCACATTACACAGCTGTCCTTCTTTCTGCTCCCAGTGGCGCCAGAGCTGAGCCACATCCTGGAGCTGTGTGCTAGACAGAACAGTCGGGTTAAATATAACTCTTTCCATGGCCAGGCGTGACTGGGATTGCCAGCAGGGCAGAGGACACAGACCCGGATGCCCCGGTCAGACGGGTCAACCTAACACTGGGCTAATGGAAAGCCTTTGTCAACTCCCTGAAGAAATGCGTCTATAAAAGCTTGGTAGTTGAAGCGAACTTTGAGCTCCTGCGGAAGGGAACTGGAGGGCTGTTTATAGCAGCTGGGAGGGTTCTGAAAGAAGCTGGGAAGGCAGCAACCTTCTGCCAGATCACATGCTTCATGGAAGAGTCTTGTAAATGCCTCAGTGTAAAGGACAGGAAGCTGAGAACAGGCACCACTGTGGAGAACATGCGTTGGGGTATAGCGTTCCTAGGGCCACAGTCTCGGGGGGTCTGTTTGTCTCTATCAGACCAGGAGGCCAGGTCTTCTTATGTTTTTGAATTTTGTTCTACTTCCCCCTACCCCTTCCAGGACCTTTATTGTGAATGTGATCATTGTTGTTGTTGTTAGGTGCCATTGAGTGGGTACTGACTCAGAGCCACCCTGTGGAATGAAGCACTGCCCGGTCCTGTGCCAACCTCACAATCATTGCTACATTTGTAGCTACATTGCTGCTGCCACTGTGCCAATCCATCTCACTGGGGGTCTTCCTCTTTTTCTCCAACCCTCCACTTTACCAAATATGATATCCTTCTCCTGACAATATGTCAGAAGTATGAGAGATGAAGTCTGGCCATCATGGCTTGCAAGGAGCCCTCTGACTGTACTTCTTCCAACATAGATCATAGTGGTCACCAAATAACAGACAGGTCTATGGAGTGAATTATGATATCAGGGAGGGGTGTCCTCCAAAAAGGTGGCATGTGCCCCAAGAGAAGGCTCAGAAGGCAGGAAAGAAGGACCAGTGGAAAGGCGGAAACCAAGGATGACGTGGGAAGGATATTGTGGAGAGGATTGTATCTAAAGTTACAAAACAAAAGGTGTGTACATTGCTGAATGGAAAATGAATGCGTTCTGTGAACTTTCACTCAGACTGCAATAAAAGAAAGAAGAGAGAGAGTTCCTCTAGTGGGTCAAGAAATCCCTCTGCCATCGATACAACAGAATCCCTCAAAAGAATCGTCTCTATGGCTTGACCCCATTTCCTCTTGATGTGGCATTCCCACACCCAGAAAGGTTTTAGGGCAATTACCATTGACCTCTACATTGCTAAGACCTATGGTCAATTCTCTTTTCAACAAATGATGCTCGAACAACTGGATGCTGTTGGTGTCTAGTCAGTTCTGACTCATAGCGACCTTGTGTAGCGTTTCTAAGGAACAGCTGATGGGTTTGAATCATCAACCTTGCAGTAGCAATCCAGTGCTTATCCTACCACGCACACCAGGACCCTGGAACAAATGGATTTGTTGTTGTTGTTAAGTGCCATCAAGTCGATTACGACCCATAGCAAGCCTGTGTATGGTTTCCAAGGGGCAGCTAGCGAGCTTCAACCACCGACCTTGCAGTTCAAACAACTTTGCAGTCTGGATGCATTAGCCCACTCCGCCACACCAGGAACAAAAGGATAGGTACATGCAAAAGAATTAATTTGGATAACCTTAAGGTCAGCAGTTTGAAACTACCAGCCATTCTTCAGGAGACTGATGAGGCTTTCTGCTCCTGTAAAGATTTACAGTCTCAGAAACCCTATACAGGGTTGCTGTGAGTTGGAACCGGCTCCACAACACACCACCACCATTGATACCATACATAAGTATAGATTATAGGTGATAAATGTCAAGTCTAAAACTGGAAAACTCGTAGAAAAAAAACAGATCATTTAGATATTATTACAGTTAAAACCTTCTGTGTTTTAACTGTAATGATATCCATCAAAGACAACTTACAGGGTGGGAGAAACTGTTTCCAAATCATATATCTAATAGGGAACGTGTATCTGGAATACATGAAGAATTGCTATACTGAATAATAAGACAAAGAATCCAATGAAGAAATGGACAAAGTATCTGGGTATAAAGCAATCCATGAAGACAAACAAATGCCCAATAAGCACATGACAAGACGCTTCATGCCTTTAGTCATCATGGCTGCAATAAAAAGACCACAACAGGTGTTAGTGTCGTGCAGTTTGAACTGAATGTCTCTTCTAGCCATTGACAGACTGTCAACTCAAGGTTTGAACTACCAAGCTTTCAGCTAGCAGCCCAGTACTTATCCTACAGTGACAAACTAGTAACCTGTTAACGTCCCTAATAGACCCCATAACTGGGAGGCTGGTATCTGAGGTGTGGCTGATGCAATGCATTCTGGAACCTAGCAGGAAAGCCGAGAGTGCTGTGACAGGGATTTTTGTCATGTTTGTAGTTGGTAAGGATCGGAGACACTGGAACCCTCATACACTGCTAGTATGAGTGGAAAACGGTGCAGCCACTTTGGAAACAGCCTGACAGTTAACCCCAGTCAGTTAAAGAGCTGCCATCTGACCCAGCAGTTCCTCTACTCAAGAGAAACAAAACCATATGTCCACACAAGAACTTGCACACAGATGTTTCTAACAGCATAATTTATAATAGCCAAAAAGTAGAAACAGCTCATGTTGATCCCCTAATGATACGATCCATACACTTACAAGGAAGACCAGTTAATACCAATATTATTCAAATTTACACTCCAAATGCTAAAACCAGTGATGATGAAGTTGAAGAATTTACCAGCTTGTTCAGTCTGAAATTGATCAAACATGCAATCAACATATATTGAGAATTATTGGTGCTTAGAATGCGAAGGTTGGAAACAAAGAAGGACCAGTAGTTGGAAAATATGGCCTTGGCGATAAAAATGATGCTGAACATCTTGTCTAAATTGTGAGAAGAGATGGGGATAAGATTCTTACGATTCAATAGTGAGTAATTGTTATCATGACTAATTGCAACTGTCACAATTGTAAAGGTAAAAGTTTTGTAACAAAAACAGAGGAGTAGTTAATCTTACAGTCCAGAAACTGAGGACCCTAGGACCATCAAGGGAGAAGGGCTCAAGTGGAATGTGGGACCCTTATCCAGAGAAGCAATGACATCAGATGGAAGCAGAGATGGGGACATGGAGAGAGGGAGCAGCTGAGGACTCTAAATAGATGGAAACAGAGGGACTAAGAGCTGGTGGCCAGGAGGCAGGTTTGCAGAATATGCCCTTTGGTTGTGTAAATCATTATATATTCCTGAGTGTTTTGTTGTTGTTTTTTTTAAAGACCTAAAATGAATAGACAACTGTTAACTGATGGCACATAGAGGGGATTATAATCATTGTAATGAAACAAAGTATATGATTTTTTGAATGTAAAACTGATGATCTGCCCTGTGAACTTTCACTCAATTCACAATAAAAACGTAAAATAACCTCACTCACAAAACTATGAATAAAACAAAATAAATGCATGAATCTAACCATAAACCCAACATGAGCATGCAAGGCCTATAGGAAGAAAATGAAAACAAAATAAACAAACAAAAAAACAAATGCTAGAAAATAACACAAATTGGATTGAATAAATGCATAAAAATGTTTTCTTCTGTATAAAAACCTTTGACATTTTAAACATGAAAAATCCCTTCAATTTACTTATAAATTTAAGTCACCATCAGAGGATCAGTACAATCTTAGAAAAAGAAACATATTTTATCATTTAAAAAAATGCTGAAGATTGCAGATAGAATTTTGCAAGATCAATGATGTATTCATTGCAAATGCCTTTTTTAAAACAACATACAAGGTACTGTGGTGACTTGCTTGTTGCTGTGATGTTGGAAACTATGCCATCAACATTTGAAACACCAGCAGGATCACTTGTGATGGACAGGTTTCAGTGACGCTTATAGACTAAGTCAGACTAAGAAGAAAGAGAGACAGATGACTTCTGAATGTCTAGACACTGAAAACCTTAGGAATAGCAGAAGACCATTGTCAACTATAGTGCCAGAAACTGAAAACATTATGAATAGCACCAGAATATGATGAGCCCCTCAGCTTAGAAGGCACTCAAAATGCAACTGGAGAAGAGCTGCCTCCTCAAACGAAAGTTGACCGTGATCATGCAAATGGAGTAAAGCTTTCTGGACCTTCATTTGTGGATGGGGCAGAATTCAAAAGGAGGAGAAACAGCCACAAATATCCATTAATAACCGAAACATGGAATGTCCGAAGTATGAATCCAGGAAAATTGGAACACATAAACATGGCTATCCTAGCCATTAGTGAGCTGAAATGGGCTGGTATTGGTCGTTTTGAATCTGCCCATCATATGGTTTCTTATGCGGGACTGTCAAGAAGAATGGTGTAGCAAAGAGGAAGGCTCAGTAGTTGGAAAATTAGGCCTTGGTGATAGAAATGATGTTGGAGATCCCATGATAAAGTTTTGCAAGACCAATAACTTATCCATGGCAAATACCTTTTTAAAAAATAACACAAAAGGCAATTATACACATGGACCTCACCAGATGGAATACACGGGAATCAAATTAGTGACATCTACGGGAAATTGTTGTTGTTGTTAAGTGCTGTTGAGTCGGTTCCAACCCATAGCAACCCTAGTACAGGGTTTCCGAGGCTGTAAATCTTTACAGGAGCAGAAAGTCTCATCTTTTTCCCATGTAACAGCTGGTTGTTTCGAACTGCTAACCTTAAGGTTCGCAGCCCGAATCGTAACCACAAAAAACTCAGTGTCATCATGCAAAACAAGATCAGTGGCTGACTTTGGAACAGACCATCAATTGCTCATATGCATGTTCAGGAGGAAGCTGAAGAAAATTTAAACAAGTCAACAAGAGCCAAACTATGACCTTGAAAATATACCACATGAATTTAGAGACCATCTCAAGGACAGATTTGATGTATTAGAAACCAATGACCAAAGATCAGAAGAGATCTGAGATGGCATCAGAACAGCATACAAGAAGAAAGCCAAAGGTCATTAAAAAGAAAGGAACGAAAGAAAAGACCAAAATTGATGTCCAAAGGGACTCTGAGACTTACTCTGTAGTGTTGTTGTTGTTGTTGTCAGGTGCCATCAAGTCGGGACCGACTCATAGCGACCCCATGCACAGCAGAACGAAACAATGTCCGATCCTGGGCCAA
>NW_006408594.1:3407285-3428414 GCF_000296735.1 Chrysochloris asiatica | reverse complement strand
TCAAGATGTTCTCTCCTAATCCTATCAATCGTGTTATAATCCTATCAATCCTGATATGATCAAGATATATAGAAGATATAATCAAGATACTCTGTAGTGTAGAGATGCTAAATCAAAAGGAAAAAATGTGGACGGTGTTGTTGTTAGCTGCCATTAAGTCAGTACCGACTTATAGCGACACTATGCACAACTAAACACTGCCCGGCCCTGGACCAATCTCACAATTGTTGCTATGCCTGAGCCCATCGCTGCCACCACTGTGCCAATCCATCTCGTTGGGTATCTTCGTCTCCTTTCACCCTCCACTTTACTAAACATGATATCCTTCTCCAGGGACTGGTCCCTCCTGACAATATGTCCAAAGTATGAGAAATGAAGTTTGGTCATCCTGGCCTCCAAGGAGCACTCTGGCTGCACTTCTTCCAACACAGATCGGTTTGTTATTTTGGCAGTCCATGGTACGTTCAATATTCTCCTCTAACACCATAACTCAAAAGCATCAATTCTTCCACAATCTTCCTTATTATCTGTCCAACTTTCTTGCATATGAAGTTATCGAAAATACCATGGCTTGGGTCAAGCACACCTTAGTCCTCAAACTGACATCTTTGCTCTTTAACACTTTAAAGAGGTCTTGTGCAGAAGATTTGCCTAATGCCATACATTGTTTGATTTCTTGACTGCTGCTTCCATGAGTACTAATGATTGTTCTGAGCAAAATAAAGTCTTTAACAACTTCATTTTCTCCATTTATGAAGATGTTTATTGGTCCAGTGATGAGAATTTTTGTTTTCTGTACATTGAGGTGCAATCCATACCAAAGGCTATGGTCTTTGATCTTCATCAGTAAATATTTTAAGTCCTCTTCACTTTCAGCAAGCAAGGTTGTATCATCTGCATATCATGGGTTGTTAATGAGTCTTCCTCCAATCCAGATGACATGCTTTTCTTCATGTAATCCAGCTTCTCAGATTATTTGCTCAGCATACAGGTTGAATAAGTATGGTGAAAGAATACAACCCTGGCACACACCTTTCCCAATTTTAAACCATTTGGTTTTTATTGCTCTGTTCAAACAACTGCCTCTTGGTCTGTGTACAGGTTCCTCATGAGCACAATTAAGTGTTCAGGAATACTCATACTTGACAATGTTGTCCTTAGCTTGTCATGATCCACACGATCAAAAGCCTTTGGGTAGTCAATAAACCACAGGTAAACATCTTTCTAGTATTCTTTGTTTTCAGCCAAGATCCATCTGACATGAGCAATGATATCCCTCATTCCACATCCTCTTCCAAATGCAGCTTGAGCCTCTGGAAGTTCTCTGTCAATGTATGGTTGCAGCCGTTTTTGTATTACCTTTGGTAAAATTTTACTCATATGGGTTATCAATGATATTGTCCAATGATTTCTGCAGTCTGTTGGGTCACCTCTCTTTGAAATGGGCATAAATACGGATCTCTTCCAATCAGTTATCCAGGTAGCTGTCTTCCAAATTTCTTGGCATAGATGAGTGAGTGTCTCCAGTGCCTCATCAGTTTATTGAAAGATTTCAATTTGTATTTCATCAATTCCCGGTGCCTTGTTCTTTGCCAACGCCTTCACTATACCTTAGATGTCAGAAGAGACACTGAAACTTGCTCTCCAGCATAGAGATGCTAAATCAAATGGAAGAAATAAGGAGGTACAAGAGCTAAACAGAAAATTTCAAAGGTCAGCTCGAGAAGACAAAGTTAAATATTATAATGAAATGGGTGAAGACCTGGAGTTTGAAAACCAAAAGGGAAGAACATGCTCAGCACTTCTCAAGCTGAAAGAACTGAAGACAAACTCAAATTTTGACTTGTAATATTGAAGAATTCTGTGGGCAAAATATCGAATGATGCAGAAAACATCAAAAGAAGATGGAAGGAATATGCAGTGACATTGTACCAAAAAGAAATGGTCCACGTTCAACCATTTCAAGAGGCAGCATATGATCAAGAACCAATGGTATTGAAGGAGGAAGTCCAAGGTGCACTGAAGCCATGGATGAAAAACAAAATTCTGGGAATTGACAGAATACAAATTGAAATCTTTCAAAAACTGATGTGTCACTGGAAGGGCTCATTCATCCATGCCATCGTCTATCCCCTAGATTATTGCAGTAGCCTGCTAGGTAGTCTCTCTGCTTCTCCTTTTGACCTCCACCCAACCATTTATTCTTAATACAGCAGTCATGGTGATCCTATTAAAATATAAGTAAAAAACTTACAATTGAAATTGAAAGAAAAATTCAATTTATAATGGCTTTGTAAAGCATCAAATATTTAGGAAGGAACCTACCAAAAGATGTGCAAGACTGCTACATTGACAATGACAAAGTACTGCTGAGAAGTAAGTGTAGAGATATACCATGTCCATGGATACAAAGACTCAATACTGTTAAGATTCCATCCATCTATGTTGTTGCTGTTAGGTGCTGCAGAGTTGGTTCTGACTCATAGTGACCCTATACACAAAAGTATGAAACACTGCCCAGTCCTGCACCATACTTATCATCATTGGTACGTTCAATCCCATTGCTGTTGCCACTGTGCTAATCCATCTCATTGGGGGTCTTCCTCTTTTTCACTGAGCCTCCACTTCGTCAAGCATGATGCCTTTCTCCAGGCTTCTAAGGAGCATTCTGGCTGGGCCTCTTCCAACACAAATTTGTTTATTCTTTTAGAAGTCCATGGCATTTATAATCTTCTTCTCCAACACCATAACTCAATGCATTTATTCTTCTCTGGTCTTCCTTATTTATTATCCTACATTCACATGTATATCAGGCTATAGATTAATTCATTTCTATTAAAATTTCAAGATGATTCTATAATTTATATAGAAATGAGTAGACTTTTGAATAGCCTAAATAATTTTGAAAAAGAACAAAGTTGGAAGACTTACTCCACCTGAATTCAAGATTTCCTATGAAAATATAGAAATTAACAATCTGGCATTATAAAGATAGACAAGTATATCAATGAAACATAATAAACAGTCCCCAAAATAAATTCACATATATGTTATCAGTCAAGTTTTGACCAAGGCAGCAAGCCAATTCACTGGGGAAAGAAAATGGTGCTCTAACAACTGAATATTCACATAGGGAAAAAATGAACATGGATCCCATCTTACTACATACACAAAAATAAATTTGTGGCAGATTACAGAAATAAATGTAAAACACAGGACATAGAGCTTCTAGAAGAAAACTTAGGAGAATATCTTTGTGTCCATGGAGTAGGCAAACAAATATTCCTTAGATAGGACATGTATTAGGTTTCTGTGGCAGCCATAACAAATTGGTGAACACTAGGCAGCTTGAAATAGTGTGAATTTATTGTTTCATAGTTCTATAGGCTAGGTATCTAACACAAGTCTCACTGTAGGTGTCAGCAGGGTAACATTCCTTTTGGGGTGCTCTGGAGTCCTGGTGTGGCACTGTGGGTTAATGCACTGCAAAAGTCGGTTTGAACCACAAGGTTAGCAGTTCAAGCTCACCAGCCACTCCTCTAAAACCCTATACAGGTTCGTTATGGGTCGGGATCGACTAGATGGCACTTAACAAGAAGAAGAAGAAGAATCTGTTCCCTGGCTTCTGGTGGTGGTGGTGTGCCATCGAGTTGGTTCTGACTCATAGCAACACTGTATAGGGTTTCTAAAGCTGTAAATCTTTGCCGAAGCAAAAAGTCTTATCTTTCACCCATAGAGGGGCTGGTAGATTTGGACTGCTGGTCTTGTGGTTAGCATCCCAATACATAACCTGCTAAGTTACAAGGGCTCCTTCTATCTTCTAGAGGCCTCTTTTTGGTGTACCTTTTCTTTTGATGCTTCCTGTATCACTTAATATTTGGCCCAGAGAATCCCTCAATATTTCAAGTAGTGGCATTGCATTTGTCTTCAGTTCTTTCAACTGGAGGAATGTTAAGCATGTTCTTCCTTTTTGGTTTGTCATATGAATTGATGCATCGACTTATCTAAGGTTTTTCTTATTCACTGCCCAACTTTTGTGTGTATATGAGGCAATTGAAAATACCATGGCTTAGGTCAGGTACACCTTAGTCCTCAAATGGACATCTTTGTTCTAGAACACTTTTAAGAAGTCATGTGCAGCAGATTTGCCTAATGGAATACATCATTTAGTTTCCTGACTGATGCTTCCATGAGTGTTGCTTTTGGATCCAAGTAAAATGAAGTCTTGGACAACTTCAGTCTTTTCTACGTTTATCATGATGTTATTTATTGGCCCAGTTGTGAGGATTTTTGTTTCCTTTACATTGAGGTACAATCCATACTGAAGGCTGTGGTCTTTGATCTTCAGCAGTATACACTTCCAGTCTTCTTCACTTCCAGTAAGCAAGGTTGTGTCATCTGCATAACGAAGTTTGTTAATGAGTCTTCCTCCAGTATGATGTCAATGGTATTATTGTTCTATGATTTTTGCATTCTGTTGGGTCACCTTTCTTTGCAATGGGCACCAAAATGGATCTCTTCCAATCTTTTGGCCAGGTGATTGTCTTCCAAATTTGTTGGCATAGATGAATGAGCTCACCTCCAGCTCGCTATCAGTTTATTGAAACATTTGAATTGGTGTTCCATCAATTCCTGGAGCCTTGTTTTTCGCCAATGACTTCTGTGCAGCTTGGACAGTCCCATGGCTCTTAATCATACGGCATCTCCAAGTGCATATGAATCCATGCATTTCAATTATGGCATTGGCGAAGAATATTGAAAGTACCATGGACTGCCAAAAGAACAAATAAATGTGTCTTGGTAGAAGCACAGCCAGAGTGCTCTTTAGAAGCTGAGACTTCACCACTAGTTCTTTGGATGTGTTGTCAGGAGGAACCAGTCTCTGGAGAAAGACATCATGCTTGGTAAAGTGGAGGGCCAGCAACAAAGAGGAAGACCCCCAATGAGATGGATTGGTGCAGTGGTAGTAACAATGGGTTCAAACATAACAACAATTGTGAGAGGATGGCTTCGGACCAAGCAGCGTTTCATTCTGTTGTGCACAGGACCGCTATGAATCAGAATAAATTTGATGGCACCTAACAACAGCCTCTTGCACTCTTTGGCTTATGGCTTCCATCTCAAAAGCTTGTAGCAGTGAATTAAGCCCTTCTCACATCACTCTGACTCTCCTTCCCCGGGCTTCTTCTACTTGGATGGATCCTGGTTACACTGGGCCCACTGGGATAACCCAGCTCAATCTCTCCATTTCAAGGTCCTTTGTTTAATCACATCTGCAAAGTCCCTTTTGTCATAAGGTAACATTCTCACAGGTTCTTGAGATTATCTGGGGCGGGGGGAGGGTCCATTATTCTGTTTACCACAGGACACAAGCCATCGAAACATTAGTAAATTCACTGAAGTTTTAAATTTTGGTTCATCAAAGACATCACTAAGAAAATGAATAGATGAGCTACAGATTGGGGAAAAATATTCACTGTACACATATTTGAAGGACTCATATGCAGACTATATAAAGAACTCCTATAAGTGAGCAATAAATGATGTAAACTCAATAAAACATGGGCAAAAGACTAAATAAACATTTAGGAAAGTAGCTACCTGAACTCTTAATGAGCATATTTAAACATATTTAGTCATCAGGGCTGTGCAAAATCAAACCACATTGAAATAACTTTCTCCACCCACTAGAATGGCTAAGAAGGAGCTCTGGGGGGTCTGTGGGTGAAGCGTTGGGCTGCTAACTGAAAGATCTGCTGTTCAAATCCACCAGCTGCTAAAAGTCCACCAGAATGGATAAACTAAAAAAAGACTAACTACATCAAATATTTGTAAAAGTGTCGAACAGCCGTCCTTCTCATTCATTGCTGGTGGGAGTGAAACCTACCAAAAAAGCCCTGCCATCGAGTCAGTTTCAACTCCCAGCAACCCTCTAGAACAGAGTAGAATAGCTTCATAGGGTGCTCATAGGGTGCTCAAGACCGTAAATCGTTATGGGAGCAGCCAGTCTCTTCTTTCTCTTGCAGAGTGGCCGGTAGGTTTGAACCACCGACATGTAGTTACCAGCTCAATACTTAACCCACGGTACCTCCAGAGCGCCTTAGTGGGAATGAAGAATGGTACAGTAACTTTGGAGAACTCTTTGGCAGTGGATTTTACTTACAAAGTTGAGTATACATTCCTAGGCATTTTCCCAAGAGAAGCAAATGTCCATAAAAAGACTTGGACAAGAATGTTCACAGCAGTTATTCATAGTAGCCCAAAGATAAAAGCAACTCACACGACCATCAACAGAAGACTGGAAAAACAAAGCATGCTATATACTCACACAATGGACTATTTACTCAGCAATAGAGCAGAATGAAGTATTGATTCACGCAACCCTGAATCAGTCTCGCAGACCAAATGAAAGAAGTTGAACATCAAAAAACACTTACGGTATGATTCCATATATGTGACGTTTCAAAATAGGTAAAATTAATCTCCAAATTAAAGATGCTAAAGGAACTTTCAAGGAGCTCTGGTAGCATAGTGGTTACGAGTCGGACTGCTAACCTCAAGACCAGCAGTTCAAAATTACCAGCTGTTCTGGGAGAAAGATGAGGCTTTCTGCTCCCATGAAGACTGACAGCCTCAGCAACCCCATGCAGGGTCGCTATGAGTCAGAACTCCACGGCACACCACCACCACCTCCAAAGGAACCTTCTGGATTGATGGATATATTCCAATTCTTGTTTGTTGTTGTTGTTAAGTGCCATCGAGTCGGATCCGACCCATAGCGACCCTGTACAGGGTAATGTGTGTATACAGTGGTCGAAACTTATCAAATTTAACATGCTGCTGTTGTTGACTGCCATTGAATTGGTTCTGACTACAGCAACCTGGTATAGGGTTTCCAAGGAGTGGCTGGTGGGTTTGAACTACCAACCTTGCAGTTAGCAATCCAGTGCTCATCCTAAAGAACCACATTGGGATTCCTAACATTTATTATATTATTATATACTTTTACCTAGATAAAACAAAAAGCCCATTTGTGGGATGATGGTGGTAACGACAGTGTAGTTTAAAAACCTTCCCTCATTCTCTTATAAAAACAGAGAAACTATATGGCAAAACTCCAAACTCACAGATAATAATATTCATAACAAAACTATAGGAGAAGATACTCCCACAAGCCTCCAAACACAAGTGGCTGGCAGCTCTGAGGCCTCCATCACATGTGCATCTGTACAGGAGGAAGTGGGGGGGGGGTGCTGAGAACAAGCAGAACCCCCACCACATCCCCAAGAATTCACTGGAGACACAGCAAGGACCTGTGATCAGCAGCTGAAACTTGAGGGGTCTTGGCTAATCCAAAAGGAGAGAACTCAAGGGGTTTCGGGTAGAATCTGAATTGTCTCCAGTAGTGTAGCCCCTACAAGCATTTCCAAGTCAAGCGCGGCAGGAAGTTCTGTTCCAGAATCAGGCCCAAACTGAGGGAAAATGTTGGAGATGGAATAAAAATCAAGAACAGGGACAAGCGAGACAAAGGAAAAAGAAAAGCCCAACAAAAGTACGAGAGAGGAACAGCCCCAGGACATTTCAGAAAGAAGTTTGTCTTATTTTTGGAAACTACACAAAACCATAGGAAAAGATTTTTTGAAGTTATAAAAGCTATCGCTTACCCATAGGGTCGCTATGAGTCAGAACCAACTCCACGGCATACAACCACTATATATATATATATACACACACACACAAAGAGAGATACTGAGAGACTGAGAGACTGAGCAACTCCTGGTATGGCGCTGTAGGATCATTACTGGACTATGGACCACAAGGTCAGTAGTCCAAACCCACCAGGTACTCCTCAGAAACTTTGCACAGGGACACTATGAGTCACAACGAACTCGATGGCACTTAACAACTATAAATATCTGTGGAGTCCTGGTGTGGTGCTGTGGGTAAATGTGCTGGACTGCAAAGTTGGTTTGAAACACAAGGTTGGCAGTTCAAGCTCACTAGCTGCTCCTCAGAAACCCTATAGAGAGTCGCTATGGGTCAGAACCTATTCAACGGTCCTATAGGGTTTCTGTTAGTCAGCAGTGGATTGAGCTTATCATGAACTAATTAATCTTAGAAGAATTAAACTAGAATGTGACTTAGAGGCAAGTATGGTAAGACTTTATCTTCCTTTGGACACATCATTAGGAGAAGAACAACAAATTGTTAGGAAAGGACATCAGGTCTGGTAAAGTAGAGGGCCAACGGAAAATGGCACAGGACTGAGCAGGATTTTCTTCTGTTCTTCACAAGGGCCTCATGAGCTGAAGCCAACGTATTGGCACCTAACAACACAACTAATAACTAACAACACAACAAATCTGGAAGTGGAGGAAAAAAGAAATGAAGAAAGAAGCAAATTATCTAAGAGAAAGAGACAGATACTGAAGATATTCTATGAAGATCCAAAGTACACATAAGAGAAGTCTGTGAGTAACAAATACGACCTAAAGGGTAGTGTCTTTTCTGCAAGGTTAGTTTGAACCACAAGGTCAGTGGTTCAAACTCACCAGCCGCTCCTTGGAAACCCTATACAGGGTCGCTGTGAGTCGGAATTGTCTTGACAGCACTTAACAACAAAAATAAATAGCATCAAACATTTTGTAACTTTCAGTACATTCACAGATCTAGAAACACTGAGAACTTATCGCTGCTTATATCACGTGACAAAAGATGTAATGTGTCTCCTGGTGGAGGAGTCAGCATTCCCTGGATCTTGCCAAAGGGATGGAATCTGAGTCTCACCAAGCCTCTGTATCCAGAGAGGAGCAAGCTGAACTGTGCAAAGAGTCTGAGCTCAGAAACATCCAGACTATGAGAAATTCTAGACTGTGGGAGTCTCAAATGACCCCTGGGCCGCCAACAGATAGACTTTAAGGGGAAAAAATCAAAACAAAGGATGGAGAGGAAACTAGTAGACTAAAAGAAAGTTAAACATAAATATTGTTGTTGTTATTAAGAGCTGTCACGTTGGTTCTGACCCATAGCGACCCTGTATAGGGTGTCCAAGGTACGGTTGGTGAGTTTGAACTGTCGACTTTGCAGTTCAAACCAACCTTACAGTGCAGAGCATGCATTAACCCACCGTGCCACACCAAGGCTTCCCTCCATGTAGTTGCTGTATCTTACACATCATATAAGGAGTTCTGGGAGTGTAGTGGTTATGAGTCGAGCTGATAACCTCTCTCCTCTCTCTCTCTCTGTATATCTATATCTATAGATAAGATATATGTGTGTGTGTGGTGTTGTAGGTTAATGTACTGGACTGCAAATTATATATATATATTTAAAAGAGCAAGACAAAACTATAGTGAGTATGAATGTATGCTGAGGTGCTAAAAATACTAAGAAACACAAGAAAATGTCAGACCAGTGGTCATTTTCAGAGGCAGGCAAGCGTTCTGAGTTCGATGGGAGAACATGGAGGGTATTCTGGTGAGGCTGACCCATCTTAAGTCAGATCCTGTCCCTTCTTTATTCAGAACCCTCTAATGTGGCCTCTTCCACCCAGAGGAAAAGCCAGAGTCCAACCAGGACCCCTACTGACTACTGGTCACATCTCCAGTCTCCTGGGCCCTTCTCACATACCAGGCAGGCCCCCCTCAGGGCCTTTGCACATGCTGTTTTCTCAGCCCAGGACATTCTCCCCTAGACATCTCCCTAACCAACTTCCTCATCTCCTTCAGGTCATCTCTCAATGCCAGCTTTCTAGAGAGGTTTTCCTAGACTAACTGTGAAAATCTGCAGCCCCCCAGCACTTCCTATCCCCCTTCTTTGATTTCCTTCTCCATATATTTACTGCATCTTACAGCATCACATAAGGAGTTCTGGGAGTGTAGTGGTTATGAGTCGAGCTACTAACCTCAAGGTCAGTAGTTCGAAACTACCAGCTGTTCTGTGGGAGAAAGATGAGGATTTCTGTTCCTGTAAAGTTTTTTTTTTTTTTTTCCCTGTAAATGTTTATAGCCTCGGAAACCCTATGCAGGGTCGCTGTGAGTCAAAACCGACTCACCACTGCCACCGCTACCTCTATAGCAACACATATAAGCTCCTGGTGTGGCAATGTTGGATAACCACAAGGTCGGTGGTTCAAACCCACCAACTGCTTCTCTGAAATCCTATAAAGGGTCGCTGTGAGTCAGAACCAACTGAACGACACCTAACCACCATAGTAGCAAGAGCAGCAGCATGTTATTATACTCACTTGTTTATCTTGGGTTTGCTCAGACTCTCCTCTTTGGGAGGAATTTTGTCTCCTGTATCCCTGGTGCCTATAAAAGTGCCTGGCACACAACAGGGAACCACGCAGTAAATGCCTGACACACGTCAGGGACCCACGCAGTAAATGCCTGACACACGACAGGGAACCACGCAGTAAATGCCTGACACACGACAGGACCCACGCAGTAAATGCCTGGCACACGACAGGACCCACGCAGTAAATGCCTGGCACACGACAGGACCCACGCAGTAAATGCCTGGCACACGTCAGGGACCCACGCAGTAAATGCCTGGCACACGTCAGGGACCCACGCAGTAAATGCCTGGCACACGACAGGGAACCATGCAGTAAATGCCTGGCACACGACAGGGAACCATGCAGTAAATGCCTGACACACGACAGGGACGCACGCAGTAAATGCCTGACACACGACAGGGACGCACGCAGTAAATGCCTGACACACGACAGGGACGCACGCAGTAAATGCCTGGCACACGACAGGACCCACGCAGTACATGCTACAGTCAGGAGGAGACCATTTCCTGCCCTGCAGAGCTCCCGGGTGTGGAAGGGCTGGAGACAGGGAAGTAAATTCTACTTTTCATGATCACAGCTAAAACACATGGTGAGGTTTCTGTTGTCATGGATGGTGGCAAGCAGATTACACTTAATCCTCACACAAATGGTTAGTTAAGCACTGACTACTAGGCAGGAGAAAGATGAGGCTTTCTTCTCCCGTAAAGATTTACAGCTTCAGAAACCCTGTGCAGGGTCACTATGAGTTGGAACCGACTCCATGGTACTTAACAACAACAACAACAACAACTAGGTAAAAGGTGTCCTGGTGTGGTGCTGTGGGTTAATGCGTCAGACTGCAAAGCCGTTTGAACTGCAAAGTCAGTGGTTCAAGCTCACCAGCTGCTCCTTGGAAACCCTATACAGGGTCACTATGGGTTAGAACCGACTCGATGGCACTTCACAACAACACAACAACACGGCAAAAAGGAGCTCTGGTGGCATAGTGGTTACAAGTCAGGCTGCTAACCCCGAGGTCAGCAGTTCGAAACAACCAACTGTTCCACAGGAGAAAGATGAGGTTTTCTGCTCCCATAGAGATTTATAGCCTCAGAAACCCTGTACAGGGTCGCTATGAGTCGAAACTGACTCCACGGCACATAACCATCACCACTAGCCAAAGAGGAGTGTGGTAGCTCAGTAAGGTAACCACTAGACTGAGCCCACCAGTTGCTCCATGGGAAAAAAGATGAAGTTTTCTGCTCCTGAGATTTACAGTCTCAGAAACCCTGTACACAGGGCCGCTATAAATCAACACTTAACAACAACCACAACTCGTTAAAATGTTGGCTGTTTGAATCCACCCAGAGGCATCTTGGAAGACAGACCTGGCAGCTGGCTGCTTGAAATCTGTGGAGTACAGTTCTACTTTGACACATATAGGGTCACCATGAGTTGGAATTGACTTGATGTCACCTAACTTCAGTAAAAGGAGCTCTGGTAGCATAGTGGTTATGAATCGGGCTGCGAACCTTAAAGTCAGCGGTTCGAAACTACCAGCCGCTCTGCGGGAGAAAGATGAGGCTTTCTACTCCCGTAAGGATTTACACCCTCGGAAACCCTGTACAGGGTCGCTATGGGTCGGAACCACTCAACGGCACTTAACAACAACAACAACTTCAGTAAACTAAGGCACAGAGAGGTTAAGCAGCTTGTCTTAGGTCACAAAGCCAGTCACTGGTAGAGCTGGGATTTGAACCCAGGTGTTCTGGCTGCAGAGTTGGACGTCTTAACCCGAAGTCTAAGTACTAAGTACAAAACTAATCCTCTGTTTGGCATCCAGAGAGAGGAGTGGCTGAACCTGCCAGGGGCTGGAGGCAGATGAGGGGGGAACATTCCTGGAGGAGGGACATCTGCATCTGTGCTGGAAGCAGGACAGAGCTCTGGGCTGAGAGAAGTATGGTGTGGACACCAGGCTGGATCTGGGAAGGGCCAGCACTTTGAGGTGGCTGGGCTTCGTCTGGGGCTGCTAGAGCAGCAGGACCCGAAACCCCTCACCAGGGAACCCATGTTCAGTGGGGACTGTGGGGATGTGGAAAGGTTTAACTCCTGGGAATGACCCACTCAACTCACTGTGGCTGCCCCTTTGGAGAATGAAGTAGGGGAAGAGGCAAAGGGGCTGGGGCCTGATGCCCCCACCCCAACAGTAGCCCTTCTCATCCTACCTTCTCCAGTTACTCTGGGATCTTAGGCTCGCTTTTCAATCTCTGAGCCTCAGTTTTGTCTTCTGTAAAATGGGGCTAGACATGGCACCTGGTTCCTAGGGCTGCCGTGAGGATGGAACAAAGTAACCCAGGTAACCATGACCAGCAGAGCCTGCCACGTGGGGGTCAGCAAGTCCTCCGTGAGAGGGGAATTCGGGAGATGGTGTCCCACACTCACCACTACTTCCAGGTCGGAGTTCAGGTGCCGTTGGGTGTCGGACATCTGCACCAGGATCTCACCTGGGGCATGGAGGAGGTGGCTTCAGTGTGGGGGCTTCTGATCTGTCCCCCCCTCCCATCAGAAGCTGCCAGAGGTGGATTTCAGCAAGCTCAGCCCAGGGGCTACGGGGGAGGGGCTGTGCTGAGGGGAAGGATTGGGGGCCCTTGTGCAAGGCCTGTATCTAGGGGAACTTTCTGGAAGTGTGCATCTGTTGAAGGACCCACCTGTGGAATCCTAGGATGGTGGGCAAAAGCAGGCCCAGGTCCTGAGGGGAGGCATTGATGGCACAGACCAGGGACCCAGTGGCTGGATAGCAGACAGTGGGGGTCGAGCCCCCCATCCCCCAAGAAGGTGGGGGTGCAGTGGAGTGCAGTCACTCACCTAGGGTCTGAGTGGTGGAGCTCTTCAGGGCCTGCTCCCCGATCCTCTGGATGGCATTAAAGTACACCTCAGCGGCTTTGGACAGTGCTGGGGGAGAGGAAGGCTCCAGTTAGGAGAGAGGGGTGTGGAGGGGAGCTCATGGAGGGGGGTGGGGGGGGGGTCTCGGCAGTGGACAGAGGAGGGAGGGGTGTGGGGTGGGGAGCTGGGGCTGTGGCAGTGGACAGAGAAGGGAGACTGTGTCTGTGGTAGGCTGGGGTGCAGCTGGCCCAGTGAGTGTCCATCAGCAGGTGTGGTATGAGTTGGAGGCTCAGGGTGCAGGAGAACAGGGCAGGGTGAGGGCTGGGAGCCTGGAGCAGGGGTGGAGCAGAGCAGCCTTGGACTCCCAAGTCCTGAAAGGCGGGGTGGAGTGGGACTGGAGGGGACTCTGCCTTGGGTGTTTGGGCCCCCAGCTCTGTTGATCAGTGCTGCTGGGGGGCAGTATGGTGCCACAGTGGGGTGGGAAAGGGTAGCTGTTTGCAGGGGACTGAATGAGCCATGAGGCTGGCAGAGGGGCGGGGCGTGTGGAGAACCAGCTGTGGACATAAGGCTGGGCCCAGAGGTGACACTGGGCGTCCGGTGGGTCACTGAACAGATCTAGTAACACATAGAAATGTGTGTAGCCGCTGACACCAGGGTGCTGGGTTGTGTGGGAGCTGCCGAGCCTGGGAGGATTTGGTGTCACCTGTGTGAGCAGGGTGTGGGGTATAGATTGGGTGGGGGGGAGGTGGGGGTAGAAGAGTGTGGGGAGGAGGAGGTGCAGTGTGCCTTGCGGATGACTGTTCATTATGGGGGTTAGGTGGGGAGGGTGCTGCCTGGACGGGTTTGGAGAAGTGGGAGGGAGGGGGTCTGGTACTCACCATGGAGGGCCCGCAGGTAATTATTCCCCAGGTACACCAGGTTCTCCAGGGCGGGGTTGAACTGCTCCATGATGCTCTGGACCCAAGGGCAATGGTGAGAGGGTGGGTGAAAGACAGGAAATCCCCATCCCAGGGAGAAACCTCAGAAGCCCTGTACTCAGCCACAGGGAGTTTTAAAATCATCTTTGGGAGACCTGTTCTAAGTTCAGGTCTCCTTGCTCACCTACCTGTCCTGGTGGACTTCAGTCCCCAAGACAGTGTCCCTCAAACGGAGCTCATGCCCACACTGCGGCCAACCTGCCCTCTCTACTGCAGTGGTCCTAAGTCTGGGGCTGTTGGGAATCAGTCACACAGGGAAAAGGGGCAGATCTCGCTCTGCTCAGGACAAACCTCTGGGATCCCTGTGGCCAGCTGAGAGCACCTGGGGGGTAGAAACAGCCCTGGACATGGACATAGACTTGGTTCAAATCCCAGCAGCTCCTCTTCCTCCCTCTGTGACCTTAAACAAGCATTTAACCTCCCCTGCATTTATCAGACTTCATCGTAGCCTCTATCCTTATCTATCAAATGGGGTGATTTCTTTCCACCCCACAGGTAGGGTCATGTGAGGCCTACAGGGAAGGGACCTACATACAGAAGGGGCTAAATAAATGTCTACGGGCTCTCCATACCTCTGAGAGAGGCAAGGAATCAAATGAACAGTTTAGAAATGAGAGACCAGCTCTCCAGCCCCAGGCTGAGGGGCACTTTCTTTCCCTGGGGCTCTTTGGATCTGGGGTCTGGGCGCCCACCAGTTAGGGTCTCAGCTTCAGCCACCCTGCCCTGCCTGGTGCAGTGCTCAGAAGGTGTGTGCCTGTGAGGGGCTCCTTCTGGGTGACTGCACAGCTCTTCTCTGGAACCCAGCTTGAGACTGGTGTGGCTGACCACTCCCCGGGAGCCCACCTGCATGCACAGGTTGCCGGCCCATGTCCACCCACCCTCACCTTGTAGATGGTCATGGTGGACTCATAGAACTGGTCCATCTCGGGGGCCATGGAGTGGGCGCACGGTGCTGGCAGGGCTGGACTTCCGGAGTGTGTCTGCTGGTGCCCACTGCTTGGCGGGCAGCAAGGGAAGCTGCACAGTGGGCCCTGGGGACCAAGGGCCGGGAGGAGGAGGTGGCAGCTTAATTATTCACCAGCCGGGGATGTCAGAATGCGATCTGGGGCGTAACCAGACCCGCTGGGGAAGGCATTCTGTGACGCGGGCAGCTTCGTGTGACCTGCCCCTTCAATTATTTATCCCTTGGAGCTGCAGGCGGGGGGGGGGGGGCACGCGTGGGCAGGGCCACTCCCCTGAGTCCTTCTCCAGGGTGAGAATGGCAGGGGACCCTTGGTTCTGAGGGAGTTCTCCCCTTCCCCCACTTGTCCTGGGCATTATGCACCCTATGGGACCAAAGCTGTTCAACCTCTCCTCTAGAACCGTCTGACAGATCCAGAGGGTTGAGCCCCTTGGAGGCTGAACTCACCATCAGAGGGCACTGTGCTCTGCAGCAGCCCCTTTCCACCCCCAGCGACTTTCGTGTGCCACCAGTCAGAGAGAGGAAGCAGCTGGTTCTGGGGGTCTGGGTCAAATGGGGGCTTCTTCACCTGCCACACCACAAGATCAATGAGGCCCCACACCAACAGGGAGTGTCTGGGGTCCTGGCCTCAGCACCTGGCAGGCCTGCCTGGGGCAGGGCACCGAGTGCCAGCCCTTCATGCCCTGCTCTGCTTTGGAGGACAGGAACGGGGACCCCAGCCCAGGGAACCTACAGGAAGGTGACAGGTTAAAGCTGGAGGTCAAGGCAGGTGGGGGGTGGAGGGGTAGTGCATTCACACCACAATGAACACAGCAGAAGCAAACCTGAACCGATACAGTTTATTTCAGTCTGAGGTTGCCCCCCTCTCGAGTGCCCCCTCATTCCCCCGCCCAGGGCACACTCTTAAAGCCACTTTCTTGTTGGGGCACACTGAACTCCAGAAGTGACCTTTGGGAGCTGGGAGCCTCCCGAGGGGTGTGGGTAGCAGGTGTGCTGAGGGGCAAAGTCGAACGGCGAATCCTGCCCCTGGAGCCTGGGGTTCCCCTGGCTGAAGGGGCGGGAGATGCTCCCTTTCTCTAGCCTTTGCTCTGAGGGAAAACAGTGTGGGGTGGAAGGGGCAGACCTTATTCCCCAGGAAACTGGATAGGTCACTCAGAGGCTGGGGAGACCTTCCAGGGCCCTGAGGGAGGTGGGGTGGGCACATGGGCACCCTTAGTGTTTCAGTGGACAGGCCCCAAGGTGCTGTCCTGTCGGGCAGTTGTCAGGGACAGCCAGGGAAGGTCCAGGCTTCGTAAGGCTGGAATCAAAAAAACTTCCCAAAGGCGGGAAGAGAGGAGGGCGAGAGGCCTTCAGGACCAGCTCCGCCCAGTACGCCCGCAGGTGGGTGGCTCAGGGTTCGAGCAGCAGCTGGATGAGTCTCTGGAACTGCTCCCGGTGCTCGTATACGTAGACCTCCGTCTCCCAGAGGGCGTTGACCAGGACTGCGTCACTGACCTCGTCCAGCATGATGTCTGTCCCTAGCTGGGGGTTCAGTCTGTCCAAGTGAAGGGGGAGGGGTCACCCGGGAGCAGAGCAGTTTGGACAAAGGGAAGGTCAACAAGTTGGGTTGGGTCAGGGCGTGGGGCTGGGTCCGGGTCCAGCAAGCCTCACCTGAAATACTGGATGCCGACCATCTCGCACCAGGCCCGGGCCCGGTCCACAGCTCGCCCGTCAGGATCCGTGCACTGGCAGCAAAGAGCCCAGTGAGCACCCCACCACAGGTTCCCCCCAGCTTTGGACAGCTGTTCCCTCAGGGCGGCTGCTGCCGCCGCTGGATACCATCTATGGGGTCCACACTTGGTTCGGCAGAGCCCGTTCAAGGTCAGTGAGGGGTGGGGGCAGTCGGCCCCCTTGTCCTCTCTCCCCATAGCGTCCCGCCCTCTTAGATTCTGGCTGCTTAGTTAAAAAGCAGGGAAGACGACTGCCCTGCATGCAGACTCTGAATGTCCTGCCAATGGACACACAGGGCCGCAGCTGGACACACAGCCATGTTGTCTCCGGCGGCACCCCGGGGCAGGAGACCCCAGGGGAAGGGGCCCCTACTCACACAGTCCACCACCATCTTGCCCAGTTCCTTGGCCCCAAAAACAGTCTTGGCCAGTTCCCAGGGGTTGCTGGGGCGGAAGACGTCCACACAAGTCACGGGCACCTGTGGGGACTTCCCTGTCCCCAGGGAGACGATGACTGAGAGTTTCTTCACCTTATGGCCCTGACCCTGTTGTGAACAAGGTGGGGTAGTCAGGTGAGGGAGAGTCTCCAGCGGGACCGTGAGGAGACAGCGCCCTACGTGGCTGTGACATTGCCCCTTCGTCCCGCACAGGGCCACTGTGGGCATCATGCCTGTGCAAACACTCCGTGGGCCAGCAAGAACTCCACACCTGTGAATTAGAGGCTCTGCAGGTGTAAACAGCTTCTAACAGAACGGATGGAGGTGTGTGTTCACTCGGAGGTACCGCAGATGAAAACCCAGCTATTGGAAACCCTATGGAGCTCGCTTCTACACGACACACGTGGAGCTGTGATTGGGCATTATTATTGATGCAAGGTCAAGGCTATGGCCAGGGAAGGGAAGGCAGTGAGCATCCCCAGTCATTACGTCATCCTGTGCCTCCATTCTCCATGGTCTCCCCTTACCCACCACTCCTAAACGAGGACTTTCAGCGAAGATCGCTGCTTGGCTCTGTACTGCTCCTCCTCCGCTCTGCAGCCCATTTGCGGGGTGACCTCGGGTGGGTGACTCCCACTCAGCGTCCAGGACTCCTCATTGATGATAGGAACAGCTTGGACTCGTCCTGCCGAGTTTCTCAGGAAGCCTTGCCCTATCTTGCCCCTAGAGGGCGTTCCCCTAGCTGATTCCCCCAGAATTCTTGCTGCACCAACAGGATTGAATCCAGGCTTTGTAGGTAGACAAACGGATAAGCTCCGCCAGGGAAAAGGTCGCACACACCCCACGTCATTTGACAGATGACAATGTTCTGAGTTCTCACAATACTTCCGCGGAGTGGGGAGTGGGGTCCGTGTTTCCATGGAAGTCGATTTTCAACTCATAGTGACCCCGTGCGTTACAGATTGGAAATGGCCTCAGAGGTTTTCTAGGAAGTAATCTTCACTGGGGAGTCCTGGTGTGGCGCCATAGGATAAACACTGGACTGTCAACTGCAAGGTCGGTGGTTCAAACCCATCAACTTCTCCTTGCAAACCCCTTACAGGGTCACTATGAGTCAGAATCAGTTTGACGGCACTTAACAACAACAACAATCTTTATGGGAATAGGTTGTCAAATCTTTCCCCTCAGTTACTTTTTGCTGTTTGTTTTAATGCCGTCAGGTTGGTTTCGACTCATAGTGACCCTGTATAGGGTTTCTGAGGAGCAGCTGGTGGATTTGAACCACCCACTGTGCAGTTCAAACCGACTTTGCAGTCCGGTACATATCTACAGCACCACAAGCAGCAACCTTTTGGTTGGCAGCTGAGCACTTAGCTGTTGTGCCACCAGGACACCTTGGTAAGTAAGAGTAAAACCTGAGAAAGGTGGAAATCTGCCAGAGAAGAAACACTCAAATCTTTCCCACTAACAGTGGGATAGACAAGTGTAAAAATGTACCCCATTCAAGGTAGAAAACGTGTGAGACCTGGAAAAACAAGGCAGTTTCCTCAAGTTCCAGCTCTCACAGGTTCCAGTGTACTGACTGTTACCTAGTCAAGTCCAAGCAGAGCTAGGACTCAAACCCACAACGCAGCACCCATGAAGGCTCCACTGCGAGAGTGTGGCTGCTCTGAGCGCCGTGGGGGTGAGAGTCACAGACCCACAGAAAGTGGTCCCCTTCTCAACATTGCCTTTTCTGCACCCATCAGGCCTCTAAGCAAAGGCGACCCTCCTCCTAGGTCCCTATACTCCAGACCCTTTAGAGGGTCAGCTCCTTGTTTACAGACTGTCTCCCCACTGGATGCGTCCCCAGGACTGGGCATAGTGGCTAGGACTGGCATGCACAGGACACACATGCTGTTCTCCAGATCCCTCCAGCAGATGCCGTGACCAGGCCGTAACTCTCGCCCCTGATCGGGTTTCAGAATCCTTCTTTAGCACAGTGCAGACACCACTGCCAAACAGACTTATGTGTGAGGCCAAGGAGCTGCGGAGCCTCGGCATTAGCGGAGGACAGCTGATCTGCAGAGTTCTGCCCATACAGGCGTGGGCGGAGTATGTGGTCATGGTCATGCCCCTCCTCTACGACCTGAGGTGGCTCTCACCTTGCGGATCAAGTCCTGATTGTACTCGTGGATCTCGGTCATGGCATCCAGCGTGGGGTTGTTGGCCAGCAGCCCGCCATCCAGGAAGCGCCCATTGGGCCGGAAGTAGGTGGGGGCTGCCCCGCTGCTGCGCGCTGCCCTCCACACCAGCTGTTCTGTGGGGGGGCGTGGGAGAGGGTAGCCCTGTGGCACAAGGGGCTGGAGTAATCCCGGCCTGCCTCAAATGTCAAGGTGAGTGTGAGGGCATGTATGCACGTGGGACCTGGTGAAAGGGTGCAGCTGGGGAGTTCCAGGGGCCTCCTCCAGGCAGGCCGGGGTCTCCCCTGCTTGGTCTGTCCTCTCAGAGAGACCAGGAACAGTGAGTAGACCATCGGGAACAAGGCTGCTCGGTGACAAGCCAAGGACCCCACTACCACCCCCTTGTCCCTCAGTCTCCCCGGGCCAAATGCCTGCTCACAGAGGCAGCAAACATAGTCTGAACCTGTGGGATGGGTTGGGGGCTTCAGGTTAGCATTCTGGCTGAACCGAGGCTCCCGAACGCACTCCGGGGCATCATAATTCCGGAAGAGGTGGAGTTCAGCCGGCTGTCGGTCAGATAGTGTTCCTGTCAGCATCACCCTGGAGAGAAGAGAGGGGGAAACAGGCCTACTGGTCCCCTGTCTGTTTCCGTCCCCCCACTTCCTCCTGGGACAGCACTGTTACCCCTGTACCCTGGACAGCAGCCAACACCCTCTTGTGGGTGGGTCAGCTTCTTCCCATGTGATCAAAATCCCACCCAACCTCCTTCAAACCGTACTGGGGTGGGGGTGGGGAGCATCACAGGGAGGAGCACTTGGCCAGGTTGGTCCAAACCACCAACGTGGTCTTTATCCAAGATTTAGCAATCCCACTTCTGGGTTTGCATCTTAACAACAAAGCTCTGACATGCTGGGGAGACAGGGCCACACAAGATTATTAACAACAATCCATGAACACAAACAGTGGGAGGCAACAGAAACAGCGGGTGGCCATTCACCCACAGTGAGCTCCTCGGGTATCGCTGAGGGCAGACTACGGGAGCTCTTTGTGCACTGACCTGGCCCAAGCACCATGTGGCACAGGTGCACGGAAAAAGCCAAGTTCAGAACCGCGTGTTTGATATGCCATTTGTCATAAAACAAACACGCTGTACTAAACTTGATTACATTTGACGTTTGGTAGAAGACAGGCCATGTGACAAATATGCCCTGTACATATTTGCTTAGTCACAGGGCAGCTCCGACGGGACCCATCTGCAGTGCCTGGCAACAGTGAGCTGACTTGGTGGAGCTAAAGCAGGGACAGGATGGGAAGCAGATTTTTCACTGCCCTCTGTGGTGCCTCTGAATCAGTTCTACCATGAATCTTGTTGTTGTTGTTGTTGTTACATGCTGTCGAGTCAATTCTGACTCATAGTGATCCTGTACAGGGTTTCTGAGGAGCAGTTGGTGGGCTTGAACTGCCAACCTTGTAGTTGGTAGTTTAGTGCTGATCCTACTGTGCCATACCAGGAGTCTGGGACCTCTTCAAAAAGGCTCCTATTTTCTTAGAAGAGGGGGAAAATTAAAAAAAAGAAGAGTAACCCACTACAATTTGATGAACTTGACCTATACTTATGGATGTAGTAGCTCAAAAAAGGGAACAAATCTTTACAGCAAGGATAACTCCCACCCCCTCAGTACACAGGGTTGACAGAGATGGGCAACTTAGACATTGGCTAC
>NW_006408594.1:3353861-3404963 GCF_000296735.1 Chrysochloris asiatica | reverse complement strand
TAATATTTGGCTTTATCTTCTCGAGCTGATCTTTGAAATTTTCTGTTCATCTTTTGGACCTCCTCATTTCTTCCATTTGCTTTAGCATCTCTACGCTGGAGAGCAAGTTTCAGTGTCTCTTCTGACAATCCATTTTGACCTTATCCTTCTTTCTTGTCTTCTCAATGAAAGCAAAAAGTAATTGAGAAGAGCTCCTTAAAATGCCCATGAAATGACTAGATGGTGCCATAGTGTCAGTTTCTCTTCAGCGATCCTATGCACACAGAATAAAGCACTGCCTGGTCCAGGACCATTCTCACAATTGTCATGTTTGAGTCCACTGTTCCTGCCACTGTGTCAATCCATCCCATTGGGGTCTTCCACTTTACAGAGCATGATATTCTTCTCCAGGGACTGGTCCCTCCTGATAATATGTCCGAAATAGAAGAGACGAAGTCTGGCCATCCTGGCTTCTAAGGTGCAGTCGAGCTGTATTTCTTCCAATATAGACAGATCTGTTTGTCCTTCAGAAGTCCGTGGTACTTTCAATATTCTTCTCCCACACCATAACTCAAATGTATTGATTCTTTTCTGGTCTTTCTTTCATGTGCACATGAGGTGACTGAAAATACCATGGCTTGGGTCAGGTGCCTCAGTTCTAAAACTGACATCTTTGCTCTTAAACACTTTAAAGAGGTCTTGCGCAGCACATTTGCCTAATGTAACACATCATTTGATTTCTTGACTTCTGCTTCCTTGAGTGCTGATCATGGATCCAAGCATAATGAAGTCTTAGACAACTTTAATTTTATTCTTCATTTATCATGATGTTGGCCCAGTGATGAGTAGTTTGTTTTCTTTCCATTGAGGTGCAATCCATACAGAAGGCTGTGGTCTTTGTTCTTCATCAGTAAGTATTTTAAGCCCTCTTTGCTTCCAACAAGCAAGGTTGTATCATCGCGTATCATAGGTTGTTAATGAGTCTTCCTCTAATCGTGATGCAATATTCTTCTTCATATAATCCAGTTTCTTGCTCAGCATATAGATTGACTAAGTAAGTATGGCGAAAGAATACAACCCTGGCACACACCTTTCTTGATTTTAAACCATTTAGTATCCCCTTGTTTTGTTCTTCATGAGCATGATTCAATGTTCTGGGATATTCATTTTTCAAAATATTATCTATAGTTTGTCATGATATATGCCAGGGGAACGTTTGGCCTATGGGCTGTATAAAGCCTGTGAAATCATTTGGTCTGGCCCTACAAGGCAACCATAGTTCTAGTCATCACACTGTAGTTGTTGTCAAGTGCTTTCGGGTGGGGTCTGACTCATAGTGATTCTGTATAGGGTTTCCAAGGAGCAGCTGGAGAGTTTGAACCGACAACCTTGTGGTTCAAACCAACCTTGTGATCCAGTGCTTATCCTATGGCGCCCCACCAGGACCCCAGCTGTCACATTTTTGTTGTTGTTCTTAAGTGCCATGGAGTCGGTTCTGATTCATAACAACCCAGTAAAAGGGGTTCCGAGGAGCAGCTGGTGGGTTTGAACTGCTGACCTTGTGGTTTGAAGTCTAGTGCTGATCCTACAGCACCACTCCAGGAGTTTGGGGTGAGCTAATTTTTGAGTTGGTAATTTTCATGGCTTGTGAATGATGTTATAAATTTTGGCAGAAAAAGGGTTCCCTACCCCTGATCTACAAAGTCAAAAGTCAAGTCAATAAAACACAGGCAAACATCATTCGGTATTCTCTGGTTTCAGCCAAGATCCATCTGACGTAGTCATGATTCCCTCGCTCTGCGTCCTCTTCTGAGCCTGGCTTGAATCTCTGACAGCTCCCAATGGATGGACTGCTGCGTTCTCTTCAGCAAAATTTTACGGGTATGTGATAGTAATGATATTTTTAGATGATTTACTGGAGACGGTGAGAGCTGTGGGAAGCAGCAGCACAGAAGCCGCAGCAGCAGGGGCAGAGGAACCAGGAAACTGGCAGGAGTTGGTGTGGTGGGCTTCTCGGCTCATGGAGCAAGAGAGCTGAGTAGCCTTGGGCTTACTAGCAGAGTGCGGTACCTTACTGGTGGAGCTCAAGAGTTTTGTTACAGGGCAGAAGCTGGGCCTCCCAGCCTGAGAGGCCCATGGGGCTGAGGGGCCCAGTGTCCAAGGGGCCAATAGGCCAGCGAGGGGCTCACCCAGTGGCGCAGCTTTGAAGAGGCCGTCCTAATCAAAGAACTATATCCTGAGGAATTTCTGATCCTGAATTGCAACCGTTTCCTTTCTTAATACATTGGCAGGGATCTGCCAGAAAGTCAAGACAGGCTCAGAAGAGGACAAAGAACAAGGGCTATCACTGCTGACGTCAGACGGATCCTGACTGAAAGCAGAGTGCAATGCAGTGGATTACTTTTATGGCTCTTCTAACCATAGTCCTTGTAACTCCCACCAAACAACTTTTCCTGAGGGCAGCAGAGAAGAGCAGGTGTGCTGGTGAGATGCTGGTAGGATTAAACGCTTCAGTTGTGAGTTGCTGTTAGCAAAATTAATTGTGATTGGAACAACCTGGAACTTTAACGCGTATAAAAAGAGCCATCTCCAAGGCAGGAATGGGTATCTCACCACCATCAAAGAAGAGGCAGGAGTGAAGCGGACCCTGAGATGCCTGCTCATTGTTGAATGTCCTTGACCCAGGGACAGAAAGCTGAGACACTGGAGGAGGGGCAGAGGAGCAGCCACACAACAAGGAGAGCAGGAGAGAGAGCAGCGGACTTCGCAGCCCACAGAGCAAGTAAAGCTGAGTGACTTTGGGCTTGCAGAGTAGAGTGACTCGGGAGCGGGGAGAGCTAGATTTGCTGAACCAGAAACTCAGCTAGAGCTGAGTGCCTTCAGACTGAGGCTTACGGTGGAGTGGTGTGCCCTGTGGGCATTTATCAGCAGCCTAAAACTGCTTTATAACATTGCTGGTGCAGGGTTGAGTGCCTGAGAGAGGTCTGCCTATGGGCACAGCTGACGAGAGGCTGCCCTGAACATTTCTGACCCTGAATTGTAACCTTGTGTGGCTCTGGACCGCAAGGTCGGTGGTTCAAACTCACCAGCTGCTTCTGGGAAACCCTACTCAGGGTTGCTATGAGGAACCGACCCGATGGCACTTCACAACAACATCATCTTCCCCAATAAACGCCGTAACTGTGAGTATGGTCTTTGGCTTCTGTGTAGCCACTGTAATGGATTATTGAACCCAGATGAGAAGGTGAGTGTGTGGGGAGGGATGGTTGGTGGCATTTCTTGCACAGCACATACCAGAAAGGTATGTTTTGACTCTGTGTGTAACATTGCCAAGAATGGAAATTCCAGAACACTTCATTGTGGCAGAAATTGACTACAGACCAAGAGGCAGTTGCTTGAACAGAACCAGGGGATACTGCTTGTGTAAAATCAGGCAAGAGGGACATCAGTGTAGTGTCCTTTCACCGTGCTGATTCAATCTTATGCTGAGCCACTCATCCAAGAAGATGGGCACTATGAAAAAGGTTGTGGCATCAGGAGTGGAAGACAGGTCATAGGCAACCTGCAGTATGCACATGAAACAAGCCTGCTGCTGAAAGAGACGAGGACGAGAAGCACTTACTGATGAAGATCAAAGCCTACAGCCTTCAGTATGAATTATACCTTAATATAAAGAAAGAAAAAAAAATCCTCACAACCGGACATTAGCATGATAAACAGAGAAAAGATTGAAGTAGGCAAGAATTTCATTTTACTTGGATGTACCATCAATCTTCATAGAAGAAACAGTTAAGAAATCAGACAATATATGGCCCTGGGCAAATCTACTGCCAAAGCCCTCTTTAAAGAGTTATAGAGCAAAGATGTCACTCTGAGGACTAAAGGGCACCTGACCTAAGCCATGGTATTTTCGATCACCTCATATGGATGCCAGCACTGGACGATAAATAAGACCACAGAAGAGTACTGTTGTGGCACTGAGGATTAACACGCTGGATTGCAAGGTTGGATTGAACTGCAAGGTCAGTGGTTCAAGCTCACCAGCTGCTCCTCAGAAATCCTATACAGGGTTGCTTTGTGTCGGAACTGACTCAATGACACTTAACAACAACAACAAACTACTGCCTTTCTGAAGAAGTACAGCCAGATGCTCTTTAGCAGCGAGGATGGGGAGACTTGGTCTTAGGTACTTTGGACATGTGATCAGGAGGGGTCGTATCTGGAGAACAGCAGGCTTGGTAGAGGGTCATTGATAAGAGGAAGTCCCCCAAAAATTGTGAGAACAGGGTAAGATGGGTAGTGATCAGTTTTGGTGCACACAGGGCTGCGATAAGAGGGCACCGACCTGATGGCACCTAACAACTTTCCTAATAAATCCCATAATCACGAGGTTTGTCTGTGAGTTTTGTGGCCACTGCAATGGATTATTGAACCCAACAGAGAAGCAGGGAGTGGGGTGAGAGGGACAGCTGGCATCAGAATTAGTTAAAAGGTTGGGGAGGAGGTGCATCTGACCCCCACTTCTTAGGAACCAGTTGATGCTGATTCTCTGGTGCCCTAGTGATATCAGAGGAGACCAGACACTGCCCACACCATTGGCACACCATACAAGATGGAAAGGGAAGACTGAGCCAAACTGCGAATAAGAACAAGCCCAGAGAGGAGAGTGGAGGACAGGCTCAGCTTTGATCTCAAGGTACCTTCCAAATTCAGTCAACCTGACCTTCAGCATTTTGACCTCAATGAAGAGCAAAGAAGTGATACACACACATATACATACAAAGACACATCCATAGAGTCCCACACAAGCACGCATACAGACTGGTGTGCTGGTGTGGCTCGTACTACCTTACTAAAATTTCAAGCTTGTAGTTAAGCTGTTGGTAGTCTGAAATCCACCATGGTGGGGGGTATTTATGCCCTGGCAATTGGCAAACAAATCAGGGTCCCCTGTGCCTAGAGATCCAGTTCATCAGCACACCAGTGAAAAAATCTAAATGAATATCAATTTCTTAATAATGACTTGAGACTTACAAACACTAGATTTAATACACAGAAAAGCAATTACATATAAGACGGGAGAAGGTACACGGAATGAAAGCATTTAAAAATTCCTGATTACCTAAGAAGGTAGTGGTCGTAATTAAATTTAGACTTTTTTAAGATGGTTGTTGTTGCTGTTAAGTACTGACTTCTAGCACCCTGTATAGGGTTTCCAAGAAGCAGATGGTGAGCTTGAACTACCGACCTTGCAGTTAACCCTCAGTGCCACAAAAACAAAATCAAAGCAGCAGAACAAAAATGAGTGCCTACATTTCACTTAGTCTCATGGACTAAGAGAGGGATAAGGATAAAAAATTCCATCGACCTAAAAGATGAGACAGATAATAAGAAGCCCAGAACCACAGAAAATGGCATATGTAATCCCAGCTACATTAGTGATTACTTAAATGTAAATAGTTCAGCCATATAAAACTATTAGGTTAACCACACAAGGATCTCATAGCCAAAACAATCAGCTAAATAAAATCTTAACTAATTATAGTTAATTTCAATAAATATGTTGTTGCTAAGTGTCATGGAGTTAGTTCTGACTCATAGCAACCTTATAAAGGGTTTCTGAATAACAGCTGGTAGATTTGAACCACCAACCTTGTGGCTGGCAGTTCAGTGCTTATTCTATAGCGCCACATTAGAAATCTACAAATGGAGCAAATATTCCAGGTAAGATCAAAGAGTAAGAGATTTGATGAAAAGCAAGTCTAACTATCTGCTACTTATAAGAGATACAACTCAAACATAAGGACTCTAAAAGATTGCATTAAAGGATGGTGTCCTGCTCCCATAACCAAAAGAAAGCTGGTATAAAGGTATTCATATTAGACAAAACAGACTTTAAAGTAAAAAACATTCCTAGTATTAAAAGGGTCCGGTCACCATAAAAATTTAAATGCATGCAAAATACTTAAAAGAAAAATTACAAGATTGAAGAATAAAAATTGTAAGTCCCCAGAGTAGAGATTCCAACTTAGCTTGCTCCGTCAGTGATAGAAAACCCAAACCTACTGCCACTGAACCAATGCCAATCCATAGTGACTCTCTAGGACTTCTGAGACTGTAACTCTATAGGAGCAGAAAGCCTCATCTCTCTCCCAAGGAGAGGCGGGTGGGTTTGAACTGCCAACCTTGCCATTTGAAGTTCAGTGCTTATCCTTCAGTACCAGCAGCAGACAGAGATCCTGTAGGGATCTGGAGGAGCCACAGTCTTAGCCACATGACCTAGTGGGCAGGTGCAGAAATTGGCACCTGACACACACAGCATCCGTCTTCCTGTAGACTAACTATTGCTGCTGTTGGGTGCTGGCCGGTCGGTTCCAACTCATAGTGACCCTCACGGAACATTAAAAACTGACCCCAGGAGGCGACAAGCCATGTCCCAACACACTGTAAAGGAAGTACATCAGACAGAGGAGCCCTGGCGGTGCTGTGGGTGAGCACTTGGCTGTTAACCCAAAGGCCAGCTGCTCTTCAGAAGGACATCATGGTGCCCTGCTCCCATAAAGACTGTTGTTGTTGGTAACCACTGACCTTGCGGTTCAAATTGATCTTGCAGTCTAGTGCTTATCCTACAGTGCTACATCAGGACTCCCCCACAAAGATTACAGCTGAGGAAATCCTATGGGTTTCTATTCTGTCACGTAGGGTTGCTATGAGTCGGCTATCAAATCAGTGGCAATGGGTTTTTTAAATCCCACACAGCACGTCCTCTGACCACAGTGCAGTTTATGATGATAAATTAATGATTAATTCCCCTAAGTTTAGAAATTGAGAAATGCATCTCTATCAGTATAAACAAAGAGAGACTAGGATGAAAATGAATGAAATAGTTTCAATTGGATGATAGTAAAAATGCTTATGGGATAGAAATAAAGCAGTGCTTAGAGAAATTAGAACTTCTAGAGAAAAGTCTAAAAATGAACAAGCAAAATATTTATTTCAAGGTCTTTTATAAAAAAAAAAAAGTCAAATAAAGCCCAAAGAAAGTATGTTGTTGTTAATGCTGTCGAATTGGTTCAGGTTTTCGAAGAGTGGCAGCTGCTGGCAGGTGTGAACTGCCGACCTTGCGGTTAGTAATCCAGTACTTACCTCATAGTGCCACCCCAGGACTCCAAAGAAAGTATAAGGAATAAAATATAAGAGCAGAAGTTAATGAAACAGGAAGTAAACATGCAATAAAAGGATTTAATATAGCCCAAAGTTGGTTTTTAAAATAGCTGAACCAGAAAACCCACACCAGCTGCTGATGAGTCAATTCCCATTGATGGCTAATACAATCAAGAGACTTGCGACAAGACAGATGAAGAAGAAAAAGAGGAGGTGTAAATTCTTGGGCATGAAACAGCACAACACACACTGTAGACATTAAAAGAAAACAAGGGGATGTGCTGAACAACTCTAAGTCAATAAATTTGAAAACCTATAGAAAAAACAGAAGAATCTCTAGAAAAACAATCAAAAAGTAACTAGGAAATATACTTTGAAACCCTGAAAGGGCTCCTAACCATTAAAGAACTTGATTCTACCACTGAAAATCTTCTCACGAAGCAAACTCCCGGCCTCCTTGACTTCACCGGCAAGCTCTCTACCAAACAGATGAGACAGAAATAAAGCCACTATTGTTCCACGTGTCCCAAAAAACAGCAAACGAGACTCACTTCCTCACTGCATAAGGCTCCAGGCCTAAACCCAACAAGAGCAGCATATAAATGGCAACACTCCCATCAAGGTCACCCACATATTTACAGATATTTATAAATAATAGAAAATCAATAATCCGCTCCCTCATTCTCAGGCTTTCTTCTAACGTTCTCTAAGTACTAGGCTCGTCCTAAAGGAAACATCTGATAACTGGATCCAGCAAGACATTAAAAGTTAGTAATACTCTGTTAGGGGCCATCGAGTCAGTTCCAACTCAGAGCGACCCTATGCATAACAGTACGGAACACCGCATGACCTGGTTCTGCACAATTGTTGTGACATCTGAGTTCATTTGCTGGGGAAGGGGTCTTCCTCTTTTTTTTGCTGACCCACCACTTTACCAAGCATGTCCTTCTCCATGGGCTAGTCCCTCTGGATCGTATGTCCAAAGTATGAGAAACAAAGTCTCATCATCCTGGTTTCTAAGGAGAATTCTGGCTGCACTTCTTCCAATACAGAGCTGTTTGTTCTTTTGGCAGTCCATGGCACTTTCAGTATTCTTCACCAACACCATAACTCAAAATGCAACGATTCTTCTACAGTCTTCCTTATTCACTGTCCAGCTTTCACATGAGTATCACGGCTAAGGATCAGGTGCACCTTAGACCTCAAACTGGTATCTTTGTTGTTTAACATTTTAATAATAAGTCACTGTAGTTAAGAGCTGTCAAGTTGGTTCTGACTCATAGTGACCCTGTATAGGGTTCGAACTGCTGGCCTTGTGGTTAGCAGTCCAATGTTCATCCTACAGTGCCGCACTGGGACTCCTCACCACTTAGTCATCCCAGAACCTCCCAATGGTGTGTCCACCTCCGAGGATTAGCCGAATTCGGTAATGCTATATGATTTACTCCTCACAAAGCCCTAGGAATCAGACACCATACCATCCTCATTTTCAAGAAAAGGAAGTTTCAGAGCCCACGCTCTGAACCATGTCTCCATACTGCCTTCAAGAACAGTTGTAATAATTTTGAAGAACAATGTAGGACCTGCTGACCCAGATACCAAGACTTCTTCTCAAGCTTATCATGGTGTTGGCAAAGAATACTGCAAAGTCCCATGGACTGCCAGAAGAACGAATAAAGCTGTCTTGGAAAAAGTGCAGCCAGAATGCTCCTTAGAAGACAAGATGATCTCTTGTATTGTAGACTTGTCAGGAGGGTCAGCAGGAGAAAGGAAGGCTCTCAGTGAGACGGACAGTCACAGGGGTTACAACAGTGCGCTCAGGCACGGCATTGACTGTGAGGATGACGTAGGACCAGGCAGTGTTTAGTTCTGTGATGTACGGTCGCTATGAGATGGAACTGACAGGGTGGTACCTAATAGCAACTCCAAGAGGCAGTGGTGGTGTAGGAACCCTCTTGGCACCATCTTAAGCCCATGCTGCCTGGCCTGCTGGCTGTTTTTTTTTTTAGGTCATTTATCTCCTGTCCAAAAGGGCCTGGCAGCCTCTTTATCTGGGTGCATGCATTCCCCCACCCCTAAGAACACACAGTGCCCAGAACAGAGCCGTAGAGACAGAGGTCCTGTGAGGTGCCCAATGCCAAGGGCACACCTCCCTCCTGACCTGGGGATTGCTGCCAGCATCGAGCTGGCCTCGTACACACCACTCACTCTCTGTGTTCCATTAACCATAATATGAGGACAGGACCACTGACTTTGGGATGCAGGGACAAGGAATGTGATGCCTTCTGCAGACTGGAAAGGGCTGAGCTGCTTGCTGATGGTCACCCTTTGGTGGTTAAGGTGGATGCCCTGGGCCCCTGTCCTTACTGGTTCCAGTGCAGAGAGAAAGGGCATCATGAGGTGAACACCCCTCCAGCCCATCCAGCCGTGGACCTTTCTCCCTCCTGGCCCCATGGGCTCTGAGCTTAAGGAAAAGTCCCCCCAGGCAGTAACAGTCAGCCAGCCCAGGTGACTATGCACAACTCCCCGAACTCTCTGTGCTGTGTGACCCCCCTGCATCCACAAGAAGGAGCAACGGGGACTTGCAGTCTCCCACTGATCTGGGTCTAGAAGTGAGCTTAGAAGAACACGTTCATGGTCACACAAGAGCGGCACCACATCACAGAGAGAAGGCATGTCTGGTGTTACCTGGCCCAACCTCTTCACATAGGGACAACGGTTCTTGTAAGGAATGAACACTCATTGCACACTCCCTGTGGCTGGCCCTGAGGAACCCTGCCCTGGATCTTGGTTGTGCTGAGCTCAGATCAGATTCACAGAGGCAGGGGATCGTGTGGTCAGTTGGGTGACAGCCAGGAATAGAACCTCCCAGGTCCTCTCCTGCCCACACATGAGCTCTCTCCCCATACAAACCACCTTGTTTGTTCCCTCCCTTCCGCCTATCACCTATAGTGATAGGACCACCCTGTTCCTCGATGTTCTGGTTACACCACCTGGAAAATGTTATCAAACCTCAGCTTCGTCTACACGATGGGCACAGTAATTCCCTAGGTTAGGGAAGCTTCCAGGGTGTATGGATTGTCTTGTCACCCCAAAACACATGCTGGAACCCCAGTCCCCTGCTGATGAAAGTGACTGTGTGGAAACAAGGTTTCTTTGTCATGTTCACGAGGACCTATGCGGGGGCGGGGTATCCTAGACTAGATCACTTCTGAGTTATAAAAAGAGCAGGGAGACAGACACAAAGACAAACTGGGAAGACAGGTGCCATGTGACAATGGCCAAGAGCCAGGATCACCAGCCTACGTCTGGGTGCCCAGAGGAGGGCCCACCCTCTGTCCTCTGCCTCCTGAAGGGAAGGGGGACCCTCGTGCTCCTCCTGGGCCCACCCGAACACCGTCAGGCTGAGCCCAGACACCGGCTGCAGAAGGTACACTCACTTGGGCTTCTTGATGTCCGTCATCTTGGTGTGTTCACCGAATTCCCGCTTCAGAAACTCCTCCAGGGGCCCAGATTCATAGGGCCGTGAGCCCCGGAACACCTCATCCTTCATGCGAAAATACACGCCGCGCATGTAGGCCATGGATTTACCTACGACGAGGGTTGGTGTGGCAAGCAGGGTCAGCAGGGTACGCGGGGAACCCCCTGGGCCAGCCTTGGGGTCCTGTGCTTCAATCTCTCATTACTGGGCAGACCAAACATACCAGGAAAGGGCCCTTTGCAACTTTACAATTCAATGGCACAGATGACGTTTACCGTGGTATGAACCCTTCATGCTTTCTAAAGCTGAAACTTCGTCCTCATCTCGCAATGTCTGTAGGTCTGTATTCTTTCCTTCAAGAAGGGCCCCTGAGCTGTAGAAACCCATGGCCACATGACAGCTGTCTGTCAGGGAAAGGGAGGGCCAGTCCTGTCCTCTCTCGGGGCACAGACAGGGTCAAGCAGATGGGGCTACGAAGGGACAGCTTCCCCTCAAAGGAAGATAGAAGCTGGAGACCCCGAGGGGTTTAAGCAGTTGGAAAGGGGGCTCCTGCCCACAGGGTCCCTGGACTGTGAAGATGACTCTGGGAGGGAAGATGCCTTCCCTTCTCTGAGGAGAGGCTAGGACCCTGACCACAGCTGGACCCAGGTTCTCTCCGGGAAGGCCGGCAGAGAATGAGGGTCCTGGGAGGACAGAGGCCAGGAAAGGTGCTGGGAAGTGAGCACAGTGGGGACGGGAGAGAGCTGGCTGTGCAGACAGAGACCCAGTCCTGGCTCTGTCCTGGTCCACCGGTGGGTGACCCTCTCTAGTCCTCAGTTTTCCTATCTGCCAGGGCAGGAATACTCTGGTCACCTCACAGGGTGACAGTGAGAACCAGCAAAATGAACAGAAATGCTTATTAGTAAAGCTTATTAGTGGACAATAAAGTCTCGTGTGACTTGCAGACAGTTAAGCCATCTCTTTTCAGAGCCCGTGAGGTGTTGTTCACAGTAGCCTCCTGGGTGACTGTCCCCTGAGATTCCACAGCACCCAGGAAAGCCCAGGAAACACTCAGAGGATGTCTGTCTCTGTACCCCAGCACCCTGTGCAGGCCCCGGCCCATAGCAGCCTGATGTCCCCGAGGACCCTGCCTCAAGCTGCAGCCCACCCCCCAGCCTCAGCCCCCACACCCTCGCTGCCCTGCCCTGCACTGTGCCCTCGGGTGCAAAGCTCTGAAATCAAACTCAGCACCCTTTGAGGGAAGGCTGCACCCCGCCTCCCCGTCATCCCCCCCACCCCGCCTGGGAAGTGGGGGCTGCCCTCACTGTGCAGAATGGCTAGGGCCAGAATGCCCCCCGTGCTGGTCCCGGCGACCCAGTCGAAGAGGTCCTTGGTGGCAATGCCGGAGGCCTTCTCAATGGCAATGAGGAGTTGGATGATGACGAGCCCTTTAACGCCCCCTCCGTCCAGGCAGAGCAGGTGGTCGTGGCTGTGGACAACACGGTGGGAGAGGAGAGGGGCTGTAGCAGCCTCTGTGGGGCCTCGCTGCTCCCTCAGTGCAGTACCCGGGCTGATGTGACAAGGAGCAACAAGGCCCTGACCTCACAGAGCTCACGTGCTAGGGGGTGCCGGGAAGTCACAATGGCTAGAATTGTGTTCTTAAGAGAATATGTGTGGTAGCCCCTATACTGTGGATTTCTTCCCACTTTGGAGTAGAGTTTTCTCAGTTAGGTTAGTGAAGCCATACCAGCATAGGAGGGTCCTCAGCCAATCACTTCTGAGACATAAAGAGAACAGATTAGGCAGAGAAACTAGGAACAGAACACAGGTAGAGGACAACAGATACACACCACGTGGAGATCACCAAGGAACAAGGAAGGGGTGCTGAAAGGGGACAAAGGTCACCCCCCAGAGCTGACACACAGAGAAAGCCAGGGCCCTGAACTCAGGCTTCCAGCCCCCTAAATTGTGAGAAATACGGTTGGTTTGTTAAAGTCACTCCTTGTCGTATTTCTGTTCTAACAGTACTAGAAAGCTAAGGCAGCAGTGAAGGGTGACACATGCAAGTATTTCAGGAAGTGAAAGTGGGCAAGAAAACAGCAGGTCAGAGGAGCCAGGGTGTCTACAGGCCTCACCATGAGGTGCCATCTCAGCAGACTGGGGCCTGGCTTCCCCAGGTTAGAAAGGGAGCACCCTTAAGTAGCAGTCTGATTGGGTCAGATCTATATTCCCAGGACCAGGCCAGGCCCCAAGCCAGTGCTTGACAAAAGTCTATTTGAATTAAACAGACTGGAAAAGTTAGAGATTGAATTGCTGTTGTTAGGTGCCATCAAGTCAGTACCAACTCATAGCAACCCTATGTACAACAGAACAAAACACTGCCCGGTCCTGGGCCAACCTCATTATTGTTGCCATGCTTGAGCCTACTGATGCTGCCACTTTGCCCATTCATCTCACTGGAGGGCTTCCTCTTTTTCTCTGACACTCCACCTTACCAAACATGATATCCTTCTCCAGCAATTGGTCCCTCCTGACAATATGTCTGAAGTATGAGAGACAAAGTTTGGACATCTTGGCCTCCGAGGAGCACTCTGGCAGCACTTCTTCCAACACAGATCTGTTGGTTCTTTTGGCAGCCCATGGCACTTGCAATATTCTCCCCCAACACCATAACTCAAAAGCATCAATTCTTCTATGGTCTTCCTTATCCACTGTCCAGCTTTCGCATGCATATCAGGTTACTGAAAATACCATGGCTTGGGTCAGGAGTACCTTAGTCCTCAAGCTGACATGTTTGCTCTTCAACACTTTAAAAAGGTCTCATGCAGCACATTTGCCTAATGCAATATGTCATTTGATTTCCTGACTGCTGCTTCCATGAGTGTTGATAGTTGATCCAAGAAGAATGAAGTTCTTGACAACTTCAATCTTTTCTCTGTTGATAAAAATGCTGTTTATTGGTCCAGTGGTGAGGATTTTTGTTTTCTTGACATTGAGATGTAATCCATACCAAAGGTTGTGTTCTTTGATTTTCATCAGTAAATGTTTTAAGTCCTCTTCACTTTCAGCAAGCAAGGTTGTATCATCTGTATATTGCAGTCTGTACTCCAATTCTGATGCCACATTTTTCTTCATAGAACCCAGCTTCTCGGATTATTTGCTCAGCATACAAGTTGAATAAGTATGGTGAAAGAATACAACCCTGTCGCACACCTTTTTTCATTTTAAACCATTCAGAGTTCTCATGTACTGTTTGAATAACTGCCTCTTGGTCCATGTACAGATTTCTCATGAAATCTGGAACACAATTAAATGTTTCCAGAATACTCATACTTCGTTCGCAATATTGTCCAGAGCTTGTCATCATCCACATAATCGAAAGCCTTTGCATAGTCAATAAAGCACAGGTAAACATCTTTCTGGTATTCTCTACTTTCAGCCAAGATCCACTGGACATCAGCAATGATATCCCTTATTCCATGTCCTCTTCTGAATCCAGCTTGAACCTCTGGAAGTTCTCTGTCAATGTATGATCGCAGCCATTTCTGTATCACCTTTGGTAAAACTTTACTCACATGGGATATTAAAGAGATTGTCCGATGATTTCTGCATTCTGTTGGGTCACCTCTCTTTGGAATGGGCGTGAATACGAATCTCTTTCAATCAGTCGGCCAGATAGTTGTCTTCCAAATTTTTTGGCAGAGATGGGTGAGTGCCTCCTGTGCCAACTCACTTTCTTGAAAGATTTCAATTTTTATTCCATCAATTCCTGGTGCCTTGTTCTTTGCCAATTCCTTCAATGCACCTTGGACTTCCTCCTTCAGTATCATTGGCTTTTGATCATATGCTACCTCTTGAAACGGTTGAACATTAACCAATTCCTTTTGATACAATGACTCTGTGTTTTCCTTTCATCTTCTTTTGATGCTTTCTGCATCATTCAATAATTTGCCCAGAGAATCCTTCAATAATGAAAGTTGAGGCTTGAATTTTTTCTTCAGTTCCCCCAGCTTGAGAAATGCTGAGTGTGTTCTTCCTTTTTGGTTTTCTGACTCTAAATCTCTACACATTTTATTGTAGTATTTGACTTTGTCTTCTTGAGCTGACCTTTGAAATTTTCTGTTCAGCTCTTGTACCTCCTTATTTCTTCCATTGCTTCAGGATCTCTACCCTGGAGAGCAAGTTTCAGAGTCTCTTCTGACATCCATTTTGATTTTTTCCTTCTTTCTTGTCTTCTTAATGACTTTTTGCTTTCTTCCTGTATGATGTTCTTGATGTCATCCCACAACTCTTCTCGTCTTCAGTCTTTAGTGTCTAATGTATCAAATCTGTTGTTCAGATGTTCTCCAAATTCAGGTGGGATATATTCAAGGTTATATTTTGAATTATGTCGCCCCAAATACATCTAGAAATCTTGGCCCCGTGTCTGTAAACTTGATCTGTTCAGAAACAGGTCTTCTTTGTCATCCTAATGGGATCATATCCAAGTAGGACCCCAAACCAAACTCACTGCTGTTGTGCTGATAACAACTCCCAGCTAGCCTGTAGGACACAGGAGAACTGCCCTGGAAGGTTTACAAGGCTTTCCAGAAGGACACGGCCCATCTTTCTCCCAGGGCGTGGCTGCTGGAGGTGAACTGGCCTATGGGTTAACAGTAAAGCACGTAAGCACTGTGCCATCAGGGTTCCTTGATCCCAGTAGGATGCAAACTAAATAACAGCCACTTTTAACTCTTAGAGAGAACAGAAGGGACACACATTCACAGGGGAAAACAGGACATAAGAGGATACAAGCCAATGATTGCCAAGAAATGCCCAGGGCTAAGGATAAGGAAGGAACCAAATGGCCAAGACCTTGTTTGGCACGTCTAACCTCCAGAACTGGGAGAAAATGACCTTTTGTTCTTTAAAGCCAGCCCCCTGTGATATTGGTGTTATGGCTGCACTAGGATGAAGACAGGATGGATGGGTGTGGAGGTCGTTCCTGAATTAATGAAACTTCAAGGGTAAGTGACTAACTGGCACACCACCACAAAGTGGGCACATGGTACAGGTTGGATTAGGGTCTGGGTCTACTGACTCTCCGAAATGCCAGTCTTGCCAGGTTTTCCATGCCTTGGCTGCCCAGCTCCTGGGTTACAGAACCCTCTGGCCATCTGCTATCATTGGCGATGCCCTAGAGGAACCCCACCATGGGTCTGACCCAGACCTAGAAACTTCCTTCCAGTCTCATGGTTCTAGCTCAGCTTAAATGTCACTGTCTCAGAGAAGGCCACCCTGATGCTATCAGGAGGGTCCAGCTCTGCTGGCTGGACGCGTCCCTCACACAGTAACAGTCCCATCTGTCTGCTCGTTTACTCTCTTTCTCCTAGGTGGGCTAGAGGCTCCCTGAGGGCAGGGGCGGCATCTGCTCTGTGCAGTGCTATCTACCCTTGGACGTGCAGCACCTCTCTCCTGGCCTCTGAACTGTGTGTGCATGGCACAGGGGAGGTGAGGGCCAGGATGCTGACGGGCAATGCGTGGATCTGGCTGCCATCCCTGGAGCAGAGGTTGACAATGGGTGTAAGCTGGGAGGGGGTCTTGCCAAGCAGGAACCATATGAATTTGGAAGGCGTGGGCAGTGTCTGTGCCTGACACTCACTGTGTGTGACGTCAAGCGGGTCACTCGACCTCTTGGGTGTGCATCTACAAAGCAAGGTTTCTAAGGGTATTGTGGTGGTTGTTCACCATCGAGTCTGCTCCAACTCATAGTGACCCTGTATAGGGTTTCTGAGGAGCAGCTGGTGGGTTTGAACCACTGTGGTTCCATCCAGTGTTGATTCTACAGCCCCTCAGAAAGCTGCTGGGAGCCGAGGATGGGAGCACATTTATGTGGCTAACTTGCTCTGCTGACTGGCACTGGCTTTGGCACAAGGGGCTGGGCTCAAGCCTTAGGCATCCCTCTTTGTGCCCCTTCACCCATGCCTGTCCCCAGGGAAGGGCCTGAAGGACAGCAGCTGACTGGAAAGCCAGTCCACCCAACCAGCTGCATGGAGGCTGCAGGCTAAGGAAGCGTGTGGGGCCAAGGAGACAGGAACAGCCTCGTAACAGCACTGACATTCCCCCAAAGTGGGACTGGCCATCTCCCCACTCCCCAGACCTGGACAGGGTGGCACCCAGACCCAGCCTGAGTGGCACCAGCCCCACCCCAGTCACAGGTGAGGGAGCAGACCAGGTGCCCTGTGAGCCAGTCCCTGCTGGGAACCAGGTGGGTACACTGACCTCGCAGGCCAGGATGCAGGCCACTTACCTACGCTTCTCATCCCGAAGGGAGCTCAGGATGAAGGCTGGCTTCCGGGCCCGGGAGATGTACCTGATGTCCTGCAGTTCTGTGGAGGACAGGCAGACGGTGCTGGACTGGCCTGACCCTGCCAGCCCACTGGCCCCGAGAGCCAATCTACTACGGCTGCACCCCTCGCCTTGCTGCCCCCTGGGACAGAGGGGTTGCAGTGCCAAAGGGAGCCTGCTGCTCTGGGAAGGGCCCCACCCTGCACCAAAAGTTCCTGGGATTCCCCTCAATATCTTCCTCCTGAACACCGCAGAGCCAGCCCATGATGTCCTGTGCTTACAGTTCAAACTGTTCATGTATCTATGCTGATGCGGCACGAGGCGCAGAAACACCAGAGGACTTGTCCCAGGTCATGTGGCCACAGGGCAGGGGCAGGACATTCCTTATGGCTTAACTTCTTGAATGATGGGGAGAGGATCCTAATCGTACTTCAAATGCCCCTTGTCCCCATTCCAGATCTGGAAACTTCCTCAGTAGTCCCTCAGATGGAATCCACCCATCCACATTTCCCCCATGCCCCAGGCCCACCATCCCATGTCCACCCCAAACTGCCCCTGCTGACAGGCATCCCAGCCCCCGGGAGCCTGGCCCAGTGGTGCCCTATTTTGACATGGGCAGGTCCACCTGGGACCAGACATGAATCTAGAAGCAGCAAGGCAGCGTGTCTGCAAAGCGGCGTGCCTCCCTCCCCGGGGCCATGCCAGAGAAGCAGGAGACCAGCCAGGAGCAGGCGACAGCACTGAGAGCCAGGGACAGTGCTGAGGTGGACGTCCATGTCTGCAGGTGCAGCTGAGAAAAAGGAACAGCAGCAATGCAGACAACAGCTAGCCCACAGGCTCTCTCAGCCCAGGACATTACCCACCGGACCATGCGCCCCAGGCCCACCGTCCAGCCTGTTGTGGGGGACTGCCTGCCTGTGGATTGAGATAAAAATGCAAGGTGGTGGACGTTATGGCTGGAGACCTGGGCAGGTGAGGACTATGGCCACTAGTTCTCAGCCTCTGCTGAGCTCCAGGCTGGACTGGGCTATCCGGAGTAGGGGTGCGGCTATCTATTCCCCTCATGGTAACCAAAACAGTCTGGCTTGCCAAAGATGGGTTCCATGGCCAGTGGGACCTTAGTGGGGCGCGGGATGGTGGGGGACCCAGCTGGTGGCAACACCTGAGAAGGGATCTCTCTCCTCCCTGGGCAGCCAAGGAGACATGGGGTAGATGCCTCCGAAAGCCTGCAGGTCACTCAGTGGCCACCAGTGGGCGCTAAGCCTCAGAACAACAGAGACAAAACAGTGAGAGGAACCCAAAGCCCAAAGGTTCTGTCCCTACTGTATGGCTTCCAGGCCACGGTGAGCTTTGGGGGATGTCCTCTCAAGGCCGGTGTCCAGGTGACTGGCTGTCCTACCCAAACCCACTGCCACTGGGTCGATTCCAGCTCAGAGTGACCCTTGGACAGAGTACAACTACGCCCTAGGGTTTCCAAGACTATAAATCTTTATGGAAACAGCCTCCTTGTTCTCCTGCGGAGAGGCTGGTGGGTTCAAACTGCTAACTTTTTCGTTAGCAGCCCAACACTTTTAACTCACTGTGCCACCAGGTCTCCTCAGCTGACTGACAGAGGCTGACCAGTCTTGACCCATTGACCTTGCCTCCCTTCAACCGTGTTGTTCCCACTGGGGCTGCGGGGAGCCCAGGGCCAGGGGACTTGGGAGGCAGGCAGCCTACCTAAGTTGCTGAGGTTGATCGGTAGGGGCTGTGCTCTTTCCGGGGAGATGGGGGGCTGTAGTGCGGAGGCGGAGCCCTGCTCCACAGGCATCCCTGGGATGAGTGGGTCGGCCCCTACAGTTCCCAGCAGAGCCAAGAGCGCTTTCCTGGTGACAACTTGCCATGGTTTGGGGAGGGGAGATGGCACAGGGTCAGAAAAGGTGTCAAGATGCAGGTGGGAGACCCCTCCTTTCTACACCTAGCTCCCTCTCCCATCTACCAGGTCACCAGGATGCATGGGGAGCTGGGAAACCTAGGAACCCGACTCCACCCTGGGGTGGGGAGTACTGACTCCACTGGTACACATTCTGAGCAGTCTCCTGGGGCCAGAGAAGGGCTGGACACCCCCACAGAAGACAAGTGGAGTAGGAGGGACCAGTCTTTCCCTTCTGCTCCAGTCTAGAGAGCACTCCCTCCTACAGTTGAGCAAGTCTCTAAACTGCTGAACACACAGTCCCCTTCTGAGTTCAAACGGGGTCAGCGGGCCAGCCTATGGGCAATCACCCCATATAGGAGATGGGGTAACTGAAAAGCCCGCCACATTATTAACACACACACTACGGGTCCTCCTCTGCAGTAACCTCTGCAGTGCCCTAATGCCCCACAGAGGGGGCGCCAGTCTCCGGGCTCGGGGGCTCTACATCTTACAGCTCTGAAGCCAAGGCAGGCTGTGTGAACAAACAGCGCATGCGCATGTGCCTGAGCCCCATCCAAACGGGCATGCACCCACAGTGAATTCCCCACGTGGGGCTGAGATCAACCCCTGCCCCAGCCGCACTGGGGTCCAGGCACCCTGAGATGAGATGAGGACCAGGAAGACCTCTGCCAGAGCTCAGGGTCCCTTCCTCCAGCCCCTGTACCTCCCAACACCCTTGCCCGCCCCCAAATTCTGCCCCAGAGTACACAGTGCCTACGTTTGCTGATCTTGGAAGCTATGAAGGCAGGAGTCTCCCCAAAGTCATTCTGGGTGTCCACCTCTGCCCCGAAGACAATCAGAGCTTTCACCATCTCTATGTTGTCTTTCTGTTGGGGATGGAAAGGAAACCAGCTCAAGGAAATGAAGGGGAAAAGGACCCCTGGCCTTCACCTTACCCATAATGGGGGGGGGGGGAGACAATAGGGCTCTTTCCATCCCATCACCTCACCTGGTATTGCAGCCTACCATTTGAAGTTCTGGCTTAAAGGTATCCCTAGGTGAGGGTGGAGCCCAGACTGACCAATAGGCTTAAAGGTATCCACAGGTGAGGGTCTAGGAGCCCAGACAGAAACTAGACTCCTCCTCCTCCCTGCCCATGTTCTCCACCTCCTGCTTGAAGGAAGCAGTGCCACTCTGGCACCTCAGGGACCGTGGGGCCAATGAAGAGTCAGCTATGGATGGCTTTCAGGAGTAGCAAAGAGGGAGGGAATAAGAAAAGGGAATACCATTTCTAACAGGGTAGCCAGGCACTGGTGCAGCCTTCACAGCTAGCTTCTCTCCACAGAGTATCATACCTTTAAACACTTGGAGTCTGTCTTATAGGACAAACTCATGGACTGGCCACTTGAGAACCTGACTTCTGGTCACCTCCCTGCCTTTGGGCCCAGTTTCCTAGAGGATGAAGGGTGCATCTAAAAGGGGGTTTCTAAACAGTTCTTCATATACCATTAGGGTTTATACGGGCACAGATTCATATGTTTTCATTGTTTATTATAATTGAGTTGATTCCATGTGTGCAAAGTAGAAACTGCCTCCCAGGTTTCCTCTTGGTCTATGTACAAGTTCCTCATGAGAAATTAAATATTCTGGAATACTCATTCTCCACAATGTTGTCCATAGCTTGTCACAATCCACACACGCGAAAGGCTTTGCATACTCAGTAAACCACAAGTAAATATCTTCCTGGTATTCTCTGCTTTCAGCCAAGATCCTTCTGACATCAGTTTGTTGAAAGATTTCAATTTGTATTCCATAAATTCCCAGAGATTTATTCTTTGCCAACGCCTTAAGTGCACCGTGGACTTCTTCCTTCAGTATCATTGGCTCTTGAAATGGTAGAACATCACTGGTTGGCCAAGTAGCTGTCTTCCAAGTCTCTTGGCATAAGAGTGCCAACAGTGCTTCATTAGTTTGTTAGAAGACTTCAATTTGCACCCATTAATTCTTAGAGCCTTGTGTTTCCTCAGTACCTTTAAACTACCTCTTGAAATGGCTGAACATCGACCACTTCTTTTAGGTACAGTGACTGTGTGCATTCCTTCCATTTTGTTGTTGTTGATGTTTTCTGCATTATTTAATATTTTGCTCCCAAATCCTTTAACATTGCAAGTTGAGCTTGAGTTCTTTTCTTCATTACTTTCAGCTTGAGAAATATTGAACACGCTCTTTCCTTTTGGTTTTCTAACATCAGCTCTTTGCATAGTTCTATACTTGATTTCATCGTCGTGAGCTGTCCTTTGAAATACTCTGTTGAGCTCTTTTACTTCATTTCTTGCATTGACTTTAGCTTCTCTAAGCTCAAGAGCAATCAATGCCTAGGATTATCCATCTTTAGGCGTTTAATTTCCTTTTCGGCAATTTTCAATTTTCCTAGATTCATACTTCCTATGTTCCATGTTCTGATTATTAATTGTTGTTTACAACTGTTTCTCCTCATTCAGGTCATCATGGTCAACTCGACTTTGAGAACGCAGCAGCTCTTCCCCAGTCGTATTTTGAATGTTTTCCAACCTGAGGGGTTGGTCTTCTGGCACTATCTGACAATACTCTGGTGCTCTTCATCATGTTTCCATATTGAATATTCTGGTATCTGACAGTCGTCCACTGCTATTTGTAAGATTTTCAGTGACTAAATAATCCATCTCGCCTTCTTCCTAGTCTGTATTAATCTGGAAGCTCATCTGAAACCTCTCTACCACACATGACTGCTGGTATTTAAAATGCAGCTCATAGAGCTTCTAACATCACAGCAACATGCAAGCCACCACAGTGTGACAAACTGACAGACGAGTGGTGGATTTTTTTGGTTACTTATGGAGCTGGTTTTCCACTTCAGGCAGGGCTATGTCATTTCCTTCAAAGTTAATTTCAGTGACTTTGATTAACTGAGTTTAATGAAATTGTGATACCCGTCTCTGTCAAGGCGGTTCATGAATATGACAAAAACTGGTCTATGGGCCTGAGTCTGCGTTCCTTTCAGAGGGTCTGTGAGGTCAAAATGCGATTCATAAAAATAGCAAGATGGTAGCTGCCTTTTGCATTGAGCTGACATCTACCTGGAGAAAGGAAAAGTAATCGCAGTTGCCAGCTCCCACAAATCAACAGTCTGGTACCAGAGCCAATAGTGAGCGTGCTTTTGTTTGCCGCCATGCACTAACTTAAAAACAAAAAGCCCATTCCACTTAGGAAAACCCTCAAATAAACCCAAAACAAGACTGTCTTAAGGATCCAAACCCCCTGCCATAGAGTTGATTCGGACTCAGAGATAGGACTGGAGACAAAGAGATGAGAGTAGATCTGTCCCATAGGGTTTCCAGGCTGTCAATCTTTATAGGGGCAGACTGTACAGCTGGTGGGTTCAAACCCCTGACCTTATGGGTAGTGGCTAAGCACTTGAATGACTGTATCACCAGGGCTCCTTGCCTTAATGGAGCAGTAAACCTGACTACGTTTATTCAGTTTTGATCCCTGCATCTGCATCTTTTGATGATTCTGTGCTAAGAATCGAAGAAGATCCATCAAGCATTTCTGCAGCCCATCAAGTCTTGGGGAAAGGGCCTTGTGCGGTTGTTTGAGTTGTAAGATGAACGAACCGCCTTCTTTTTTTCTTCATGGAGCTCCATTTTGACTTGAATAACTAACTGATACGACGATGGTTTTTCTCAGAAGTGAATGCCGTGAGTCTTGTCGCATCAATAGCCACAGTGATCTGAAAACAGCTGATGGTAATTTTTGCCAATCGTAAAAATCACGCTTTCCAGCCAAAATGAGAAGTTCAGCACACCTGTACATCCCACCGTGGGCTTAGCAGCATCCCAATATTTCCAGACTTTTCTGATGAGATCAGTGGCAATATTTACAAAGGTGAGGGGCTTTCATAGTTGAATAAAATGAGGCGTCTCTGGGGGGAGGCACAAATGGGTAAAGGCTTGGCGGCTACTAACAGAAAAGCTGACGGTTCAAATCGACCCAAAGGCACCTTGGGAAAAAGCCTGGTGCTCATGCAAACTCTATGGAGCAAAGCTGTACTCTGACACACATTGGGGGGGGGGGGGGGGGGACGCTGGGAATCTAAGTCAACTTCATGGCAGCTGGTTTGGTTTGGGGGTTTATAATAAAATGGGAGAATGTTTGGAAGTTATGCATAATCAGAGAACCAGTATTCTCCAAAGGATGATACAAGAACAAGTATGGGCAAGATCCAAACAAAGTATGCCACCCGACAACGGCTTTAACGTAACAAAACACCAAGAGTCCACTGAGGATTTCAGAGACCACCCCGCCACTTTCCAGAAGCTACCATTTATCAAGGTGTGAAGGAGTTGTTGTTAAGTACTGTCAAGTCCGTTCCCTGTGTAAAGGGTTTCCAAAGTTGTAAATCTTTGCAGGAGCAGAAAGCCTCATCTTTCTCCCGTGCAGCGACTGGTGGGCTAGAACTACTGACCTTGTGGTTCAGAGTCTACTGCTTTTCCTACAGAGCCACACGGTTCCAGGTTTGCAGTAGTATCAATGAATAGCCACAGTGATCCAAAAATACTCCTTCCTTTTCCAACTACATTATCTGTGTGAGGCAAAACTGGCTTCACATTCTACAACAAAACAATACACTGCAAGAGATTAAATGTAGGCAACATGAGATTACCCATGTCTGCTATGAAGCCAAGCATTAAAAAGATCTGAAAAAAATGTTACACAATGAGACTCTTCTCTCTCTTTTTAAAAAATGTTATTTATGTTAGCAGGCCTGGGTTTATTGTTTTAAAGTAAATTGATAATCATCTTCTAACATTTCTCACTTCTGATTTCTAACAGTAAATATTGCTGTTGTAGATGCTAAGTGCCTTTGACGTTGGCTCCAATTCAGAGCACCTCTGTATAGGGTTTCCAAGCAGCAGCAGGTGGGTTTGAACCGCAGACCTTGTGATAAGTTCAATGTATATCCTGCAGTGCCACACCAGGTCTCCATGGTAAATACAGGTAGATATAATTCCATATAAACAAAAATTCTTGGAGATTCCCAATAATTTTGAAGAGTATGAAGGGACCAAGTTGAGGATTAATAAACTAGATGATTCTAAGGGCCCATTCAGTGCTAAAAATGTCCCTGGGTTTATTTTTAGCTTCAGCCTCTTGAGCAATAAAGTCCCCTCTGTAGTAATGACCTTTTGTATAAAACAAGATGTCTCTGAAATCTACTACTTTTAGAATCTCAGAACTCTCTCCCGCCCCATCACTTGTGTGCATATGGTATTGCTGCAGAACCCATGTCTCTTCCATAATAACGTAGGTTGCTAATTGGAAGGCTGCTGATTCTAGTCTGCCCAGAGGTACCTTGGGAAAAAACTTGTCAAGTGTCATCAAGTCTGTTCTCATGAACCCTATAGGGGTTTCCAAGGAGTGGCTGGTGGAACTGAACTGTCGACCTTGCATTTCAAACTGACCTGGAAGTTCAGTGCTTATCCTACAGAGCCACACTAGGCAAAAAACTGTCATTGAACACTCTATGGAGCACCGTTCTCCTTGGACACACACGGGAATGCCATAAATTAGATTTGACTAGATGGCAGCTGGTTGTTTGATTTCTTACCCTGAACCCACAGCCCTGGAGGTGATATGGGTTAGGCACTGGGCTGCAAACTATAAGGTCAGAGGTTCAAATCCACCAGCCACTCTGGGCGACAGAGGAGACCGTCTGCTCCTGTAAAGAGTTTCAGTCTCACAAACTGTGTCACTATGAGTGGGAACCAACTCTGCTGTGGGCTGAAGAATATGAGCATTAGCCCCACAGTCAGGCTGCAAAGACTAAGAGCAGGAACTAGGTTCTCACAGAAATACAAACGCATGACAGTCGCCTCCCCGGGGCTACCAAACTGTGTCAGCAGGCCCTGCCTTCCGAAAGTTCACAGCCTGGAAATGACTGTTTTCTCCAGATAGTGATGCAGACAGAGCTCAGAGACTCAGCCCAGGCCAGGCACTTACGTGTGTCATCTGGACAGTCACCAGGGAGTTGTCAAATGCCTCCCAATTAATCTCCCAATGACTTGTCCAGGTAGATATCGATAGCTCCATTTTCCAGATAAGGAAACTGAGGCTAAAAGTGATGTGATTTGCCCAAGGTCACCGGCAGCAGCCAGAAGTGTACTTTTTCCTTCTCACCAGAGGCAGAGGAGTAAAAGGTACTGGGGTACAGGGGAAGGACAGTTACTGTGGGCTGAGAGGGAGCACGGAAGGCTTCCTGGAGGAGGAGGCAGGCTCTGAGCACAGTCTTGCAAGGAAAGGCAGAGGAGCACTATGGGGACCCAGCCTTGTGCTCAGCGCTGCGGTCCTCCCCTCTCCCTGCTGGCCCAGGGCAAGAGGACACTGGCGTGGGCTCACCGACATGGCCAGATGCAGTGGGGTGTTGCCATGCTCGCCACGGGCATCAGCGTTGGCCCCATAGGTCAGCAACACCATGACGCATTCGAAGCGGTTGCGCATCACGGCCACGTGCAGGGCTGTGTTCCCCGCGGAGCTGGTGCTATTCACATCACAACCCCGCTTCAGCAGCATGCGAGCCATCTGCAAGAGACAGAGAGAGGGGCCCAGGCCCCTGTCAATGGGGAGCAGGGGGGCACCGAGCATCACCCCCTCCTCCCTGAGAGGCCTTCAGGGCTTGGGTCTCCAGAAAGCTCTAGCAACAAAAAGAGCCCAATCTTGGGGTGGACTTAGATCTTGACCCCCACACCCTCAGCACCCCAAGAGCTAGGGACAGAAAGCAGGAAAAGTGCCAACTATTGGAAGAGGCCCCCAGGTCCTTGGAGCCTGTCCCTGAATTGCTCTACTCCCTGAGGACTCCCTGGGACTGCAAAGGTGTCATCCCTTCCCAGATCCTGCCAACACCCCAGATCCCAGCAGCCCCAGAGAGCCTGGCTCAGGAGAAAGAGCAAGCCTGAACCCCAATCCATCCCACCTTGTCCCAGGTGTGTGAGTCTGTGGGGGGTGCCTGCATGCCTTTGCACCTCAGTTTCCCCTTCAGTGAAATAGAATGTGAGTCCCAGCCTCAGGGGACATGGTGATGGTCAAAGACAAAGGCTGCACACTAAGTCTGACCTGGCATCTAGTTCTACTTCAGAGAGGGGCTCAGCAGAGGCAGGGACCCCGACTGTGGGGCATGGCATTTAAGGGCAGGTCAGGCAGCGTCCTGGCACCACTGAACTGCACTTCCTGGCAAAAGGGCCAGAGAAGTCCATATTCCAGAGGGACCAAGTGTGGTTTTGAGATAGACTCCAGGGGAAATAACTAGCCAGACTCTTGTGGGTGTGGCTGGACCTAACACCACCGCCACCATCACCATCACCACCATCACCACTACCATCATCACTACCATCACCACCACCACCATTACCATCACCACCAACACCATCACCACTACCATCATCACCATCATCACTACCACCACCATTACCATCACCACCATCATCACCACCACTACCATTACCACCACCACCACCACCACCACCATCTTCATCATCTCCATCAACATCCTCAACACATCACCTTTTGTTCATGAAGCACTTGACAAACGAGAATTTTCTCATGCATGACCTCACTGACTTCACACTCAGGTTCCCACCCCCAAGAAGTCTTCCCGATGACTCCAGAGCCAGGTGAAGACACAGGCTCAGAGGGGTGAACCCCACACACAGTGAGCATATCCCAACTCTCCGTGAGCTCCTCTGCTTATGGGCCCCTCATGAGATCAGCCCCCCAAATGTCACCCTCAAGGTCTTCTCAGGAGCCTCTTCCTGCCAGCAGCTTAAGCATGCAGGCCCCGCCCACTCCCTTAGACTCCACCTACCTCTGCAGTCTTAGCCCAGTGCAGGGGGCTGGCTCCGTAGCGAGGGTCTTTGCTGTGGATCTGGTTGCAGTCCATGCTGATGATCATTTCCGCACATCTGCAGAGAGAGGGGCCGAGGCAGTGACGAGAGGCTGGAGCGGGCCTGGCATTGCGATAGGCCCTGACTCGGCGTGCCCTCCACTGCTCAGGGAAAGTTCCAACTGCAGAGCAAGTTGTAAACACACCAAGGAGCATGGGTGCCAGGGGTGTCTTGAGGCCCCACCCCCCAAAGCACATTCAAGCCCGCTCCTCCAGGAAGCCTTCCCAGATGATTGCAGTCACTCACGTCCACTCTGGTGCTGGTGCAAATGCCATGCAGGCTGAAGTCCAGCCCCAGCTCCTCAGGAGAGACCCCGTGCAAAGGATCAGAGACGATCAGCAGCAGAGGGTCTGTCATGCATTGAATTATGTCCCCCCATCAAAATACGTGTTGTTATTCGTGTTCTGACTCATAGACCCTGTATAGGGTTTCCAAGGCTGTAAACCTTTCCACAACTGGAAAGCCTCATCTTTCACCCTTGCAGTGTGGGTGGGCTCTAACCACCAACCTTGTGGTTTGTAGTAAACCGCAAAGGGGCTCCCAGAGCTATAGCACAGTCTCTGGTCACAGGCGAGTCTTAGAACCTGTGGGTGGTGACAGACTCTCCCTGCTGGGTCCTATGAGGAGCGTGGCAGCAGGAAGCAAGCTCTGGTCTGGGATGACTCACTGTGTATGTTCAGTGATGTGCTCGCTGTGTGGTCACATGTGGCCTGGGGTATTTGAGGAGACAGTACACTGGGCAAGGTGCTAGCAGGCTGCTGGAGCCCAGCACGAGCAGGGTGTTGTGAGACCCAGTGGGTGGACAAGCACATCACAGCCAGTCGGTGTCCATTTGGAGGCTACCTGGCTCTTGGAGGTAAGGTGTTTGTTTTTCTCCAATGACTCAGTCAAGTCTTCCTCAAAGTTCTCATTCACTGTGGCCAGGTATGGGGAAATCAGGCAAGCCCTGGTGGGGCAACAAGTGCTTGGCTGCTAAGCAAAAGGTCAGCTATCCTAAACTACTAGCAGCTCCGTCAGTCAGAGAAAAGGCCTGGTGTTGGGCTCCCACAAAGGTCCCAGCCGGTAAACCTATGGGGCGCTTCCACTCTGTTGTGTAGGGTCGTGATGCTGTGAAATCGACTCAAGGACACACAATACAGGGAGAATGAAGGAGAGGAGACTGAGCCAGGTTTTGACCCTGTAGGGCAAACGGCAGCCCTACAGGAATAACAAGGGGGAGCCCAGAAAAGAAAAACACTCTCTGGGGTCTCTTCTTGCTGTGAGGTTGACATGTATGTCCCCTGTCCTTCATTCATCCCTGTACAGCCAGCACTGACCACTGTGTCTAGGGATGGAGAATAGGTTAAAACAGCCAGAGGGCTTCCTTGGTTGTAATCTTTATGGAAGCAGATCACTGGCTCTTTCTCCTGTAAAGCTGCTGGGTAGGTTTGAAACACCGACCTTTGGGTTAGCATCTGAGCACTTAACTGCTGTGCCACCAGGGCTCCCTGAGAAAGCTCCAGTTCTCCCCAGATCAGAGCAGCCTGGCCCCTGCCTCCCAGCAGGACACCATCAGGACAGGAAGGCAGTGTGTAAGCAGCTGGGCCCAGGCCATCTTGCCAAGCACTCCTGCGCTCTGAGCCAAGCAGAGGCTGCAGGACCCCGTCACCATGGAGAAGCTGTTCAGATCAGGCTAGAGGCCGCCATGGAAGTGGATACAAGTTGCCTGGACCCTCCAAGCCTTGGGGTTGTCTGAGACTCCAGCCCCGAGCACCACCTGGGGGAACTGGGAAACAGGGGCCCAGGAAAGGCTAGGATCGTTTTTCTCCAGTTTGGGAGAAGGAAACTTGTGGTCTGAAATGATGTTGCATTCCAGAAAAATATCGTTTAAAATCAGGAAAGATGTGCGCCAGGGTTGTATTCTTGCACCATACTTATTCAACTTGTACGTGGAGCAGATAACCTGAGAAGCTGGATTAGATGAGGAAGAGTGTGGTATCCGGATCAGAGGAAGGCTCAGTAATAACCTGTCACATGCAGATGACACAAGCTAGCTTGCTGAAAGAGAGAAGAGCACTTAAAGCACTTATTAATGAAGATCAAAGACCACAGCCTTTAATATGGATTTCACCTCAATAGGAAGAGAACAAAAATGTTCACAACTGGACCAATAAGCAACAGCATAGAAAATGCAGCAAAGATTAAAATTGCTAAGGATTTCATTTTACTTGCATCCACAATCAATGCCCATGAAAGGAGCAGTCAAGAAATCAAATTATAATATTATACTGGGCAAATATGCGGTAAAATATCTCTTCAAAGTGCTAAAGAGCAAAGTTAATCACGCTGCGGGATTAAGTGTGCTGGAGTCATGCTGTGGTAGTTTTAATTGCCTTATGTGCATATGAAAGCTAGAAGGAAGACTGAAGAATTGATTCCTTTGAATTATGGTGTTGATGAAGAATACTGAATATACCAGGCACTGCTGGAAGAATGGACAAGTCTGTCTTGGAGGAAATACAGCCAGAATGCTTCTTAGCAGGAAGGATGGAGAGACGTCGTCTCATATACTTAGGACGTATCATTGGAAAGGACCAGTCTTTGGAGAAGGACATGATGCTGGGTAAAATAGAGGGTCAGTGAAAGAGAGGGTGACCCTCAGTGAGATGGAGCAACTGATGATTTTGAGAATGGCGCAGGGGTGGCGTGTTTCCTGTTGTATGTGAGGTTGCGAGGAGTCAGAACCAACTCGATAGCACCTAACAACTAACAACCAGAAAATTGTAAACGTTCTGTTTCTTGCACTGAGATGCACGTGCCTACACATCTGCCCTGCATCTCCTTCTTTGTGCCGGCCCACCCCTGGTACTCAGCACTGAGGCTGGTGGAGCTGAAGCCCCTGTGCTAATGAGGGGCTTCCCACACTCTGTGAGGACCCCTGTTCGCCGGGGAGCACTTACCCCTTGTGAGAGAATTTCATGGCGGCGTGGATGGGGTAACCACTGGGACCCAGGATGTTGCACCGGGCATTACAGAGCAGCAACACGCGAACCATCTCCTGCTTCCCCATCTGGCAGGCCAGGTGCAGCGGGGTCAGCCCCTGGTTGTTGACCTGGTTCAGGCCGCCCGACGCATTCTTGCCTAGGAGCTGACAATAGTACAACAGGGCAGTGGGTTTGACTTTTTTGGTTCCGTAACACTCCTGAAGCTCACCCACGCCTTCCTATCCCCAGCTCATTCATCTGCTCAGGGGCTTAGTGATGTGTCACCAGCATGCAGTGGTCCTGGCCCTCCACCCCTGCTCACCTGCAGCACCTGGGGGTTGTCACCCTGAACAGCATAGTGGAAAGCGGTCTCTCCGTTGTTGTCGGTGACGTCCATCTGCACATGGCAATACTGCACCAGCTCCACCAGCGTCTCCCCATCGCCCTTGCGGCAGGCCAGGTGCAGGGGCGTGCAGCCCTCCTCATTCTCTGTGCTGTTGGCGTAGCTGTGGGGAACGGGCCAAGGGGATGAGTGGGTTAGGTACCAGGTAGGAAGAGGCGCTGAGACACCCAAGTACAGAAGCAGAAGCAGAGGTTAGGGTACTCTGACATTCATGTTGTGCTCAACCTGACGCTTAAACTCAAGGCAAATTTGGAACTCATTTGCACTTGGTGTGATCTGAATCCAAACCCCTGGATAAGACATGCCCAGGGCCACACTAGTGTGAAGAGGGCAGTGGGGTGGCATCAAAAGGGTCACAGAAAGCCGAAATCTCACTAACCTCGGGCAAGTCACTTAACCTCTTGGGGCTTCAATATCCTTATCTAGAATAAAACATAAAAAAAGACAAACAGTCATACCTGCCATGTCTGCCCTAGTGAATGAACAGAACTGTCCATCAGACAGTAACTAAAGAACTGTCCACAGAGAAGGAAAACTTCAATGCTCAAGAACACGCCTGTAAACTATGAAGTGCATGAAGTTCTGGGCTTTGGCCTGGGAGAGTTGCCTGTAATGGAGAACCAGAGGTGTGGCTACCTCAGGACAAGAGGGCACAGTGGTACGAGCCCTGTGGACGGGCCTGGCTCCACACCCTAACCAGGGGGCACCCGTCAGTGTATCTGCTGACTACATGAAGGCAAGTGATCCAGCTTCCAGAAGGGCCACTGGATCTTTCAGAGGAGACTTCAAGGATGGGTAGCCAGACTTCATGAAGGTGTCATGAGGACAGAATTTCATGGTGGGTGTGAAATGGTAGTACGGGCCTAAACACTGGGCAGTCCTTACAAACGTGATACTTTTCCTTCTGACTCGATTCAGCATTCTTATGTTCAAACCTAAGGGCCATGCTGTTCCTTTTGAAATCACACTATCTGGGCCACCTTTGAGTTGACTGAAGGGATCGGAGGCAGGACGGAGAGGCTCCCACCCGCGCCCGCTCCACACATGCAGGTGCACACACAGTGTCCACGCGCGTCTTCTGCCCACCTGATGATGCGGCTGTGATGGAAGCACTCGCGGACCCCCAGCTCCACGGCCACGTGGGTCACTGACCAGCTGGGGTGGCTGCGGATTAGGTCTGTCAGCTGCTGCAGGACCTCCACTTGCAGCACCTGAAGCGAGCTCTCGTAGAAGGGCGGCAGCTGGGAAGAATAATGCTGGAAATTCATCAGGGCGTCAGCCTCTGGCTCCAGCTGGAAGAGCCTGTGGAGCCAGGACAAAGGAGCAAGGAACAGAAGTGAGGCACGCCAGGCCTTGGGACTCACGAGCAGGCCTTGACCTGCTTACGCTGTGGACTGACCAGCTCCACCTGCACAGCCACATCCTCAAGAGTCTAGACTTCCTTTTTTTCCTGAAAAGAGTTCCTTTCTTTTTTTTTTTTTTTTTTTTTTTTTTTTTTTGGGGGGGGGGTGTGTGTACCATTATATGGTGCTTTAATAGTTTATCAAAGCCTGGCCATATCCACTAATTTGACTACCTCATTTGAGAGACCCCTTACAGATGTTGCTGCTGAGGGCCATCAAGTCATTCCAACTGATAGTGACCCAAGTGACGGACGAGAACTACCCTCAGGGTCTCAGTCTGGGACCTCGACAGAGGACCACTGTGGTTGAGTGCTTGGCACTACTGGGCACGCTGGCAATTCAAACTTACCAGACTTTCCTGGGCGAATGATGTGGCAGTCTGCTTCATAAAGATGTGCAGCCTTGGAAACCCTATCGGCAGTTCTACTCTGCCCAACAGAGTCTCTAAGAGTCAGAATTGACTTGATTGCAAGGGACTTGGGAATCTTGAAGAAAGCCAAGTCTCCAGGTCTTTCTTCAGCAGAGTTTCTGGGTAGGTTCAGACTGCTAACCTTCTGACTAGCAGCCAGGGCCCCTCTCTAGCACATTTGTTATTGTTGTGACGAGTCATTTCCAACTCAGAGCAACCCTCTGTACAACAGAACGAAGCACTGCCTGGCCCTGTACCATCCTCACAACTGTTATGCTTGAAGCCACTGCTGTGTCACTGTGCCAATCTGTCTTGTTGGGGGTCTTCCTCTTTTTCACCGACTCTCCATTTTACCAAGCATGACATCCTTCTCCAAGGATTGGTCCCTTCTAATAACATGTCCGGAGTTATTAAGAGGGACCAGTACCTGAAAAGGGACATCATGCTTGGTAAAGTGGAAAATAAATGACTAACTAAAATAAATACTGGTGAGAAAAAAGGATGGGAAATAAAGGAAAGATAAGAGACACGGGACATATAATGAAAAGATCTAATATACATATAAGTGGTGCCCTGGAAGCAGAGAGAAAAGGAGTTGGCTAGAACTATATTTGATGTAAATGTCTGAGAACTTTGCAAAACTGATTTTGAAAAATTATTCCACTAAGATAGGATATTCACTCTTACTCCCTCAAAATAAGCAAGCCAGAAATCCACTTAGCGGCACCTTGCGGCAGTTACAAAACATGACCCTAAATTCTCTGGCACTCCTACCATGGAATGGAGGAAATCTGTGCCTCTTTCTCACTTAATCTGGCTCTACAACTGCTTTGGACTCTTGGTATGGCGCTGTAGGATCAGCCCTGGACTGCAAACCACAAGGTCGGCAGTACAAACCCACCAGCTGCTCCTTGGAAACCCCATACGAGATTGCTATGAGTCAGAACTGACTCAATGGCACTTAACAACGACAACATAACTGCTTTATCAATGGAATGTGGTAGATGTGATACTCTCTCTGTTTGCAGACTAAGGCCTTAAGAGACGGGAAGCTTCTACTTTCTTTCTCTTGGGACCCAGACATCATTTCATAAGGACGCTGAAGTAATCCACAGAGAAGACTTTTTTTTGTGAACTGAGAGATAGTTTACATGGGAGAACATAGGCTTTACGTCATTGTTTCATTGAAATGATTACAATCTCCTCCATGCATCATCATTCAACAGTATTTGCTTCCATTCCCTCTGTTTTTCTTTTTTTTTTTTTTTTTTTTTTTTTTTTTGGGGGGGGGGGAGGTGGGGGAGATGTACACAAAAACACTCAGGAATATATAATAATTTAAACAACCTAAGGGCACATTCTGCAAGCCTGCCTCCTGGCTGCCAGCACTCAGTCCCTCTCTTTCCATGAGTCTAGAGTCCTCAGCTGCTCTCTATCTCCACGTCCTCATCTCTGCCTCCATCTCTGGTGACGCTGCTTCTCTGGATACAGCCCCACATTCTGCTTGTACTCTTCTCCCTTGATGGTCCTAGGGGCCTCTGTTTCTGGACTGTAAGATTAACTACTCCCCCGTTTTCGTTACAAAACTTCTACCTTTATAGTTGTGACAGTAGCAATTAGTCATGATAACAATCACTCATTATTGAATCATAAGAATCTTATCTCCATCTCTTTTTACCAGACTGTCTAGACATGAAGAAAACTATTCAGTGGTTCCTCTATCTTCCCCTGCACGCTTTTAAACTAAACTTCCTCTTGGAAACTTGTAAGCCAGTCACTTCGTGCTTTTATCGCCCCCCCCCTCATTTTAGGCAGCCAATCAAGAAGACCTTTATCCCTAAACCCTTAGCTCTGAATGAGCTCCAGTCATATGAATGAGCCATCTTGGAAATGGAGATGTGGATCCTCCAGTCCAGCTGCCCAGCCTGAGACCAGGAGGGTAGAACTGAGCCCTGCCCATGGAGCTCTGCTTAAACAGCAGATTTGAGGGCGAGATAAATTATTGTTGTTTGAAGCCACTACGTTCTGAGGTTAAGCTTGTTAAATAGCAATAACTGATAATGAAGTTATAGAAGAGGACAGCAAAAAGTTCCTGGAAAAATAAGATGAAAAGATCATGACATTTTCCCACGAAGTCTCTGGAGCCCCCTTTTATTGTTCAACGTACAGCTGTATAACAATAGCTGATATGAGTATAAATCACATGATAATTGCTGAAAATAAAATGTAAAGATAAATTATTTTAAAAGAGCAGAGGGGAGAACAAAACAACGCTTATTTTCAAAAGAGCAATCATTACCGATTGACATCTGGTTTTTCAACAATGGGAACTAAAGACAATGGCATAACACCCTTAAAGAGACAGAAGAGAATAATTGCCAATGAGAATTCTATACTCAACAACAACAACAAAAAGTTAAGAATGAAGTTGAAATGTAAAGTCTTCTTTAGAAACAAACAAATGACAATTGGCAAAACTTTGTCATTAGCAGACTTGTAGAAAAAGAAATATAAAAAGTATTTGGGGGCAGAACAGAATGAAGCACCATGAAAACAGTAAATACGCCTTGATTGGGTTTTTAAAAACACAACAACCTGGCATAGAAGCCTGGAGAAGGATACAGTTAAAAGTATCTTTACTGTCTTTCAGCAAGATTGTATCATTTGCGTATCACGGGCTGTTAAGGAGTCTTCCTCCAAACCTGTTGCTGGGTTCTTATGCAGTCTGACTTTTCAGTGTGTTTGTCCACACAGAGACTGATAAGTGCAGGGAAAGGTCACAACTCTGTCATACACGTTTTCTAATTTGAGACCATAAAATATGCCCTTGTGAAACAAGTATAAATTGCTACAATTTGATGAACTTGACCTATACTTATGTTGTTGTTGTTAAATACCGTGGAGTCGGTTCTGACTCATAGTGACCCTGCACAGGGTTTCCGAGGCTGTAAATCTTTACGGGAGCAGAAAGCCTCATCTTTCTCCCGCGGGACAACTGGTAGTTTCGAACTGCCGACCCTGAGGTTAGCAGCCCGATTCATAATCATTATGCAACCAAATACTAACTTAGAGGGAAGGGGTCTTCACATCAAGGATCAATCCTATTCCCTCTGTATACAAGGTTGATAAGGACGGGCAACTTAGACATTGGCTGCCTAAATTGGGTGGGGAGGGGGCTATGAAAGCACAAAGTTGGTTTACAAGTTTTCAAGAGAGAGTTTAGTTTCAGAGCGTGTGGGGGAAGGTAGAATCCCCACTGAATAGTTTCCATCTTTCACCATCTGGTGAAAGGAGACTGGGATAAGACTCTTATGATTCAATAGTGAGTGACTGTTATCATGACTAATTGTGATTGTGACAACTGTAAAGGTATAAGTTTTATAACGTAAAAGGGGGAGTAGTTAAAAAAAAAAAAAAAGAAAGAAAGAAAAGAATATTATCATTTTGTTCGGAAATTATGTAATTTTTAAGATAAATAGCCAGGTATCACACCATGTTTGACTGACAGGTTTATAATTAAAGCTTTGGATGATGGGTCCCAAAGGTGTCATATAAAACATTATTTTTTTTAGATAGCATGTTGTTACCATGTTATTTTTATAGGACTATTTGGATCAACATATGAAATGAATCAAAATGGAAAATGTCATTTTCAATCAATAGCTTATTATCTTTACACTTCCTTTGGCACAGTATATAGCACAGGTGTTGGCCAGAGGAAAGCCTTCTAAATATTAAAAAAAATTAAATCTAGTTAGGGAGCAGAACAAATTGAGAGATGAAGACATTTTTAACTGGGAAATTGAGAAAATCAGAAAAAAAAATTAAAAATAAAGTTTTCTGGCATGATTTACCCATTTGAAGCATAGATAGATAGATAGACAGATGGAAGGAGATAGATATCCTCTTCTGCTGGAACCCAAGTAGCAATACTTTCTGACTTACCCTTATATTTTACCACAATTTTAAAAAGAGGAGGAAATAAGGAAACTTTCAAACTATAAATAAAAAGGATCTTCCTTAATATAACTTAAAAATATATAATCGATGTATTATAAAAAAAAAAACAAAAAAACACCCAGAGCAAATACTATGCCTCATGGGAAAATGTTAAAGCTTTCTCCTTTGAAATCAGAAACGAAATAAGGAAGTCCGCTTGAACATTACTGGCCATCCTTGCTAGCACAGTAAGGCAAGAAAATTACATAGAAACAGCTTAAGATTCAGCAAGGAAGAAATAAAACTGTCATTGTAAGCAGGTTATATAATTGTGTTCTTAGCAAATCCAAAAAGGTCAACAGATAAATTATTGGAACTAATGAGTGATTTTAGCAAGGCTGGTAAGATACAGGTGAATATCCAAAAATCAATTACATTGCCATACATAGCAATTATTATAAAATAAAATTTTAATACATACCATTCAGAATAACACCAAAAAATTCAAGCCCCTAAGACTAAAGTGAACAAAATATGTTCATGCAGAAAACCCTAGAGTATTATTGAGAGAAATTAAGGAACATCTAAATAAATGAGCCATGGTATTTTCAATAACCTCATATGCGTGCAAAAGCTGGACAGTGAATAAGGAAGACCATAGAAGAATTGATGTTTTTGAGTTAAGGTGTTAGAGGAGAATACTGAAAGTGCCATGGGCTGCCAAAAGAACCAATAGATCTGTTTTGGAAGAAGTGCAGCCAGAATGCTCCTTGGAGGCCAAGATGGCCAAACTTCATCTCTCATACTTCAGACATATTATCAGGAGAGACCAGTTGCTGGAGAAGGATATCATGTTTGGTAAGGTGGAGGATCAAAGAAAAAGAGGAAGACCCCTAATGAGATGGATTGGCCAAGTGGTAGCATCAGTGGGCTCAAGCGTGGCAAGAGTAGTGAGGTTGGCTCAGGATTGGGCAGTGTTTTGTTCTGCTGTGCATAATGTCACTATGATTCGGTACCAACTCGATGGCACCTAACAACAACAACAAATAAACGAAGGTAGAAGGATTCTATGTTCATGGATTGGAAAGTGAAATAACACCAAGTTGCAAATTCTCTCCAAACTAATCTATAAACTTAGCTTAATTCCCATCAAAATTCCAGAAGGTTGTGTTTACTTTGTATGCCTGTGGAACTTTTTTCTGCTAAAAACATGAGGGGCTAAGAACAACTAAAACAATCTTGAAGAAGGAGATGAGAGAACTTGCTGTACCAGATAGGAAAGGTATTGTGATATCTAATTAACAGTACCCTAGGATATGCACTCAGGAGGCCTGGTGCGGCGCTGTGGGTTAATGCGCCAGACTGCAAAGCCATTTGAACTGCAAGGTTGGCAGTTCAGGCTCACCAGCTACTCTTCGGAAACCTTATACAGGGTTGCTATGGGTCGGAATCGACTCGCCGGCACTTAACAACAATAATAGGATATGCACTCCACTATAAGGTTGGTTTGCACTGCAAGGTTGGCAGTTGAAACTCACCAGCCGCTCCTTGGAAACCCTATACAGGGTCACTATGAGTTGGAACTTAACAAACAAACAAAAATAGAATTGGTGCAAGAAAAAACAAACAAACATACAACAGAGACCTGAAATAGACTCATACCTAGTAGAACTCGTGCTTTACCACAAAAGTGGCATTCTAGAAAAATGGAAAAGAGCAGTGTGTTCAATAATGAGACCTAAGAAATCCAATCTCCGTGTGAAAGAAAGCGAAAGTAACTTGATCCCAATGTCACACCAGACATAAATCAATTCCAGGTGGATTGTTGATCTAATCAAGAAAGGCAAAACTACAAAGCTTCTACAAGAAGAAGAATGCTCTCGTGACCTCACGGTAGAGAACAACTTTAACAAAAGTTCTTAAGCAAAACAGTTCAACATAAAGGAAAAGATTAAGTCTGACTTCATGAAAATGAAGACCTCTGATTTGTCAAAAAAGACACTTCTACTATGAGAGTTAAGGCAAGTCAATGAGTGGGTGTCGGCAACCAGGAGAACCAACAAAGGGCGTGTTATGTGGAACACACACACAATCTGTAAGATTACTGAGCAGGAACATCACTAAGAAGGATAGCCCAATGCTTAATAAACCTATCAAACCATGCTCAATCCTCTTTGTAATCAGTGAAATGCAAACAAAACCCCAAGAGCAGACTGTTGTTATTGTGAAGTGCCTTTGAGTTGGTTCTGACCCATAGCAACCCTGTCTAGGGTTTCCAAGGAGCATCTGGTGAGCTTGAACCTCTGACTTTGCAGTTCAAACGGCTTTACAGTCTGGCATATTAAACCACAGCGCCACACCAGGACTCCATACTATTGCACACCCAACCAGGCTCCAACCAGCCATGATGGTGAGGGTGGTAGGCGCAGGACCAGGCAGTGCTTTGTTCTGGAGGTCACTATGAGTTTGAACACTATGTGTCACCTACAACAACACATACGCAACAGAATAACGGAAACGTTTTTAAGGCGGACAATACCAAGAATCAGAAAATGTAAAGCAACAGAAAATGTCAACCGTTACTAATAGGAAAAAAGATGGGTGCTATTTAATGAAGGTGACCTCCACTAATCTGTCAGTCTATTGGGCTGCAGAGGCTTACATGTTGCTGTGATGCTGGGAGTATGCCCTCGGTATTTAAAATACCAGCAGCGTACACACATGGTAGACAGGTTTCAACGGAGCTTCTAGACTACAACAGACTAGGAGGAAGAAGAGGCGGATTATTTCTGAATGTTAAGCCACTGAAAACCTTAAGAACTGCAGTGGAACAATGTCAGATAGCACCAGAATATGGAAGAAATGAGGAAGTGGAAGAATTGAACTGAAAATTTCAAAGGTCAACTCAGGGAGACAAAGTTCAAGTACTATAATGAAACATGCAAAGACCTGGAGTTAGAAAATCAAAAGGGAAGAACCTCTCAGCATTTCTCAACTTGAAAGAACTGAAGGAAAAAAACCCAAACCTCGACTTATAATTTTGAAGGATACTGTGGGCAAAATATTGAAAGGTGCGCAGAGAGCATCAAAAGAACATGGAAGAAATAGACACATAGTTACTGTACTAAAAAGAAAGGATTGATGTTCCACTATTTCAAAAGATAACATATGATGACCAAGAACCAATGGTACTTAAGTTAGAAGTCCAAGGTGAACTAACTGAAGGCGTTGACAAAGAACAAGGCTCTGGAAATTGATGGAATACAAACTGGAGTCTTTCAACAGATTGACACAGTACTGGAGGTACTCACTAAACCATGCCAAGATATTTGGAAGACAGCTACCTGACCAACTGATTGGAAGAGATCCATATCTGTGCCAATTCCAAAGAAAGGTGACCCAACGGAATGTGGAAATCATTGGACAATAACATTAATATTGCATGCAGGCAAAATTTTGCTAAAGATAAAAATTTTGCAAAAACGGTTGCAACAAAGAACGGCCAGAGGTACAAGCCAGCTGAAGACACGGATGTCGAATGAAGGATATTGCTGACATCAGATGGATCTTGGCTGAAAGCAAAAACAATATCAGAAAGAGGTTTACCTGTGCTTTATTGACTATGCAAAGGCTTTCGAATGTGTGGATCATGACAAGCTACATTCAACATTGTGGACAATGAGTATTCTAGAACACATACTTGTGCTCATGAGGAACCTGTATATGGACCAAGAGGCAGCTGTTCGAAAAGACACTGAATGGTTTAAAATTAGGAAAGGTGTAGTGTCAGGGTTGTATTCTTTCACCAGACATATTCAATCTGGATGCTGAGCAAATCATCTGAGAACCTGATGACATGAAGAAAAACATGGCATCAGGATTGCAGGAAGACTCATTAACAATCTGTAATAAGCAGATGATATAATTTTACTTGCTGAAAGCAAAGAGGAATCAAAACACTTACGGATGAAGATTAAAGAGCACAGCCTTCAGTATGGATTGCATCTCAATGTAAAGAAAACAAAAATCCTCACCACTGGACCAATAAGCAACAGCATGATTCAAGGAGAAAGATTAAAGTTGTCAAAGATTTTATTTTGTTCGAATCAACCATTAACATTCATGGAAGCAGCAGCCAAGAAATAAAATGGTGTATTACATTAGGCAAATCTACTGCACAAGACCTCTCTTTAAAGTGTTGAAGAGCAAAGATGTCAGCTTGAGGAGTAAGGTGAGCCGTCTGACCAAGCCCTGGTATTTTCAATAACCTCATATGCATGCGAAAGTTGGACAGTGAATAAGGAAAATCGTAGAAAAATTGATTCATTTGAGTTATGGTGTTGAAGAATTATATTAAAAGTACCATGAACTACCAGAGGAACAAACAAATCTGTGTTGGAATAAGTACAGCCAGAATGCACCTTAGAAACCAGGTTGGCCAGATTTTGTCTTTCATACTTTGGGCATATTATTAGGAGGGACCAGTCCCTGGAGAAGGACACCATCCTTGGTACAGTGGAGGGTCAGCAAAAAAGAGGATGGCACAGTGGCAGCAGCAACGGACTGAAGCTTAATGTCGACTGTGAGGATGGCACAGGATTGGGTCTTTTGTTCTGCTGCGCATAACGTCACTAGGAGTCAGAACAAACTCGACAGCACCTAAGAACAATAGCAACCTATAGATACCGATGTCTCATAGAGAAATAAATGTTGAGCCAAGTACCGAAAGCAATTATCATAAAGTCTGGCGAGTGGTTACCTGTCCTTGGGGGAGAAAACTTCTGGAATGCTGCCAAGTTCTGTTTCTTGACATGGGTGGTGGTTACAGAGCATTTGTGACAAATCATTGAGCTGGACATGTGTCATATTCTTGTTCTTTGACATGTGTTACATTCACTGTTCTTAAAAAACTTAAGAGAAAATAAGACAGGAATTGAAGACAGTTGGATGTAAGAATTTCTTTCAAGTTTTGTAGTAAAAAGAAGTAGATAAATCTGCAGGCAGGGCCTACAGGGGAAGTAGGGTCAAGAGAAATTTCTTTTTTAAGATGTTAAAAAAAAAAAAAGAATGAAAATCCCATACATGTACATGTGATGGAAAGATCTAGTTGATAGGGAACAATTACTATGTAGGACAGAGAAGACAAAATTGTTGCACTGAAGCCTTTGAATGACTGTGAGGAGAGGCCCTTGATGGAAGGTCTGGAATCAGCCAGAAACATGCATGGTACATGTATAGTCACCAAAACCCCAAAGCTCTAAGCTAGCAATTCTGACCCATAGGGACCCCATATAGGGCTTCCAAGACTAAATCTTTGCAGGAGCAGTGTCAACTGAGCCAGGATTCAAGGTGGTGTGAAAGTTGAGATGTGGTTATCCCCAGGATAACCTGCCTGCAGTACCATGAGAGAATTTATTTCTGCTGCTGTGGTACCTTGTTAAGACAGTGCTAAAAACTCACACACTGGTGATGATTGTAAGGTCCAGGGAATGGGCATGTGGATGAGGAGAGGAGAAGGAATCAAGAAGCCAGGGTGTGGACAGGGTCATCTGTGTGACTATTCAAACCTTTAAGAACCAAGCCTAGAGTGGAGGAAGGTAGACTCTCCACTGAGTAGTATCCAATCTGTCCAGGTGGGGCTGATGAAATGAAATGCGGATGGGTCTCTTGTGATACAATAGTGAATAATTGTTATCAGGACTCACTGTGAGGGTTGGAAATGTAAAGGTAGACATTTTGTAGCAAGGAGGGGAGTGATTAACTTTGCAGTCTAGGAGCGGAGGTCCCTGGGACCATCAAGGGAGAAAAGCGGAGAGCGGGACCCTACCCAGAGAAGCAACGATGCCTGAGATGGAGGCAGAGACGAAGATATGGAGAGATGGAGCTGCTGGGAACTCTAGACCCAGAGAGGGAGAAAGGGCTGTGTGCTGACAACCGGGAGGGGATTGTAACCAGGTAATGAAACTATATTATGATAGAATGAATGTAAAACTAATGTTCTCCCATGTAAACTATCACATAATTCACAATAAAACATTAAAAAAGAACCAAGCCTGGAGTGGGATGCCTCCCTCTGCATCAGTGCCCCAGGGTCAAGGATACCTGCCACCAAGAGAGAGAGGAGATGCTACAGGAGGGTGAAGGACTTTTGGAGGGAGGGAGAGAGTCTAAGGGAAGCAGAGAGGACCTGACCCCCACCCCCAGGCCCAGTGGCAGAGAGACAGTTGACTACGTCCTCAAAAGGGCTGCAGCCTTGAGACCATCAATGGAGAAGAGCAGAGAGCAGGACCCTACCCAGAGAAGCAGTGACTCCAGAGATGGAGGCAGAGATGATGACGTGGAGAGATGGAGTAGCTGGGGACTTGAGATCCAGAGAGGGAGAGGGGCTGTGTGCTGAGGGCCGTGGGGTGGGGGGTGGAGGGGGCAGGCTTGCAGGGTATACCCTTTGGTTGGGTGATGATGCATGGACGGGAAGGTAACTATGGCAATGAAACAATGTATGATAGAATGAATGTAAAACTAATGTTCTCCCATGTACACTATCACACAATTCACAATAAAAAAATTAATAAAAAAAAGAAAAAGAGGGCTGCAGGTCCCAGGGAAGTAAGCAGCATTTGAGACACCACTTCTGGTCTCTGCTCACCAGGAGCACAAGAGTCGGGAGGTCACCGAAAGCTCAGAGAAGAAGCAAGTCTCATCTTCCCTGACACCAGATGAACTCAGTGGTGCCCGGCGACCACCACCGACTATTCTGACTGGGCTTACAATAGATGGCCCAGACATAATTAGAGAAAAATATGGAGATCTTGAATCCTTAAAAAGAAAATTAAGTCAGATAAAGTGGACTGGGAAAGAACAGAGTGTACCCTGAGATGTTCCTTCAACCTAGAAAACCAAGCCGATGCCTGAAATCACCTTTCAGCAAAACGGCACAGTGGTACACAAAACAGAGGGTATTGCCCATAGACTGGTAGCGTAGTGGTTATGAGTCGGGCTGCTAACCTCAAGGTCAGCAGTTCAAAACTACCAGCTGTTCTGCGAGAGAAAGATGAGGCTTTCTGCTCCTGTAAAGTTTGACAGCCTCGGAGACCTTATACAGGGCACTATGAGTCGGAACCACTTCACGGCACATTACCACGACCACCACCCCCCATAAGACCGGGGCACTGCTAAAACACCATCTGTATGAGACCAAAAGGCCAACAATTACTCTTAAGCTTAAGCAAAGCTCAGGGGGGCAGGGAAACTAGAGCCCTGGAAATAGTGCAAAGAGACCGCTGGCATGCGTGAGAACCAACTGTGGTCACTGACAGGCTGCATGGAAACTGTCCAGTGGGAACCTAACTTGCTATGTAAACATCCACCAAAAACTCAACTAAAAAAAAAAAGAGAGATGGAGGGAGGGCCGCAGGAGGAGCGGTGCCCTTGGGAAGAGCCAGTATGGGTTAGAAGATGGAGTCAAAACCAGTGTCAGGGAGAAGGGTGATGATCACGGGGTCTCAGGAGGTCTGGTTCTTTCTGTTCTCTTCTGGAGCTGAGCCCCTAGAATGAACCCACCTGGTGTCTGTTTCTGAAAGCCTCTGCTTGGTGGGAGGAGTCTACTGATAAAAACAAACAAAGCCACCAAATCCAATGACGTCAAAGGAGCTCTGGTAGTGTAGTGGTTACAAGTCAGACTGCAAACCTTACAGTCAGCAGTTCAAAACTACCAGCTGTACCACAGGAGAAAGATGAGGCTTTCTGCTCCCATAAATAAGACAGACTCGGAAACCTTATACAGGGTTGCTATGGGTTGGAATGTACACGACAGCATTTAACAATGATACCAAGTAAACTCTGGCTTATAGTGACCCCTATAAGACACAGTTGAACTGCGCCAAAGGTCATCTGTCTCTCAGAGCAGCTGGTGGGTTTGAACTGTCAGCCTTTGAGTTAGCAATCTGATGCTTAACCCGCTGCACCACCAGGGCTCCTTCCCATGGATACAGGGGTCCGCAAACCTTTTAAATTGCATGCAAAATGTTATGTGTGTGCATGTTGGGGACAAGGGGGTGCCTGGGACTTTCAAGAGGATCCAGGACCAAAACATAGCTGAGAACCGTTAGGGTGGAAGGCATTCCAGTCCAGCACAGGCCCCTGCGGACACTCTCCAAAGTGTCCCTCCTCCATGTGGGCCTCTCTTCACTGAGCCTGTTCTCCCACTCCACCTGTGACATCCCTCTGGTGCTTGATGGTCCTTCTCTTACCCACCCACTTCAGTGATGTCTTTTCTGAGGCCTCCTGCCAAACATGCCTTATCACAGATTGCAGATTCACTCATCCATTCAACAAATATTGACCAGGTGTCCACCGAGTGCCTGGCACCGCCCTGGGTCTCAGGGATACAGAAGTGGCTCAGGCCCAGATTCTGCCCTCTGGAGCTCTCGTAGTCTAGGTCGAAGACAGATGTGTCAACAGACACACACGGCTCTCCAAGCAAGAGGTGTCACCCACAAGGGGGACGAGGGGAGGAGGAGGATGAGGAGAGGCTCATAGAGCAAGGCCGCGTGGACCAAGGCATCAGGAAAGAGCACTCTTAGCGAGGGGAAGCAAGGGCAAGGAAAACGTGCAAAGTTGAAGGAAGTGTGACATGCAGAGTTCTAGAGGATTCCATTCTAACACTCATATGCCTTTTCTGGCTACTGCTTGAGTGCCCCAAGGGCAAAGATTGACCATATTCACCCATGCTCAGTGAAGTGGGCAATGGGCTGGACCCATGACTGAAAGAGCAAATCTCAGGGCATGTGGTCAGAGTAGAGACCACTCCACAGTCTGATGTTCACTGCAAAGACTCAGGGGGGCACCGACAGCTCAGTGGCAGGATTCTTGTCTCCATAAGGAGGGTCAGGGTTTGATTCCTGACCAATCCTCCTCATGGACATCTATGATGCTGAACAGGGTTCAGTGAAGTTTCCAGACTAAGGGAGACTAATAAGAAAGGCCTGGTGATCTAGCTCCGAAATTCAGCCAGTGGAAATCCCTGTGGATCACAGTGGTCCAATCCCATGGTGTCCTGGGGTACACTAGACAGCAGGCAACAAAATCAACCCAGTCCAGAGAATCTCAGAAGTCAACCCCCTTTCGGGACTTGGTTCATCCCCTGGGCTTCCAGGCAGGACAGCCCTGCTTCTGCTGAGAGACCAGTAAGGGGTGGTTGGGATTATCAAATATCAGATGTCACGGGTTAATGTGACCAGTAAATGATTAAGCCGTACCAGGAACCGCAGTCTCGATGTTATCATATGTACACAACAATGCTGCCAGTGACTACCCCGGCCTCTCACAGACGAGCCAGTGCCCTGTACCATATGTCGGGCAGGGAGGGTCCCAGTGAGAAGTCCACCTCACCACGACCAAGCAGGCCTTGATGGAGGAGGTTCTAGAACAGCTGTGTGGCTTTGGCCCTGTTCCTTTGTCTACTAAATGGGGCCAATTTAACAGTCCTCTCAACCCTAGGGCTGTAGTGAAGTTCACAGACTAGTGTCATGCACATTGCTGTTGTTGTGAGGTGCTGTTCAGTTCATTCTGACTCAGGGTAGCCTGTCAGGGACTGAATTCTGTCCATTTTAGGCCATGATTCCCAGTATCCCCCTGTGAGATCTGATGAGCTCCCTGGTTAGTGAGGGCAGATCAGGTTGTGTTAAAGAGGGTTAGGTGATGTTTGCTATGTGAATGAGGCACGATTAGGGTGGGATATGACTCCCTCACTCAGACCACAGCCCTGGTCCTGATGGGAGGGGAGTTCCCCTGGGGTGTGACCTGCACCACTTTTTATCTTGTTGCTGTGGTTACGTGCAGTGGAGTCAACGCTGACTCACAGAAGCCCTGTGGAGGGTTTCTGGGGTAGAAAATCTCATCTTTCTCCTACGGAGCAGCTGGTAGATTCGAATTGCTGACCTTGAAGTTAGCAGCCCACCTTATAGCCCACTATGCTACCAGAGCCCCTGTCCTTTATTCTTACAAAAGATAAAAGGAGCAAGAAGTGAGCAGAGAAGGAGGGACCTCAGTGTGGACCCCAGAAACGAAGAGCTGTGAGCAGAGCACAGCCTTCAGGGCCAGGGTCCCTACCCTGAGAACCTCCTAGACTCAGGGGAAGACTGATGTCAAGACACATGGAGCTCTCCAAGGAACGCCAGGCCCACAGGCGGTGAGAGGAGACGAACACCTTGCCCGGAGCCCACAGAGAAAGAACACCTTCCACTGGAGCGGGCTTCTAACCTCCGAAACTGTAAAAGAATAAACTTCTGCTTGTTGAAGTCACCCGGCTGCATTTCTAGACAACTGAGGCACGGCCCCACGTGACAGAGTAGAACTGCTTCCTAAGACTTCCGAGAACAACCTCTTTATGGAAGCAGATCTCCTGCAGAGTCCCTGGATGGGTTTGAACCACCAATCTTCTGGGTAGCAGCCGAGTGCTTACCCACTTTTGCTACCAGGGTTCCTTCAAGCAGTCTGCACTCCTAAACCAGAGATACAACTATCATTGTTTCCGTTGTCATCTGTAACGGCAGGGCCCACCCAGTTGGGATGGTGTGGGCTGTAAAACCTGTGGATTCGGAAGCCACAAACGCCAAGTCCATACGGCACCTAAGTCTGCTGACCACAAGCAGCAGAAGGGCAGCAGGACACTAGGGCCTGAGGCTGCAGCAGGACCCAGATGTCCACCTCTAACACACTGAGCTACCTGGGGATAGGCTAGAGTCCTCCAGGGAGATCAAGGAGGACACACTGAGGAAGCAGAACCTCAGTCCCTCATGCCGAGCCTTCCCCATACAAGCTGCTGAGTGTGCAAGGCAGAGGCAGGGCTCTGGTGCAGCATCTTGACCCCAGCTCCAAAGTCTTGCTCACCAACCACCCTCCACTCCCACCCCAGTCCATCACTCACTCACCATTGTTGTAACTCTCCTGAACCTCAACTCCAGCCTCCGACTTTCACCTCCAGCTCACTCCTTCAATGACCCTCAAGCCCCTCCATGCAAAGGGGCCCAGCACACACTGGTCCGCATGCTCAAGTGAGCAAGTCATGTGATTTATACCACGCCTGACATGTGCCAGGCACCGTGCTGGACACAGTGGTGTACGGGACAGACACCCCCAACCTTCATGGAGTTGGCAGTCTACCAGGAAGGCAGGGAGGGGTGCTGGAAGCACGGATTCTTCCATAAAGAGCAGGACAATCCCAGAGGGGGCAGCAGTGAGGGGAACATAGGTCAGGTGAGGTTAAGAGCCTGGGCAGAGGTCGGGGGCCAACAGAGCCTCCAGCACTCGGGCCCATTTCAGTCATTCCTGGGTGGTGCTGTAGAATAAGCACTGGACTGCTAGCCACAAGGTCAGCAGCTTAAACTCACCAGCCACTCCACAGGAGAAAGACAGGCTTTCTGTGCCGTGGGAATCCTAGGCAGACAGGTTGTTATAAGTTCGAATTGACTTGATGGCAGTGGCTTTGGTTTAGGGTTTTAAGCACCTGATAAGGAGCCTGGGTGGCACAGAAAATTAAGCACTCGCCTGCTAACCAAAAGATTGGCAGTTGGGTCCCACCATGTGGCTCCATGAGCGGAAGACCCAGCAACGTGCTCCCGTAAAGAGGGCAGTCCTACCCTCAGTGGTACCAACAACAGCAACAAGCACTGGTGTGCTGAGGAAACACACCCTCAAGAGGCAAGCAGGGAGCGGTGGGTTCAGATCTGCCCGCTGGACAGAGGACAGAGAGCAGGACCGTGAGACAAACAGGCAGGGAGGCTGTTTGCTGGGGCCAAAGTGTTCAAGGACAATGGCATAGAAAAAAGTATCAGCAGCGAAAAGGAGGGAGGCCTAGAACCCCTACTTCTTGACTGGATTATGGCGATCTAGAATACAAGTCATTTCCCAGCATCCCTTGCAGGAAGCTGTGGCCATGTGACTACAGTCTGGCCAATGGGAGTTGGTGGAAGGCACAAGAGCAACTTGTAACAAATGTCACTAAAAAGAGGGTGCATGCCCTGCTTCACCCACCCTCCACATGCCTGTTGACTAGCAAGGTGGACATGGTGGCAAAGCCTGGCATGGCCGCCTGGGACCATGAGGTGGCCCAGGGCATCAGACATGATGGAAGAAGCTTGGTGTCACTGGGACCTTGTGGGGCAGAGCTATCAGACTCACCGTCATCTGTCCTGACTTCACTTGAGAGAAAACTAAAGTTCTATCCTGTTTAGACACTGGACTACTAACCATAGGTCAGCAGTTCAAACCCACCAGCAACTCCTCAGAAGCAGAACCAACTTGACTGCAGGGAGCAACATCACCGGAGCTAAGGAGGCTGGTGGCGCTGGAGACTAAGTTCTCGGGAGAAAGCTGAGGCTGTCTGCTCCCGTAAACATTTCCAGCCTCAGAAACCCCACACAGGGTCGCTACGGGTCGGAATGGACTGGATGACAGTGAGTTTGGTTTTGATTTTTTGAGTATTACTCAAGCAAGGAGCTCTGGTGAAACAATGGTTAAGCATGCAGCTGCTAACCGAAAGGCTGGTGGCTCCAACCCAGCCAATAGTTCTGCAGGAGAAGGAGCGATAACCTCCAAAACCCCACGGGGCAGTTCTACTCCGTCACCTGGGGCTGCTGTGAGCAGCACACACCACCAACGTCACTCAAACACAACGGAATCCTCAGAGGTGGAGAAGATGCAGATTTAAGGAAGTCTTGGGAGGAAAAGCTAACAGACTTAGCGGGGAACCCACTGCCCTGGTCAGCAGTGCCTGCCGGACGGACAGCCCTCACTGCAGGCCAGTCCTGCCAGACGGCAAGCAAAGGCCAGACAATCCGAGTTTGGCTTGGGTTCAAACTAACATCTGGTCTGTACACTGAGCAACAGTCTGCTTCAGTTTCCTTGTTGGTACTCCAATTCTTCATAGGAACTAAGCCTAGGGCCCCAACACCCTGCTCTGCTCTTCTCCTGGTGTCTGGCCCCCCAGGTGGTCACTTCCTGAGATACCTGCCATCAGCCCTGAGCAATCAGAATAGCCCCAGCTGTCCCCTCTGGTCTCTTCTCACCAGTGCCCAGAGGCCCTGAGGAGTCGGCTAGAGCGCTCACACTGCCTGGCCTCTGCATCTCCTGAGGGAGGAGAGGCCTCACCGGCACCTCTGTCCTACCAGACAAACTCCTACCCCTTCTGAATGCAGAGTGCAGCCGCCTCCACCACCCCAAGTGCTCATTGCTGCTGTTTCCTGGGCTCTACCTCTGTCCTGGAAGTCTTGGCGTGGCGCTGCCAGAGAAGCATTGGACTCCTAGCAACGCTGGCGGTTCAAACCCACCAGCTACTCCACAGGGTCTCTAGGAGTCGGAACCAACTGGACAACACTTAGCAATAATAACCACCATCACCCCTGTCCTGGCCTTCCTCAGCGGGCCTTGCAGTCCTGGCTTGCATGCCGCCTCCACACCATGCTGGGGCATCTCACTGTACAGGTAGGCTTCAGCCAGGGTCAGGGACACTGGGGACCCCGGCGAGTGTGGAATGAATGGATGGATGATGGGAAAGCCAGGTTGTTGGATGAATGGAAGACAGACATCGGCACCGGCCCAGCTCCAGGCCAGCCCGCCCAGCTCCTCAGGATCCTACAATTTGAAATCTTTGCTGTTATCCTCAGGGTCAGCAGTTCAAAACTACCAGCTGCTGCCAGGGAGAAAGATGTGGTTTTCTGCTCCCGTAAAGATTTACAGCCTCAGAAACCCTGTACAGGGTCACTATGGGTCAGAATCGACTCCACAGCACATAACAACAACTTCTTTCCCAGCCAGTCCTGAGCTCAGTTCCCTCAGCCCTGTCCTGCCTCCCTGTCCTTGCCTGGAGTCCCAGGTGCCCTGAGAAATGACCGCTCCACCCACCCCTGGAGGCTCTCTGGAGCTGACCCTGGCCAACTCTTTTGTAGCCTGGCACGGCTTTAAAGATGACCACAGCAAAAACTCCTCAGTTATCACAGAGGCCTTATCTGAGCAAGCGGCCCTCTCAGCTGCCCCGTCCTGTCCTGCCTCCTACCTTCTGCTTTCTGTCCCCAAGTCCCTGCTGCTGTGAGAGCCTGAGGGCTGACCTGGGAAGCCTCTCCTACCATTCAAAGAGCAAAGGCATGTCTCTGGGGGGGCGTTCTCCCGTCCACCCACCCTCTCCAGACCCTTAGACATAAACCCAAAGACGCTGCTTCTCGCCTGGCTGAGAGACCCTCAGGCCGAGCAGAGGGAGGAGGCAAAGGAGAGCAGGGTGAGGCCCAGCTGTGATATCAGACCCACCGGAATCCGCTCTGTGAGTTCCTGGGATGGACCAGGACACAGTCCCACGTGCGATTGGGGACGTTCTGGAACAGAATCAGTTGTCCTTCCTCCTGGACTCGGGTGCTTGCGTCATACTCTGCCACAGACACCTCCTTCACCCGGAACGGGTTAGAGAACAAGTTGGTGACGCTGCTGAGGGTGTTGACCAGGCGGCCGAAGAACTGCATCCTCTGTGAGGCCGGTGGGGAGGCCCTGGAGCCTTTCCCCTCAGTCTGGAAGAGAACGGGGTCTCTGGTCAGCTAGACGCAGTCTCCTGTGCCCAGCTCACCATGCACGGTGGGGTGCCCACAGGTTCTGGGCATGTAAGGACCTGAAAAGGAGAGGGCAGAGAAATGGCACTGAGAGGGGGTAAGCAGACCTGAAGGCGCTTTACAGAGCCCCCGGGCAGGCCGCCCACCTAACAGGTTCCCCTCCAAAGCTGTCATTGTGCCAAGGTGGCCTCACAACTGTTTTTCTCCCTGACCATTTCCCCAACAGAGATTCAGTTTCCTCATCTGCAACGTGAGCAGCAAGAAGTCCTAGTGGTGCCATGGGTTAAGCACTTAGCTGCTAACTGAAAGATCAGTGGTTCCATCCCACCAGCTCTTCAGCCAATGGGAGATGAGGTAGTCTGGTTTTGTACGGAATCTCAGTCTTAGAAACCCTCTGGGGCAGTTCTACTCTGTCCTCTAGGGCCGCTGAGTCAGAATCGATGGCGGTGGGTTTGAGGGGGTGCTGACAGAGGCAGGAGAAGGGATTCTTTGTAAAGCAAAGACGTCAGCTTGAGGACTAAGGACCCAGGCCATGGTATTTTTAGTAACCTCATATGGATGCAAAAGCTGGACAGTGAATAAGGAAGACCG
>NW_006408594.1:3320165-3353761 GCF_000296735.1 Chrysochloris asiatica | reverse complement strand
GCAAGACCTTTTTGAAGTGTTGAAGAGCAAACATGTCAGCTTGAGGACTAAGGTGGGCCTGACCTAAGCCATGGTATTTTCGAGAACCTCATATGCATGCGAAAGCTGGACAGTGAATAAGGAAGACTGTAGAAGAATTGATGCTTTTGAGTTATGATGTTGGAGGAGAATATTGAAAGCGCCATGGACTGCCAAAAGAACCAACAGATCTGTGTTGGAAGAAGTGCAGCCAGAGTGCTCCTTGGAGGCCAGGATGGCCAAACTTCATCTCTCATGCTTCGGACATATTGTCAGAAGGGAACAGTCGCTGGAGAAAGATACCATGTTTGGTAATGTGGAGGGTGAGAGAAAAAGCGGAAGGGTTTCCGAGGAGCATCTGGTGGGTTTGACCCACCAACTTGCAGTCTGCAGTCCAGTGCTGACCCTATAGCACCACACCAGGAGTCCTGGACTGCAGTAAACTTTCAATAAATGGAGTCCTGGTGTGGTGCTGTGGGTTAATGCGCCAGACTGCAAAGTCATTTGAACTGCAGGGTCGGTAGTTCAAGCTCACCAGCTGCTCCTCCTTAAAAGACCCTCTGAGTCTTTTAAAATGAGGCCCACAACACTCCTTGCTGGTGTTATGAAGATGGAACGAGAACGCTTGTGAGGATGCTTAGACCTGAATCGAGAGTCTTTCTTTCCTTTGTACTCGGGGGCTGCAAGGACAGAAAAGTTAGGGTGCCTACGCCCCTGCCTGGCCAGGGGACAGGAAAGGGAAGGTGTAAAATTGTTCCCAGAAGACACAACAGGCACATCGATGTGCATTATAACAACATCTGTCACAACACAGGTATGAAAGCACTGTCAACATCCAGCACATAACCAAAAACAAACCAGTTGCCAACTGACTGCAGCCCCATGAGCCAGACAGAGTTCGCTCCACAGGGTTTTCAAGGCTGCGGCTTTTCAGAAGCGATAGCCAGGCTTTTCTTCCTCGTGCCTCTGGGCAGATTTAAAATGCCAATCTTGGCTACTAGCTGAGCCCAGGGCTCTATCTACCAGGATGAGAATGGTAAACGATCTTAGAGATGTGTGATCACTACAAGTTGTAATTATGAAGACCGTAACGACTCAAGAAAAGGCGAATGGCTTGGTGCCCCTGTGGCCAGGCCTGGCTGTACAGCTTGGTCCCCAGCTTGGTCCTCTCCACCCTCACTCTGCAGCCTGTCTGCCCCAGGCCACACAGCAGCCCCAGAAAGCATGGCTGTGTCCTACTTCCTGGTCTGTCACACTGCTCTTTCCATCCAAATGTCCTCCTCTCCTTGTCTGCCTGGAGGAGCCTGGTGACCCTCTAAAACCAAGCTCAGCTCCCACTTTCTCCTTAAAATGCTCTTGGTGCATTGCCCACCGCCCCAGGGCCACCCCCTGCGCTGTGCAGTCCCCTCACCTTCAATCTGTTTCTATTGCTCAATCCCAGTGTTTTATACCCACTCCTCCCTCCTCAAGCACGGCCACCATCAGTGAAGGTTTGTGTGGTGTGGCACAGTAGGATAAACACTGGATTAGTTACCACAGGGCCAAGAGTTCAAACCCACCAGCTGCTCTCGGAAGCCCTGTCTAATCCACAGGATCACCGTGCGTCAGAACTGACTCAACAGCACACAACAACAACAACAATGCTGAACATATTTTAGCAGCACTTTCAGACTAAGTAAACCGACACAAGGCACTGTTGGATAACCAATGGACTGCTAAGCCCAAGGTTAGAAGTTCAAATCCACCAATCGCTCCTAGGGAGAAAGATGAAGCTATCTGTTGCCTGTGGCTGTTTTACAGCCTCAGAAATACAGGGTTGCTGGGAGTCAGAATGGACTCAATGGCAGTAGGTCTGGCTTGGGTTTTTGCAACTAAGACAGACGAGGACGAAAAACCCAACGATGGATTTCTGAAAACTCTGCCAATGAAAGCCCGATAGATCACAACCATTCTATCTGTTGTGCATAGGGCTAACCACAACAGCAGCACAAATCAGGCTGTGAGCTTCAGAGTAACCATCAGACCAAATATTGTGGTGCCTCTAGGATGCTCTGGTCTATTCTAAGTGTGTCACAGCTATACACACTAATCATTACCCCCACCCAACAACCCTAAGAAATCACTATCCATTATCACCCTCACTTTACATATAAGAAAACCCAGAATGGAGAAGTACCATGCCCGAGGTCACACAGCTAACTGGTAGGGGAGGAATGGTTGGAAGCTAGCTGGGAGGGCTTTCTGATTCTGAGCTTTTCTTTCATTGTGGTTTAGGTGAAAGTTTACTGAGCAAATCAGTTTTTCATTCAACAATTTATAGGCATTTTGTTTCGTGACATTAACTGTCATCCCCTAGGTGTAAAACAGCACCCTTGCCACTTCCTCCCAGTTCCACTTGCCCGCCATCTTCCCCACCTTCTGAACTGGGTTTTAGGCAGATGTTGCCCAGTTGGTGTCACATGGGTAGTTGCTCTGAGCAGCATGGTGCCTCAACTGGTCATTGTTTGCTGTTGTTAAGTGACATGAAATTGGTTCTGATCCTGTATAGGGCTTCCGAGGAGTGGCTGGTGGGTTTGAACTACCAACCTTCAGTTAGCAATCCAGTGTTTACCTTACAGCGTCATACCAGGATTCCCAAACCCACTACCATGGAGTCAGTTCTGACTCAGCAACCTTCTGTAGGGTCTCAGCGGCTGTAAATCTTTACAGGGACAGAAAGTCTTCAGTTTTTCTCACAGTGCAGCTGCTGGATTCAAACTCCCCGCAGCTAGCAGCTCAACTCGTAACCCACTACACCACCAGGCTTCCTCCTTCACTGTATATGGTGGTTATGTGCTGTGGAGTTGGTTCCAACTCATAGCGACCCAGTACAGGGTTTCTGAGGCTGTAGATCTTTACGGGAAGAGAAAGCCACATCTTTCTCCCACGGAACGGCTGGTAGTTTCAAACCGCTGACCTTGCGGTTTGCAGCCCAATTCGTAACCACTATGCTACCAGAACTCTTTACTGTATATAGGCTTGTCTATTGTGTGGCTGAAAGGTGACCCTGGGGTGGGTTCGGTTCCAGGTTTGAAGGGTGTCTAATGGCCAGACTCTTGGGAGTTCCACCAATTCCTTCAGACCAGTAAGTCCAGTTTTGTGTGTGTGTAATTTTGAACTTTGATCTACATCTTCTTCTCCCATTCCGTGTCCAGAATCTTTTATTGTGATCCCATTCAGAGCCGTCAGCAGTGGTGGCTGGGTACCACCTAGTCCTTCTGGTCTCAGGCTAGTGGAGGTCATATTTGTGGGGACCATTAGTCCTTTGGACTATTTCCCTGAGTTCTTTATTTTCTTCACTCTACTTTGCTCCAGAGGGGGAGACACCAACAGTTGTATCTTGGATGGCCGCTTGTAAGTTGTTAGCACCCCAGTCATGACTCACCAGAGTAAGAGGCAGACTGCTGCCTTTATGGACTACGTTGTGCCAATTAACCTAGTTGGTGCCTGAGAGAGTCGACGCTTCTTAAAAAGCAGATACTAGTCAATAGCAAAAATTTTTTTTAAAAAATGCAGGGGAGGGTCTGGAGAGACTGGGACCCTCCTACAGTGCTGGTGGGACTGTAAAATAATGCAACCACTATGGAAATGGTACTTCCTCAAAACATTAGAAACAGAAATACCGTGTGACCCAGCAATCGCTCTACTTGGTATATATCCTCAAGAAATAAGAGCCGTGACATAAATAGCTATCTGCACACCATGTTCACTGCAGCTCTATTCACAACAACAAAAAGATGGAGACAGCCTAGATGCCCATCAACAGAACAATGGTTAAACACACGTTGGTGCATACGCACAATGGGATACTATGTAATGCCGAGGAATAATGATGAATTTGCAAAACACCTCACAACATGGATGAAGCTGGAGGGCATTACACAATCACAAAAGGACAAATATTGGATGAGACCACTATTGTAAAAAGTGAAGAAAAGGTTTTCTTGATAAAAGAAACATTCTATGATGGTTACAATTCAACTGAAGGTTGATTTGAATTGCAAGATTAGCAGTTCAAACATACCAGCCTCTCCTCAGAAACCCTATACAGGGTTGCTACAGGTCATAATTGACTCAATAGCACTTAACAACAACAGGGGTAGACACATGCTAACATGGGTGATGGGGCAGGCTCTTAACAGCAAGAGGGAGGTTAGCAGAGGAAAGATGAATACAGCAGGAGACACAGGGAGGAATGCAAGCGTTCAAGTGAATACAGGCAAATACTGTTACCTAGGCCTGGACTTGTGCTGTGGCGTTGCCGGTTAATGCGGTAAACTGCAACATCGGTTGGGGCCGTTAAGGCCGGCAGTTCTAACTCACCAGCTGCTCCTTGGAAACCCTGTACAGGGTCACTATGAGTCAGATCCCGACTCGATGGCACTTAGCAAGCAGCAACAACAGGCTGTAAGGTAAAGCACTGGACTGCAAAGTCAGTTTGAAGCACAAGGCCGGCGGTTCCAACTCACCAGCTGCTCCCCAGAAACCCTACACCGGGTGGCTCTGAGTCAGAACCAACTGGAAGGCACTTAACAGCAACAACACCGGCATGAGGAGGGGACTGCAATCATTGTAATGAAACAAAGTATACAATTGGTTGAATGTAAAACTGATGATCTGTTCTGTAAACCTTCACTCAGTTCACAGTAAAAAGTTTTACCAGCTGCTGCCTCATTTCCATTCCTCTCCCTCACAGTCTGACACAGAGTTTGTCAGACAGACTGTAACTCAGTAAAGCGGGCCCGGGGTGGGGTGGAAGGAGAAGTCTGACAGGGAGCACAAGATATTCCGAGGAGCTAAAGTACTGGTTTATGGGCAGTGGGCTTTCTTTTCCCTAGTTTCCAAATAGTATGTACCATAATTATACGAGGGGGCTTCAAAAGTTTGTGGAAAAAATTCTATAATCTTTTAATGTCATTTTCCACAAATTTTTCTGTAGTCTCCTCAGATTTTTTTAAAGAAAGAAGGGGCCAGGAAGGTGGGGAGCTGTGGGGTCGGGCCTGGGAGGCTTCTGGGGGTGAGAGGTCTCACAGGAAGGGGAGGGGAGTCCGGAGCACCCCTACCCAGGAGCCCACTCAGGCAAGGGGCTCAAACATCACCCTGGGGGCCCGGTTGGATAGGACAGATCCCAGCCCAGCTCCTCCCCCAGAGAAGAGCCCCCTTCCTCAGGGTCCCAGTCTTCCCCCTGTACAGGTCCAATGGGATGATGGGGGAGGGGGGCATTCAAAGCTATCCGGCACAGGGACTTGGTGTTGGACAGACCTGGCTGTCCTCCAGCCCTCAAGTTGTTGTGAGGACGAAATGACATCATGTTGGGAAAGTGTCTGGGACGCCGCTGACGGTGGGCACACAACAGTGGCCATTGTTGGGGCTTGGTGGAAGAAAGGAAGTGAAAACCATCGGCCACATCCTGGAACAGTCTCCGCATTGCCAGGCAGGAAGGCAGCAAGTGCAAAGCAGAGAGAGCAGAGCTTCCTTCTTATTTCTGGCACTTTCTTCCCACCCCCAAGGAGGGGCCTTGTCTCTTTCACCCCTGACCCCAGGGCTAGGGAGTGAGCTGCCCCACCCCCAACCTCTGAGGCCCCTCCCAGCCAGACTCCTGCCAACCCACCCTCCCCTCCTGGAGGCTTCTTGCTTTCTCACAGCCCTGCCCTTTGACCTTCCCAGGGTAAAGACAATCACTTTCCCACTGACAGTTGTATGTGGGTCACTCCAGGGTCACTGGGCACAGACGGTACACTCCCGGGCACCACGTCTGCTCAAATGACAAACAGAAAGACACCAGCCCAAGAGCTTCGGAGGTGCTGATATGTGTGACAATTCGGCCTTGCTCCTACAGTGTCGCCTCCGGAGACTAAGACTACAGCTCAGATCGCCTATGCGGGGTAGAGGCCCAACCTGTCTGTGTAGGTCCTTCAGGGATGACCAGTGGGGGTCTGCGAGGTGTGAGTCAGTTCCAACTCACACCAACCCTACAGGGCTGAGTAGATGTGTTCCCTAGGGTTTCCAAGGCTGTAATGTTACAGAAGCAGACCGCCTCCTCCTTCTCCCACGGAGCAGCAGGTGGACTTGAACTGCCAACCTTTTGGTTAGCCAATCAACGCTTAACCCACGGCACCACCAGGAAGGCAGGAAGGAAAAGTATATTATTACACTAATTTTAGAGATTAAAAAAACAACAAACTGAGGACCAAAGAGGCCTCGAATTATGGCTGTTTAAAGACCAAACTGGAGTCCTGGTATGGTGGTGTAGGATACACACTAGACTGCTAACTTCAAGGCAGGCAGTTCAAACTCACCAACCACTCCTTGGATATCCTATACAGGATCACTACAAGTTAGAACCGACTAGTCAGTTTAACAATTTAAGTGGGGCATGTTGATGCCCACCAAAAAAGATACACAACTAAAGCAATTCACAGTGGGTTCAGCAGAAGACTGGGACCAACAACCTCACTGGTGAGATCCCTAAGTAGCAGCCTGGATTCAGGAGATGAGTACCACCCAGCTTCTGTATCAGTGGGTTATGGATTCAGCCAATCTCGCATCAAAATATTCCAGAGTGGGGGCAGCAATTAAATGGTCAAAACAAGCCCTCAAGGCCAATACACTGCGTTGCCATTGCATTAAGGACCGTGAGTGACCTCACTCCAACTCAAAGCCAACCAGTCAAGGGTTTCCAAGGCTATAAATCTTTAGGGGAGCAGAAAAGCCTCATCTTTCTTCCAAGGAGCAGCTGGTGGGCTCAAACAGACAACCTATGATTAGCAGTCCAGTGCTTATGGTACACTGTCACATCTGGGCTCCTTATAAGTAATCTAGAGATCATTTTATGAACACTATAAGCAAACACTACGATGCCAATGTATTTGAGGGGATTGTGCATCTGAAGATCTTGGTATCTGGGGGTCCCGAACCCAATCCCCCACCCCACCCCTGGCCATCACTGGGTTTTCTCCTATTTCAAAAGAGGAGTCAGGCTCGGGCAATAAGTGTAGTGGGGGGTGGGGGGACAGTTCTCTGGGTACAGTGGGTTCCGCTTCTGACAGGGGTTTCCTGGAAGATCCTTCTGGGGGATGGATGTACATCTGCCAAAGCCACCAGGCCAGGTGCCTTCCTCTCTCCTCCCCCTGGAGTGCCCCCCCACACACACATATCTGGCAGAGCCCCTGTCTACCCTTTGAGCACTGGGCACGCTCGTCTGCCCTTCTGTCCTAGTTTGCACTATACTCACAGGAGTGCAAGGCCCAGCCTTCCTGCCTCCATGTACAGCACAGGATGCGGTCAGAGGGCGGCGGTGCCAGTGAGCTGTCCAAACCTCTCCCTATCTCGGGGTGTGTCACCCTCCTACCTCAGTGGACCTGCACAGGCTGCTGCTCGGGCTGCCCAGACTGCCCTTCCCACTTCCCTGACCTGTCTTAATAAATGACTTTCAGACAAACGAATGAGCCTCTTCTTGCTCTTCAAGTCTCAGTTTAGCTGCCACCTCCTCCAAGAGTCATACCTTGTACCCTTCCCGCCTCTCAGGCCCACATGTGCCTCCACATCACCCAGAACTCACACCCCCGGTGCAGCACTTATCTATGATACCCGCTGCTTTGGGATGCCCATGCCCCAGGACCTTGCCACCTGTCCCTGACTCACAGTGAATGGTGAAGAACTTTCTAGGGAGTGACTGAGTGAAGATACAGGAATGAGCCTGCAGGGGCATGCCCCCAGCTGGTGGCTATGTGCAGACACCATTCCTACCCCCTCTACCCACGCCTCACCACAATGATCCTAGCAAGCCAACCACTACCGTGCTCCTGAGGAGCCGGATTAGGTGGCGGGCTAACCCCTCCCCGAGCTTGGTTTTGAGGAGTCCAACTTTCTACGTTGAGCTCTTCTGTGTTTCAACCAGGAAGGCTCTTCAAACCCTCTGCTTCCTTCCAGAGGGCGCCCACTGTGGGGAGCAGCTGCCTGCGTTGCATAACGGGATCCCGACGCCACCAGGCCCAGACAGCAGCCACGTGGGGGACTCTGGGGGCATGGAATCACGCCTCACGAGCCTCGGCTGCTGCTTATAACAGGCTGTCCCATGACTGGAATAGCTGCCGGACAGTCCTGGCAGGACAGTGACACCCTCCTGTGTAGCCAACACTTTCTGGCACCCACTGGGCTTAAGCATGGGGTCAGACCAGAGCCATGAGTCTGTTCTGGTGACAGCGACCCCTGTCACCCCACTGCCTTCCCGAAGTTCTTAGCACGTGCAACACACAGCTCATACATGGCCCTGTCCTCTCACATAGCTACCACACTTTCATACCATGAGCTGCTCTGAAGATGTCCACCAACTGGGGAAGATATGGTCACTATCTCTGTTGGGCATAAGGGAAACTGAGGCCCAGAAACTGTGAATTGGAAGTCTTGCCTGTCAGCTGAATTCATGGGTCTTCCACAGACTCCCAAACATGACGTAGAAGGCATGCCACAAAGTTACCGAGATGCAAGCAGAGACCAAATACAAGCAGGGGTCAAACCAAAGGTCATTTCTCCCTCCACTCCCAGCCTCCGAACCACCCAAGCTGCCTCCCCAACAAATGTCCCTCCAAGTGTTGTCTGTGGCCTCTCAAAGTCTCCTCAATAAGGAATGGAACGTGATCAGCCCATGGCCTTACAACCCAACAACACTGTTCCACTGACCAGTACCAATGGAGCACCAGGCTCCAGCCAAGTGCTCCAGATGCATTAGCACATGGAATCCTGGAACATCCTAACAGAAGGTGTAGGTATCTCCCCAACACTACACCCTGGAAATGGAGGCAACGGGAGGTTAGAGCATCTTCCAGGACCCCAATGACCTGGGATCCCAAGTGTCAGCTCTTACTCCTTAAACGGTTTTCTGGAGATGGCTGGCCAGCACGTGGCTGATGCTCAGCCTCTTGTCCTCAAGCTGCCCCAAAATGCAGTGCCACACAAGCCAGAGCAAACTGCCCTTTCAAAATTAAAGACGAGTCTCTTCTGCTTACTGTGAGCTGCGCCATGGACGGGAGGCCCTTCGCCAGAGCTGTTGCTAGGACTTCCAAGGATACGAGATGTGGACGACTTTAAAGAGCTCTTTGGGCTGATGGCAGGGGACAGGGTGGCCCACAGAATGAGTCACACCGTGAGTATTTTTGAGGACCTGTTCTGTGGTAGACAACACTTTCACAGTTGAGGATAGTAAACAACACAAATAAAAACTCCTTCCCTCCTGAAACTAATATTTCAGAGACGAGTACAAATAATTAAGACAAATAACATACACGTATGACATACTGTGACCTCCAGTGCTTATCACCAGGACTCCCTGGTGCACACATATATAGTGTTGTTGTTAAATGACATCGAGTTGGTTCTGCCTCATAGTGACCCTATATAGGGTTTCCAGGGAGCAGATGGTGAGCTTGAACTGCCGACCTTGCAGTTCCAGTGCATTAACCCACAGGGCCCCACCAGGACTCCATTAACATATAGCGGTGGTGGTGGTGTGCCGTGGAGTCCGTCCTGACTCATAGCCACTCATACAAAAGTCTCATCTTTCTTCCTGCAGAACGGCTGGTAGTTTTGAACTGCTGACCATGAGGTTAGCAGCCCAAATGGTAACCACTACGCTACCAGAGCTCCTAATATAATATACAAATATTATATGTACTATATACAGCAACATATATATATAGTACATGTACTACATATAGTAACATATATACATTGTTGTTGTTGTGTGCCGTGGAGTAGGTTCCGACTCATAGTGACCCTGCACAGGATTTCCGAGGCTGTCAATCTTTACGGGAGCAGAAAGCCTCCTCTTTCTCCTGCGGAACAGCTGGTAGTTTCGAACTGCTGACCCTGAGGTTCGCAGCTCAATTAGTAACCACTACGCTACCAGAGCTCCTTAATATATGTTGTTGTTGTTGTTAAGTGCCGTAGAGTCGGTTCCACCCATAGAGACCCTGTACAGGGTTTCCAAGGGTATAAATCTTTACGGGAGTAGAAAGCCTCATCTTTCTCCCACAGAGCGGCTGGTAGTTTATATATATATTTGTATATAATAATGGAGTCCTGGTGTGGCGCTGTGGGTTAATGCACCAGACTGCAAAGCTGTTTGAACTGCAAGGTTGGCGGTTCAAGCTCACCAGCTGCTCCTTGGAAACCCTATACAGGGTCGCTATGGATTGGAACCGACTCGACGGCACTTAACAACAACAACAATAATAGAATTGATGCTTTTGAGTTATGGTGTTGGAGGAGAATATTGCAAGTGTCATGGGCTGCCAAAAGAACCAATAGATCCATTTTGGAAGATCCATTTTGGAAGCCAGAGTGCTCCTTAGAGGCCAAGATAGGCCAAACTTTGTCTCTCATACTTTGGACATATTGTCAGGAAGGAGCAGTCGCTGGAGAAAGATTATCATGTTTGGTAAGGTGGAGGGTCAGAGGAAAAGAGGAAGACCCCCAACGAGATGGACTGGCCAAGTGGCAGCATCAATGGACTCAAGCATGGCAACAAAACTGAGTTTGGCCCAGGATCGGGCAGTGTTTCATTCTGCTGTACATAAGGTCGCTATGGGTCGGTACTGACTCAATGGCACCTAACAACAACAACATATATTACAGTGGGAGAAAAATGAAGCTTTCTGCTCCCGTAAAGATTTACAGCCTTGGAAACCTATACCTACCTATACAGGATCACTGTGAGTTGGAACCTAATCCATAGCATGTAATCACCATCACCACCATATATATTAGAGTCCTGGATAAGTACTGGATTGAAAGGTTGGTTTGAACTACAAGGTTGGCAGTTCAAATCCACCTGCTGCTCCTCGGAAGCCCTATACAGGGTCACTATGAGTCGGAACCGACTTGCCAGCAGACAACAACAACATATATAGGTATGTTGTTGTTGTTTAGTACCGTGGAGTTGGTTCCGACTCACAGTGACCCTGCACAGGGTTTCTGAGGCTGTAAATCTTTATGGGAGCAGAAACCCTCATCTTTCTCCCATGGAGCAGCTGATAGTTTCGAACTGCCAATCTTGAGGTTAGCAGCCTGATTCGTAACCACTATGCTAGTCTTAACCGACCTGTATAGCGACCCTGTATAGGGTTTCTGAGGAGCAGCTGGTGAGCTTGAACCACCAACCTTGCAGTTCAAATAGCTTTGCAGTCTGGCGCATTAACCCACAGCACCACACCAGTTCTCTCTCATATATATATATATATTTGTTGTTGTTGTTGTTATGTGCCATTGATATATTTGTTGTTGTTGTTGTTATGTGCCATTGAGTCGGTTCCAACCCATAGCGACCCTGTATAGGGTTTCCGAGGGTGTAAATCTTTACGGGAGTAGAAAGCCTCATCTTTCTCCCGCGGAGCAGCTGGTAGTTTCGAACCGCTGTATATATATATATATATATATATACATATGTTGGTGTTGTTATGTGCCGTGGAGTCGGTTCCGACTCATAGCGACCCTGTACAGGGTTTCCGAAGCTGTAAATCTTTACAGGAGCAGAAAGCCTCATCCTTCTCCCGCAGAACAGCTGGTAGTTTCGAACTGTCAACCTTGCAGTTTGCAGCCCGATTCGTAACCACTACGCTACCAGAGCTCCATATATATATATATATACACACATACACATATATAAGGAGCTCTGATTGCGTAGTGGTTACGAGTCAGTCTGCAAACTGCAAGGCCAGCAGTTCGAAATTACCAGCTGTGTTGCAGGAGAAAAATGAGGCTTTCTACTCCCATAAAGAGTTGTTGTTGTTGTGAAGTGCTGTCAAGCTGATTCAGACCCATAGCGACCCTGTATAAGGTTTCCGAGGAACAATTGATAAGCTTGAACTGCCGACCTTGCAGTTCAAATGGCTTTGCAGTCTGGTGCATTAAGGGTTACACCCTCAGAAATGCTATGCAGGGTCACTATGAGTCAGAACCAACTCCATGGTACATAACCAATACCACCACATCTGAGACCTGGTGTGGCGCTGTGGGTTAATGCTCTAGACTGCAAAGTCAGTTTGAACATCAAGATTGGTGGTTCAAACCCACCATCTGATACTCAGAAACCCTATACAGGGTCACTATGATTGGAACTAACTTGATGGCACTTAACAACATATATATATACACACACACACACACACACACACACACACATATTATATATGGAGTCCTGGTAATAAGTATTGGAGGTTGGCAGATCAAACTCACCAACCTCTCCTTAGAAATGCTATGCAGGGTTGCTATGAGTCTGAACCAACTTCACAGCACTTAATAACAACATATTATGTATATATATTTATATTAAAAAGCTGTAGTTCTGATGAAGTACACTAGAGAAAAATCATGGAGATGGGACAAGAAGTGTCTGGGTGAGGACTGAAATGTCAGCTAGGACAACCAGGGAAGTCTTCACTAATAACTTGATCTAGAATGAGAAAGTGAAGGCAAATGTCATCTGGGTATCTAGGCGGAGTTTTCCATACAAGAGAAGAGTAAGTGCAAAGGCCCTGGGGCTGGAACATACCTGGTGAGTTTCGGGGACAGTAAGAAAGCCAGTGAGATCAGAGAGGCAGCAGAGGACCAAGTCACACACAGCGAGAAATCACTATGGGACTTGGAGCAGAGGTGTGACTTTGAAGGGAACCATTCTGGTTGCTGTTCTGAGAAAAGACTTGAGGGGGCAAGGACTGAGCTAAGGCTCGGAAGGAGGCTACCACAAAAATCCACGCACGAGATAATGCTTGGGTGACTGTCGGGTGGTCAGAAGGGACTGATCTGCTGACAGACTGAATGTGGGGTGAGTGAGAAACATCAGGAATCACTTCACAGCTTTGGCCTGAGCAGATGAAAAAAAATGAAAGGGCTATTTCATGAGGTGGAGAAGAGGAAGGGAGAGGATCATTTGGGTGGGACAGCGGAGGGGATGAATTATCATACACTCAATTCTAAATACTTTTCAAATTTGAAATGCCTCCATCTGAGGTGCTGGGTCCATAGGAGTCTATCATGTGGGAAAGAGGTCTGGACTGGGCTGGGAATGTCAGACAGTACTTAATGCTGGGAGACTGGATAAAATGTTCTCAAGAAGGAGGGTAGGCAGAAAAGGCATTGAAGGTACAACCTAAAAGATCCACTAGAAAGATGTCTCCCAGGGAGTTCCCCTCTACAAAGAGGAACTGGTGGTACAGACCTTCCTTTCATGATAGCCCCTCACCCCTACCTCCCCACCCCAGACACACACAAACACACACACATGCAGCATTTAAGCCCGTCCTTCTTCCTATCTCTTGGTGGTGTCTCATTCTGCTGAGTGAGCAGGAAATTCCCTTCTGAGGACATTGTCATCTATCAAGAAAGTAACCCGTGGGCAGGCTTGCAGGGTATACCCTTTGGTTGGTTGATGATGCATGGAGGGGATTGTAACCATAGCAATGATACGATGTACGATAGAATGAATGTAAAACTAATGTTCTCCCATGTAAACTATCATATAATTCACAATAAAACACTATTAAAAAAAAAAAAGAAAGAAAGAAACCCGTGGGAGGCAGGAGATAGTACTTCGGGCTCTCAGACAAAAAATGTGACCGTGACATGGATGTTCTGGGGTCCCAGAGTTAAAGACTCCAGCTCTGACCTCATCAGAGTTGTATGATTTCAGGTCACTCAGTCTCACTCTTTCACACGTTTCATAGAAATAACACTGGTACCTCAAGGGTCACCTCGAACATGGTACACCAAACCAAAACAAACCCACTGGCAATAAATCAACTCTGACTCATAAGGACCCGTCCGATTGAACAAAGTAAAATTGCTCTTTGGGGTTTCAGAGACTGTCGATCTTCATGGGAGCAGATTGCCTCATCTTTCTCCAGCAGAGCTGCTGGTGGGCTTCAACAGCCCACGTTGAGGTTAGCAATCTAATACATAACCCACTGTGCCACCAGGGCTCCTTTAAAACAGGTAGTCAGGAGACACTTGTTGAATAAACAGCGAGTGAAGGAATGGTAAGAATAACATATTTTTTTAAAGTCTGACTCCAAAGGATAACCAATAAAAACATAACAGATGATAGATGACAACAATGTACCATCTGCTTGGCTCTGTCTCCTCTTTCTTTCTTTTTTCAATCTGTTCCTTTCCCTTTTCCCTGTCCTGCCCATAGTTTTCCTTTTCCCCATCCTGACAATTGAAAATCCATGTGTTTATACAGGGTCATACTGATGACAAAGCTTTGCCTTCTACATTTTCTCGCTCAAATTTTAAATTTCAAGGCAGCCACGTGAAGGAAGAAAATAAACCCCTCTGTCATAAATGACAAAACATGAGACTCAGAAAATCACTCCAGGAACATATTAAAGCAGGGACAATACAAAACAATGTTTTCAGTCCAAGGGTGGAGCCCCAATGTTGCCAAACCAAACCTGCCTAACATCCTGTTGGGTGGGTAAAGACAGGTGAGAGAGAAAGATCCAGAAACATAGGGAAGGGAAGGGACTTGTTTGGGGTCACGTGGGTAGCCCATTAAAAAAACAAAACTGGGCACTGAGCTATGACATGGGATCCCACACCCACGGGTTTGTCCCTCCCAATCACATGGTCACCAAAGACACGTGCTCCCTGTTACCAGCTTGCAGGTCTCCTGTTGGGGCAGGCGATGGACACAGGATTGGAAGATTGGGAGACTGTGGGATGACTAAGCGGTGGGGGGTCCTGGTATGGCGCTATAACAAGGATGGGCACAAGGTACATTTGCAATCTGGGGGGCAAAAGGGACTGAAGCAGGGAGTCAGAATTGAGGACTAGCAAATGTGATACCCTGTACAGGGTCGCTGTGGGTCGGAACAGACTCGACGGCACTTAACAACAACAAAAAGGTGATACAAATGGAAGCAGGCAGGGGAAAAGAGACAGGGAGGGTCATGTGGGAATGAACTGAGGCGGGAAAACTCAGGGCACTGAGAAGGGCACAGTCAGGAAACGGGACAACCCATGAGGTCTAAAGTGAAAGCGGTCAGGAAGGTCAAAATGGAGGGTACTAAAGGAAGGGCACATGAGAGAAACTGAGGTACTGAAGAGTCTCAGGATCGAAGCTGGAGTCACAGAACGGCACACAAGTTCGAGGTAAAACTAAAATGGTCACAGGATGGGAGTTGGGGGCGATGGAGGGTCCAGGGGAGGAAGATGGCGCACTAGGGATCACACAGGATTCAATGGAGGGCACGCCTCAAAATCGGGGGACACGAGGAACGTTCCAGTGAGGGTCTCGGTGGACACGACAAAGGCTAGGGTGCAGGTGAGGTTTGGCCCCTGCTGCGCCGTCACTCACCTCCGCTTACTCAGCACCGTCTACTTCCGCAAACAAACGTGCTTTAGGGCCACGTGACAGTCACGCGCCTTCTCTCCACCAATCGCCGGAGCCCGTGGTTTCTGTGGCTCCTGCTTCCACGCCGCAAGTCCCAAGCTGGAGGAGAGGCGGGGGCGGGGCTCCACGGCTCTTATAACTGCCCAATAGAAGGGCTCCTACATCCGTGCGAGGACGGGCTTCCAACTGGAGCCAATCGTCGGCGGCATGGCGCGGCCATATCTGTTCGGGGCGGAAAGTCCTGAGACGCCTCGTTGGCAGCCATGCTAATGAGTGGCAAGAGTCTCTTCCTTCTCCGCCCTCCCCTTCTATAACAGTAATAGGCCAGAATCCTGAACCCTGGTGTTAATGACCGCTCGTAAAGCTATAAATAAAACCGACAAAGACAAAGGCATAGCTGGCAAGGGAACCTGCTTTGATTTTCCGGGTATCCCACAATCTAGGGATGCCAGACTTCTTGTTGTTTTAGGTGCCATCGAGTCGGTTCCGACCCATAGCGACCCTGTACAGGGTTTCCGAGGGTGTAAATCTTTACGGGAGTAGAAAGCCTCATCTTTCTCCCGCGGAGCAGCTGGTAGTTTCGAGCCGCTGACCTTAAGGTTCGCAGCCCGATTCGTAACCACTACGTATGTCAGACTTAGCAAATAAAAAATAATGTTTTGGTCTAAGTAAAAAGAGAGTGACGCTAATATATTATTCGTTGTCTGAAACTCAGATTTAACAGTGTGTCCTGTAATTTTTTTTTTTCCCCTAGCAGCCTTATGCAAACACCCAAACTTGGTGCTTAATAAATTTCTAATAAAGAAATTTGGATAAATTACTTGCGGGCACAGTAGTATCTCATAGGCTTGTTCTGACGACTGTTGTTAAGTATCCTCGAGTGGGTTCTGACTCATAGTGACCCTGTACAGGGTCCTGAGAAGAAGCTGGTGGGTTTGAACTGCTGACCTTATGGTTTGCAGTCCAGTGCTTATCCTACAGCGCCTCACCAGCGGTCCGTTCTGACCAAGAGTTACAAATTATTTCCATGCCTGCACATAGTGGGATTTCAATAAATGGCAGTTGTTAATGATTAATAATATGGATAGTGAGGGTGGACACTGAGGGTGGACCTTAGCCTTAGATCTGCCTCTGAATAATCAGGTTACTTTTCTCTAGGGAGTCCATCCAAGCTTCCTAGAGCATTTTCATTAAGAAAATGATCCCCCAATATTAGATCTAGATGAATTCCCCAGACTGTCCTCGGCCCTCGAGGGACGTGGACTTGCTGTTACTGTTCCTGTGAAGAGAAATGGGTTTCCTCCTCAGTACCTCAGATCTGGAGCAGCCAAAGTCTAGTTAAGAATAAAACTAACCATAGTAACTAATACTTGTACAGAGCCTTCCTAGTTACAAAGTAATTTCAAGTCCATTGTCCAAGGATATAGTTACAGGTGAGAAACTGTTCTCTATAAACCAAGGTTGGAAATTTGATACAGGGTTTCAGCTGTTACTAAAAGAAAGGGTTGAAGACTGGAATTCTCAATGAAAATATCTTGCCCTACACAGCCCCAAATAAATTAAGTTAGAGTTATCATTATCAGGAATCTTGCAAAAGGCCAGGCATTCCACCCACCACTGAGCAATCTGATCTGAGAAAATGCGTAGGTTCAACGGAAAAGTCCTATTCTTCAGCAAACACCCACCATTGTGTTCACAGTTGGTCTGTGTGGCAACTTGGGTGGCACAGACATGGAACCATCTCACACGCAGAACAAGTCAAGGGAGGCTGGATCAATCACTGGAAATACTCAAGGGTCCACAAAAGATATTCATAAAACAATCTCAGACAGAGCCTGACATATTGAGTAGCTCTCCCGCTAGATATTTCTGGTGGAAAGTGTTGACTGAGTGGGTAAGGCATGAGATGAAGTATAGGCAGTTACTGAGCAGAATCGAAAGAGCAAAAAGGAGGGGCAGTAAACACAAGGGAGTACACCGTGTTGGGTTTCCGCTGGATTGTACATTATAGTTGTTACTAAGTGCTGGTGAGTCCGTTTGGACTCATAGTGATTTACTAGGAGTGACTGGTGAGTTTGAACTGCCAGCCTTGCTGTTCAAACCAACTTTGAAGTCAAGTGTTTATCCTAAGGCACCACACCAGGATTGTACCTTAAGGACAATTTAAGCTGGCAGTTCAAGTCAAAGAGCTTATCATGAAGGGCTATGTTAGGCCCTGCAGCTATAAACAGAGCAAGGTACCCGCCCCTCAAAAGCTCAGAGTCCAGAGAGACAAACTAGACCAAGTGTCCATCAAAGAAACAAAGTATCAAATAACCAGTAGGCTAGTGATTGCAGTTTCAGGAGTCCTGGTGTGGCACTGTGGGTTAATGCTCTAAACTGCAAAGTTGGTTTGAACTACAAGTTCAGTGGTTCAAGCTCACCAGCTGCTTCCTGGAAACCCTATACTGCGTCGCTATGGGAACTGACTTGACGGCACTTAACAAGAACAACAGTGCAGTTTTACACTTCTTGCTTCATTTTAGTTTTACAATAGTCCTGAGAAGTAATAGTATTATGCCCAGTTTATAGATGAAGGAACTGAGGTTCTTAGAGGAAGAGATGACCCCTGGAATCACACGTCAATGAAAGACAGAACCTATCCCTTCCTAAAACATGCCAGGTAATGTTCCTAGTACTGAGAAAATCACAGTGAACAAAATAGACACAAATCCTGGCCCTTTTGGTCATAAAACAGAGAAGGAAAATAAAAGGCGTGTTTTGCTAAAGTCTTCAGGTGATGTGTTATGATATCTTAATTTTAAAAAAACCAATGTTGATTTGGGTTGTATATGTGAGTGTCATTGCACTAGACCTTCTGTTTTCAGTGTGGTTGGACATTTTTATTAAAAAATAATAATAATTGAGAAAAATAGTATGATATTGTTGCTAACTACTGTTGAGTAGACCCTCCACTCCTGGTGGTCCCATGTGTTACAGAATAGAGCTGCTCATAGGTGTGTTCCTTAGCTGTAATCCTTGTGGGAGGCAGTTCATCATGACGTTCTTCTGCCGGTGGATCTAAACTACCATCCTTTAGGTTAGCTGCTGATGGCAAACTGCTTACCACACTCAGGAATATTGTGTGTGATCCTGTTGATTCTGACTCAGCGACCCACACTCAATCTCAAGGTCAGTTTGAACTGCAAGGTTGGTGGTTCAAACTCACCAGCTGTTCCTCGGAAACCCTATACAGGGTCCTCATGAGTTGGAACTAACTCAATGGCACACAATAACAACAACGTGACAGACCAGAACTGTCCCAGAGGATTTCCCAGCTCTGGTAGCGTAGTGGTTATGAATCAGGCTGCGAACCTAAGGTCAGCAATTCAAAACTACCAGTTGTTCTGTGGGCGAAAGATGAGGCTTTCTGCTCCTATAAAGATTTATAGCCTCGGAAACCCTGCACAGGGTCGCTATGGGTCAGAATCGACTCGACAGCACTTAACAACAACAATAACAATCTTTATAGGGGACTCCTGGTATGGCACTGTGGTTAATGAGCCAGACTGCAAAGCCGTTTGAACTGTAAGGTCCACAGTTCAAGCTCACCAGCTGCTCCTTGGAAACCCTATACAGGGTCGCTATGGGTCAGAACTGACTCAACAGCACTTAACAACAACAATCTTTACAGGAGCAGATCCCCAAATCCTTTCTCCTGTGCAGCAACCAATGGTGTGTTCTAACTGCTGACCTTTGGTTAGCCATTAACTACTGGGGCACCAGGGCTCCACCCTCCCAGGAAAGATGGTGATAAATGCTATGGAGTAAAAGCAGGGAAAAGAGATCAAGGAGGGCTGTAATTTTTAAAGAAAGAGACCAGGACTGTCCCTACTAAAAGGAAACATATAACTACAGTCCTGTTGGACTCCTGGTGTGGTGCTGTAGGATCAACATTGAACTGTGAATCACAAGGTCAACAGTTGCTATGAATCGGAACCAACTCTATTGTACTTACCAACATCAATAACATGGAGCCCCTAGGTGATACAAAAGTTAACATATTTTGTTGCTAACCAAAAGGTTGTAGGTTCAAGTCCACCCAGAGGCACCTCAGGAAAGAGGTCCTGGCAGTTTAATTTCATAAAATCAGCCACTGAAAACTCTGTTCATGGGCTCGCCAGGAGCAGGAATCAAGTTGATGGCTGGCAATGGTTTGGTTCTTACATTAAGGTCTCTGAGTGGCAAAAACAACTTGCAATCAGCTATTAACCTAAAGTGGCTCTGAAGAAGAAAAGCCGCGTAAACGGATTGCATCAAGATTGTTGTTGTTAGGACCCTGGAGTTGGTTTCAACTCATAGCAAACTTGTATAGGGTTTCCAAGGAATGGCTGGTGAGTTTGAACCACCGACCTTGTGATTCAAACAGACCTTGCAGTCCAGTGCTTTATTTCACAGAGCCATACCAGGACTCCATAAATATTGTTGTTGTTATTAAGTGCCATCGAGTCAGTTTCGACTCACAGCAACCCCTGTATAGGGTTTCTAAGGAGCGGCTGGCAGGTTCGAACCGCCAACCTTGAGACTCAAACTGACCTTGCGATCCAGCACATTAACCTGCTGTGCCACACCAGGACTCCCCATAAAGATTATAGCCCAGAAAACCCTATAGAGCAATTCAACGCTGTAAACACATGGGGTCACCCTGCGTGGGAATCCTGGAAGCAGCAACAGGTTTGTTGTTGTTGTTGTTGTAGTTGTTGTTAAATGCTGTCAAGTTGGTTCCAACCCATAGCAACCCTGTATAGGGTTTCTGAAGAGCAGCTGGTGAGCTTGAACCACCGACCTTGCAGTTCAAACGGCTTTGCAGTCTGACACATGAACCCGCAGCACCACATCAGGTTTGGTGTGGTTCTGAAATTGGGTTTCAAAGGTTGAACAGGAGTTTGCCAGTTGGACTAGGAGTGACTTGGGCAAAGGTCAACATGAGACTGTGTGGATTGTTTGGGGAACTGCAAATGGCTGAGTCAACGTTGCTGGCACCTGATGTGTGTTCAGATGAGCGCCTTGAAAGACAGACTGTGAAGGGTCTTTTAGTCTCCCTTGCCCTTGGACAGTAACTGAAGGTCACTAAGGCTGCAGGGCAGCTGTGTAATGATCACACTAATTGGGCGCCCCTCCTGACTTGCTCAGGGGCACGGGGGCTAATGCCTTCAGGAAGGAAGTGAGTGCAGGTGACTGGGACTGTGAGGCACCAGCCATATGTGTTCCCATGTGGAAAAGCCAGACCTAGTCAGGAAAGGCAGGATGTCTCTGGTCTGGGGGCTCTCCAGCCCAGCTCAAGAGGTTCACAGGACAGGCTGTGGCCTGAGGAGAAGCTGGTTGTCAGGGTCAGGGTGCCTGGGAAGCGCCACAAAGCAGCGGCCTGAACTTGGGTCCTGAAGGATGGTGAAGGTTTGAAGACACATACAGAAGATGTTTCAGACAAAGATGCAGGGCAAACTCCAATGATCACATGTTCATTTCCCACTCTGGTATCATAGTGGTTACGAGTTGGGCTGCTAATCTCAAGCAGATCAAAGCTACCAGCCTTTCCATGGGAGAAAGATGAGGCTTTCTGCTCTCATTAAGATTTACAGCCTCGGAAACCCTCTACAGGGTCACTATGAGTTGGAACCAATTCCACGGCACACCACCACCACCACCACCAGGACTGGTGGTTTATGTGGAACTCTGAGGGGTCTGAGTTTTCGAGGCCTTGATCCCTTTCTTCTTTCTCTTAGTTCTTGTCCTCACTTCAGTTGCTTCAGTTAGTGAAGAAGAGCCTACCTACTGTGTGTCCAGCTTTGCACTCGGTGGTGTTCTTAAAGAGGTCACAATTTAACACGGACTTACCTTAACCACGGAGTCCCTGCGTGGTGCAGATGGGGAGCATGCTCATTGTAGCTGCAAGTCCACCCAGAGGCACCTCAGAAGAAATGCCTGGAGATCTCCTTGTGAACACTCAGCCAATGAAAGCTCTCCGTCAATGTACTCTGACACACACGGGGTTGCCATAGGTCGGAACCCACTAAACAGCAACTGGTTTTGCCTCAACACGTGGATCATTTCTGATTGTAAATTCTTTACTGTGGCAAATGTGCCTCTCCTGAAGAGATCATGAAATCACAGCGGGCCAAGTTTCAGACTATTAGGCTAAGGGTGCTGCTATGACCAATGGCTCCCCCAGTCTCATTGGCTTACCACCAGTTATGTCCAGTGTGGGGAGAGGTGGGAGGTTCTGCTTTTCTCAGTCGCTGAGGGGCACAGGCTGAGTGAGGATTTCCTGATGATCCCCATGGTGCAAGGGCACAGTGGCTCCATAGGAAAAGTCTTGGAATTCTAATCACAGGGTTGGCAGTTCGAGCCCACCAACCACTCTACAAGAGAAAGAAGAGGCTTTCTGCTCCCACAAAGATTTTAACAGCCTCGGAAACCCTATATAGGGTCGCTATGAGTCAGAACTGACTTGATGGCACTTAATAACAACAACATGGTAGGGGACAGGGCATGTGGGAATTAGAACGTGTTGTTGTTGTTAAGTGTCTTTGGATCGGTTCTGACTTAAAGCAACCCTATGTAGGGTTTCTGAAGAACCGCTGGTGAATTTGAACTGCTGACCTTGCAGTTCAAACGGACCTTGAAGTCCAGTGCATTATCCCACAGTGCCACACCAGGACTCCTAATCAGAATCTGCTGTTGTTGTTATTGTTAAATGTCAGCGAGTTGATTCTAATGCATAGTGATCCGATACAAGGTTTCCAAGGAGTAGCTGGTGAACTTGAACTGCTGACCTTGCAGCTCAAACTGACTTTGCAGTCCAGCGCATTAACCCACAAGCCACATCGGGACTCCAAGAGCCTTTACTGGGGCCTCATTATGCAGACATGGTGGATTAAACTCATGATGGGTCATCCTGGCCTGGTTAGCTCCCCTGTCCAAAAGGAACCTCACTAGTTAGTATAAACCCTTAAGTGTGGTCCGGAAGCCTCATCAAAGAAAATCCAAGGTTTTAAAGACTATGTCTCAGGAACCGAGGATAAAGACAAATTGTTTGGGTAAAATGGAAATTTTTACCCCACAGCAACCTACTAGGGAAGTGAGGGGAGGTTAGGCTGAGAGGAGATGATAGATTCCACTGTAATTATGTTGGGTTGGATATGCTTGGAAAAGCAGATGGGGATCCACATCTGCCATGCAGTTGCTTGACCAGATCTGGGCCACAAACAGATATAGATTGGGGAGACATCAGCATCAGATGGCACCTGCAACCTTGAAGGATGACAAGCTTCCCCAGGGAGGAAAGATGAGGGCAAAGGCCAAAGCTCTGAGCAGGACTAGAGATGAAATGTCCAGGAGGAACCAGCTTTGAAAACCACTAAAGAAAATCAAAGCCAAATCCATTGCCTTCAAGTCAATTCTGACTCATGATGAACCCATGTATTGCAGAATAGAATTGCTCCATGGTGTTTTCTTGGTTGTAATCTTCATAGAACCAGATTTTCAGACTTTTCTTTCATAGTGCCACTACATGAATTCAAACTACCAAGCTTTAAGTTAGAAGTCAAGCCCAAACTGTTTGTATTACCCAGAGATCTTGGAGACTAAAGTTGTTGTTGTTGTGAAGTGCCATCGAGTCGGTTCCGACCCATAGCGACCCTGTACAGGGTTTCCAAGGGTGTAAATCTTTACGGGAGTAGAAAGCCTCATCTTTCTCCCGCGGAGCGGCTGGTAGTTTCAAACTGCTGACCTTAAGGTTCGCAGCCCGATCCGTAACCACTACACTACCAGAGCTCCTTTGGAGACTAAAGTGGCAGGAGGGAAATCCAAGCCTTAGAAGCGAAAGAAAAAGGGTGTTTCAAAAAGGAGGGGAGAGCGAATAGGGTCAAGTGTTGCCACAGGGCAAAACAGATTAGGCCTGAGCTTGAACCCTGGGCTGAACAACAAAGAAGTCACTGAGACCCCAGCAAGAGCCCACCAGACTGTGCAGAGCTGGGAAGTGAGTGGGCAGTGAGTCAACATGACTCTGGGTTTGACTGTGAAAGTGAAGACTAGGCAAGAGTGGTGATTGGGGACATGGTGGAATGAAAGATGAGGGCTTTGGGATGGATTTTAGAGATGGGGGACACTTGGGGAGAGGACCAGGAGGTATGGATGAAGGTCCAGGAAAGAGAGAAGAGGCAATGCAGGCAGGAGAGCTCGGGGCAGGAAGAGAGAGAGCTGACAGGGCAGGGAGGAAGGGCAAAGGACAGGTGATGGAGCTGACGGAGGGAGATGTAGCCGATGGCCTGTTTCCTCCTGGAACCTGACAGGTGGACGCAGTTCAGTGGAGGTAAAGGAGTGGAATGGGCTTTAGCGGTGGTTGGAGATGAGAGGTGAGTTGACAAGAACTCAGAGAAGGACCCTTGTCAACTCTGAGGGCTGCTCGTGATTGGAGAGAATGAACCTGTAGGACCTTCAACTGTAGCAATGATTGTGGTTGTTGCTATGGTGACGGTTGTAGTGGTTAGTGTTGCTATGGTGCTGTGGTGGTGGTGGTGGTGGTGGTGGTGGGTGATTGTGCTGGTAGTTGTGACTGTGTTGTGATGGTGGTTTATCCTCAGAAGCCCAGAAATGTTGGAGTGTAAGAGTGGAACAGGCACAGATATATGAGTTTACTGGTGGGGGCATGGGAAGAACTTCTTGTTGTTAAATACCGTCACGTCAGTTCTGACTCATAGAGATCCTGTGTAGCGTTTCCGAGAAGTGGTTGGGTTTGAACTGCCAACCTGCAGCTAGCAGTCCAGTGCTTATCCTAAGCACCACACCAGGACTCTATGGAAAGGACTAGGAATGTATATTGAAGCTCAGGAGTTGGGGATGTTTTTTAGAAGGAAAAAACTGAAGGGGATGGGGAGAAGAGTTGGAAATGTACTGTACTGTTGTTGTTGTTGTTGTTAAGTGCTGTCAAGTCGGTTCTGATTCTGTACAACAGGGGTGAGGAATCTTTTTTCTGCCACGGACCATTTGGATATTTATAACATCATTCACAGGCCATACAAAATTATCAACTTAAAAATTAGCCGCTATATTTGGTCAAACATTAATTAATCCCTAATGTGATGTCAGTTTGAGGACTAAGGTGTGCCACCCAAGCCATGGTATTTTCAATAACTTCATATGCATATGCAAGTTGGACAGTGAGTAAGGAAGACTGTAGAAGAATTGATGCATTTGAGTTATGGTGTTGGAGAATATTAAAAGTACCACGGGCTGCTAAAAGAACAAACAGATCTGTGTTGGAAGAAGTGCAGCCAGAGCTCCTTGGAAGACAAGATGGCCAGACTTTGTCTCTCATACTTCAGACATATTATCAGGAGGGATCAGTCCCTGAAGAAGGATACCATGTTTGGTAAAGTGGAGGGTGGGAGAAAAAGAGGAAGACCCCCAATGAGATGGATTGGAACAGTGTTTGCCTTCGAGTGGTAGAATTGTTGTTGTTGTTGTTAGGTGCCATTGAGTCAGTTCCGATTCCTAGCAACCCAGTGGATGACAGAATGAAACACTGCTCAGTCCTGTGATGTTCTCACAACAGTTCCTATGTTTGAACACACTGTTGCAACCTCTGTGTTAATCCATCTGATTGAGGATCTTCCTCTTTTTCACGGACTCTCTACTTTACCAAACATGATGTCCTTTCCCGGAAACTGGTCTGTTCCGATAATAAGTCCAAAAGGCCTAAGACAGTTTCACCAGCTTCCTTCCAAGGAGTATCTGACTGTACTTCTTCTGACATAGATTTGTTCATTCATCTGGCAGCCCATGGTATATTTCATATTCTTTGCCAACACCATAATTCAAAGGAAATCAATTTTCTAATCTTCCTTATTCATTGTCCAGCTTTTCCATTCATATGAGGTGCTTATAAAGTCATAGCTGTGGTCAGGTTCACTTTAGTCCTCAGAGTGACTTCTTTGATCTTTAATACTTGAAAAAGGTCTGTCTTTTGCAGCAGATTAGCTCAGTGCAATACATCCTGTGATTTCTTGACTGTAGTTTATATGGGCATCGATTGGGGATCCAAGTAAAATGAAATCTTTGACAACTTCAATCTTTCCTCTATTCCTAATGATATTGCCTATTGGTCCAATTATGAGAATTTTTGTTTTTATATGAAGGCTGCGGTCTTCACTAAATGCTTCAAGTCCTCTTTCAACAAGCAAGGTTGAAATCTGCATATCACAGGTTGTTAATGAGCCTTCCTCCAATCCTGATGCTGTGTTCTTTTTCATATAGTGCAGTTTTTCGAATTATTTGCTCAGCATACAGGTTGAATAAATATAAGGGAAGGATACAACCCTGAGGCACACTTTTCCTGATTTTAAGCCATTCAGTATTCCTTTGTTCTGTTCAAAACACTGCTTCTGGCTCTATGTGCAGGTTCCACATAAAGCTCAATTAAGTATTCTGGAATTCCCCTTCTTTGCAATGTTATCCATAATTTGTTATGATTCACACAGTCAAATGCCTTTGTGTAGTCAGTAAAACACAAGTAAATTTCTTTCTGGTCTTCTCTGCTTTCAGCCAAGATGCATCTAATGTCAGCAATAGTACCCTTGGTTTCATGTCCTCTTCTGAATCTAACTGGAAATTCTGGCATTTCCCTGTCAATGTACTGCTGTAACCATTTTTAAACTATCTCCAGCGTGATTTTATTTGTCTGTGATATTAATGATTGTTGTTGTTAAGTACCGTGGAGTCGGTTCTGACTCATAGTGACCCCGCACAGGGTTTCCGAGGTTGTAAATCTTTATGGGAGCAGAAAGCCTCATCTTTCTCCCATGGAACAGCTGGTAGGTTTGAACTGCTGATCTTGGCATTAGCAGCCCAATTCGTAACCACTACACTACCAGAGCTCCTTGATATTAATAATATGGTTTAATAATTTCTGTACCTTGATGGATCCCCTTTCTGTGGAATGGGTACAAATCTTCTAGGTAGTTGGCAAGTAGCTGTCTTTCAAGTTCCTTAGACTTAGATGAGTGAGCACTTCCAGAATTGGACCCATTTGTTGAAGCATCTCAGTTGGTAGACTGAACGGTTTAAAATCAGGAAAGGTGTGTACCAGGCTTGTATCCTTTCACCATACTTATTCAATCTGTATGCTGTGCAAAAAAATCTGAGAAGCTGGATTAAATGAAGAAAAATGTGGCATCAGGATTGGAGAAAGACTCAGTAACAACCTGCGATATGCAGATGATACAACCTTGCTTGCTGAAAGAAAAGAGGACTTAAATACCTACTGATGAAGATCAAAGATTACAGCCTTCAATATGGATTGCATCTCAATGTAAAACAAAACAACAACAACAACAACAAAGCCCTCACAACAGGACCAATAAATAACATCATGATAAACAGAGAACAGATTGAAGTTGTTAAAAACTTCATTTTGTTTTTATCTACAATCAACACGGATGGAAGCAGCAATCAAAAATTCAAACAACGTATTGCACTAGGCAAATCTGCTGCACAAGACATCTTTAACATATTCAAGAGCAAAGATGTGAGTTTGAGGACTAAGGTATTTTTGATCTCCTAATTTGCTTTTGAAAGCTAGACAGTGAATAAGGAAGACCGTAGAATACTTGGTGTTGAAGAAGAATATTGAAAGTACCATGGACTGGAGAAGAACAAATCTATGTTGGAAGAAGTACAGCCAGAATGCTCTTTAGAAGCCAGGACAGTGCAACTTCGTCTCTCATACTTCCGATATGTTGTCAGGAAGGACCAGTCCCTGGAGAAGGTAAAGTGGAGGGTCAGTGAAAAAGAGGAAGACCCCCAAGGAGATGGATTGACACAGTGGCAGCAGCACGGAGTTCAGGTGTAGCAATTGTGAGGATGGTGCCGGACGAGGCAGTTCTTTGTTCTGTTGTACTTAGGGTTGACTCAAAGCCACCTAACAAATACAATACACACCATGAGGATCTCAACCCAGCCAGCCCACCAGGAGTGATGGGGTGTCCTCTCATTGTTGCCAGGCTCACAATGTGAAATTGGGTCTCTCTCTCCAAAAAGGTCCAACAGTGTGTTCCTGGGAGGAGCAGCAGCTTAGCATCAGACTGACTTCAGTTCAAGTCCTCCTCTGCCCATGGCTAGTTGTGTGATATTGGGCAAGTTTCCTCACCTCTCAGAGTCTCGATTTCCTCACCTGCCACATGACAGTGATCATGTCTAACCCTAAGATGGTGGGGCAGATTAAGGGCACCCAGGAGCACACAACCGCCACACCTAGCAGCCATGAGTGTTTTCTGGCCGTGGGTGAACTGACAAATTGGCTCCTCTCCTCCACTTTAAATGGGGTTGATCATGTGCACACCCCTCCCCAGTAGGGGAGATTTGGGTGAGAAGGGAAAGGTGAGGTTAGAAAGCCCTTGAAATAGAATAAAGTACAAATGATTTTCTTTGGCAGTGGGAGAGGAGTTGAGGACACAGGCTGTATGCTAACAGCTTCCAGGCACTTTGCTTAGACACAAAGGAAGTGTGCCCTAGCAAATTCATTTGGATACACAGGGGGGATAACCAAATGGCTTAAAATCACTAATAATTGAAGTAGTGGTGGTGATGGTGTGCTGTGAAGTCAGTTTCTGAGGCTGTAAATCTAAATGAGAGCAGAAAGCATCATCTTTCTCCTATTAAGCAGCTGATGCATTCAAACTACTGACCTTGGCTGTAAGCGGCCAAGTCTTAACCCACTATGCTACCCAGGCTCCTTAATTAAAGCCATCAGTAGTAATAACAGGAAACTGATGAGCATAGTGTGGCAAATGGAAGTCCCCCAAACAGGACCAAGTGTCTGAAGGTGCCAGGGGTCCGTCTCACCTCATTCCACCCAGCAGAGTGACCCAAGGCCAAGCCATCGGATGAGGTTGCCAGGAAAGGCCGAGGGACCCAGGGACAGGACCTCCTGAGGGCCTGGGAATCAGCTCACAGGGCAAGAAGGCTCTTCAGAAGACACCAAACCCCTCGAAGCAGCTCAGCTTCTAGATTTTTCCAGAGAGCGGCCGACTGCAGGGTCAACAGGCTTTAAACAAAGGTTGCCGTGGTTTGAGAGTATTTGAAAGCACCAACCTAAGTCCATGTTTTCCCTCTGCAGGTGGGGAAACAGAGGCCCACAGAAAGGGTTAGCCAGCAATGTGCAGCCGAGCACTACCCTAGGGCTGGAGTTCTATGAAGACGTGGCTGAGTGCTGTTTGGTGTTTTGGACTTCAGGCAGGTGAACAAGGGACTGGCTGGGCCAGTTAGAGTTCTGCTGGACTGTGTTGGCAGAGGGCGGGTGCCTCCCCAGAAACTGGCAACAAGGCCCCTCCCTGCTGGTGGGGGGTGGGGTCTCTCATCTGGGTGAGTTCATTCCTGAAGATGTGTCTCACTCCCCCACCCCACCCCCCACCCCCCTGGGGAAGGTTCCCAGAGGGAGTGTCCAAACTGAACTCAGGGCCACTCAACTCTCTCGACTGGAATACTCATTGATCTTTTATTATGCACTAGACACTGGGCCAAATGCTTGTATGTGTGAACATACCACATGATTTCACAGCCTGAAGAGTAGGCTCTGTTATTACTAAGCCCCATTCCCAAAGCAGCAGGGAGAGATTACGTCACTCAGCCGGGATGGGGTGGAGCCAAGACTTGAACCCACAGACTGACTGGAGAGCCTCTTCTTTAAAAAGACATAAACCCAAGTGATGAAGAGGTATCGATAATTATTAGTTATTAGAATTCAAAGTTTGGAAACAAAGAGGAAGGATCTGATGTTGAAAATACTGTCTTGGTTATAGAAAAGATGCTGGAGATCCCCTTATATATCCCCTTTTGAACATGACTTATTTATTGCAAATGCCTATTTCCAACAGCATAAAATGTTACTATACTACTAAACCTTCATCTTGGTTTCTGACCATTGCATTCCATATGCCAGTAATTATCCCTACAGATTGATTGCATGTTTGATCAGTTGCACCCTGAAAATGTTGGTAGAATTTTCCATTTTCATTGTCAATGGTTCTAGTTTTTGGTGAGGACATTTGAAAAATAGTGGCATTAACTGGTCTACCTTATAGGCATATGGATATTATCCTATCATTCGAATAGAAAACATTTTTTGTGATTCTATTCCTCCTCTATTTTGTTGTTCCCAGCATAATAAAACCGATTGTGTGATTTAAAAAAAAAAAGACATAAACCCCCAAAATACTTTTAAAATTATGATATAATTTCAGATTGACTTAAAGAAAAAAATGCACGAATATTAGAGAATGCATGCATGCTCTTCACCAGATGCTGCAAATGTTTCTGTGGTATCACCTTTGTTTTATACAAAGCTCCATACACCCACAGACAAACACACACCTTTTCCCCTAAACTGTTTAAGGTTAAATTACAGACATGATATCCCTTTTCTCCTAAATATGTTCGTGTGTATTTCCTGAAATCAAGGAAACTCATCGGGTCTGAGGGCTCAGGACAACCATCTAGGGGGCAGGAGGAGCATCCAGCCATCACATAGTCCACAAAGACAAGGTTATACACCTACTTTGGTGAGTATGACTGGAGTCTTAAACTGGAATCTTAAACGCTCTTGATCAGTCATCTGAGGGGCAGCTATATTGGTCTCTCTACAATGATTGCTTTCTTTCTGTTGAGGCGTGACCCAAATTGCAGGCTGTATGTAGTCTTTGATCTTCATCAGTTAGTGCTTCAAGTCCTCTTTCCTTTCAGCAAGAGATAAGTCATCTGCAGATCACAGGTTGTTAATGAGTCTACCTCCAATCCAGATGTCATGTTCTTCTTCATATAATCCAGCTTCTTGGATTATTTGTTCAGCATACAGATTGAATAAATATGACGAAAGGATGCAACACTGACACACACATTTCCAGACTTTAAACCATTCCATATCCTCTTGTTTTGTTTGAATGACTACCTCTTGGTCCACATTCAGGGTCTACGTGAGCACAATTAAGTGTGCTAGAATTTCCCTTCTTTACATTGTTATACACAATTGGTTAGGATCCACACAGTCGAATGCCTTTTGGTGCCAATAATACACAGATCAACATCTTTCAGATATTCTATGTTTTCGGTCACGTTTCATTTGATGTCAGCAATGATAACCCCCTTTCCACGTCCTCTTCTGAGTCCAGCTTGAATTTCTGGCAGTCAGTGTTAATGTACTGCTGCCAGCTTTTTTGAATTATGTGCAGCACAAATTTACCACAACAACTGCAAACATCCAGCCAACCAGAAAAAACAGCTGCATGTTTTTTAGACTCCTTTCATCGGAAACAATATTTTTGTCATTGTCCGTCATGATCTTGCTTTTTAAAGGAAAACGTTTTAAGAGTTTAGGCCAGTTAGTTTGTAGAGTGTCGTTTACTGTGGGTTTCTCTGCTGTTTCCTTATGGTCACATGTACTGCATTGTATCTTTCAGCACAGATGTCACAGAAGTAACCAATGCTGTATTCTTCTCAGTGCATCATACCAGGAGGCACGACATTTTTCTACAATTTGTTCCCTAATTGGTGATGGTAACTCTTTGATCTCTTGGTTAAGATGGTGTCTGCCAGTTTTTTCTATTGTTATTTTTAAGTGCTGTCGAGTTGGTTCCGACTGATAGCAACCCTATCTAGGGTTTCCAAGGAGTGGCTGATGGGTTTGAACCACAGACCTTGTGGTTGTTAGTCCAGTGCTTAGCCTACAACTTTTTGTAATTAATAACTGCCTTGAAGGAACTACCTTGAAACTATGTAAATATTTTCTTATGAAACTTCATACACAAATTTTAGTACAGAGCCCTGGTGTAGCACTGTGAGTCAACACGCTTGACTGCAATGTCAGTTTGAACCACAAGGTCGCTGGTATGAGTCAGAACCTACTCGACAGCACTTTGCAACAACAAACAACAATTTTAGTGTATAGTATGGGTGGTTCTGGTAGCGTAGTGGTTACGAATCGGGCTGCGAACCTTAAGGTCAGCGGTTCGAAACTACCAGCCGCTCCGCGGGAGAAAGATGAGACTTTCTACTCCCGTAAAGATTTACACCCTCGGAAACCCTGTACAAGGGTCGCTATGGGTCGGAACCGACTCGACGGCACTTAACAACAATGGGTGGTTCTGTGGCAAAGTCCTTGCCTTCCATGAGGAATGCCCAGGTTCAATTCCCAGACAGTGCACAGTATCCACCTATCTGTTGTTAGAGGCTTGTGTGCTGTTATAATGTTAAGTATACAAGAAAGACTAGGAATAAAGGTCTGGTCATTGCTCCTGAAAATCAACCAGTGAAAAACCCGATGGATTACAATTGTCTGATCTCCAACTAATCATGGGATGGCACAGGATGAGGTATGTGGTTGCTGTAAATTGGGGCCCAATTCAAAGGCAGCAACCAACAAGTTTAATATCCATTGGTGATTTTTCCTGGGATTCATTACTTCTACTGTGGTTGTCTAAGTCCTATTCTAACTCCTTCATTGCTTCTACTATACTAAGGAGCTTTTCCATTTTCTTGATTTGTTGTTGTTGTGTGCTGTGGAGTCAGTTCTGACTCATAGAGAACCTGTGCACAATGGAGTGAAACACTGCCTCGGCCTGCACCATCCTCACAATGGTTACATTTGAGCTCATTGCTGCTGTCCCTGTGTGAATCCATCTCTGCCCCTTTTTCAATGACCCTCCACTTTACCAAGCATGATGTCCTTCCCCAGGGACTGGTCCCTGTTGGCCATATGTCCTAACTACAAGAGACGAAGTCATTATCAATGTATCTTGATTGCCTGTTGGATCAATTTCAGACTAAAGAAGTTAGTTGATGTTAAGTGCCGTCGAGTAGTTTCCAACCTATAGAGACCCTGCAAAGGGTTTCTGAGGAGCCGCTGGTAAGCTTGAACTGCCAACCTTGTAGATCAAACCGACTTTGTCGTCCAGCACATTAACCCACAGCCACACCAAGACTCCATGAAGAAGTTGGTAGCATTCTTTAATTTCCTCATCACTGGCTTTAGTGGTTGGTCCACAAATTTGAATAATCCTGGTTTCTAAGGAGCATCTGGCTGCACTTCCTCCAACATCACAATTTAAATGCATCAATTCTTCTATGGTCTGCCCTAGTCACTGTCCAACTCTCCTATGCATATGACGCTTTTGAAAATACCATGGCTTGGGTCAGATGCACCTTAGTCCTCAAACTGACATCTTTGCTCTTGAATACTTTAAAGAGGTCTTTTGCAGCAGGTTTGTCTAATGATGTATATCAAATCATTAAACCATCTTTTGATTTCTTCACTGCTACTTTCTGGTAGCGTAGTGGTTACAAATTGGGCTGTGAACCGCAAGGTCAGCGGTTCAAAACTACCAGCTGTTCCGCGGGAGAAAGATGAGGCTTTCTGCTCCCGTAAAGATTTACAGCCTCGGAAACCCTGTTCAGGGTCGCTATGGGTCGGAACCGACTCGACGGCACTTAACAACAACAACAACTTTCATGAATGTTGATTGTGGATCTAAGCAAATTAAAATCTTTGGCAACTTCAGTTTTTTCTCCATTTATCATAATGTGATTTATTAGCCAGCTGTAAGGAGTCTTGCTTTTATATTGGTGTGCCATCCATACTGAAGGTGATAGTCTTTGATCTTCATCAGTAAGTTTAAGTCCTCTTTGCTTTCAGCAAGCAAGGCTGTATCATCTGCATGTGGCATGTTATTAATGAGTCTTCCTTCAATCTTGATGCCACGTTTTTGTTCATGTAATCCAGCTTCTCTGATTATTTGCTCAGCATACCGATTAAATAAGTATGATGAAAGGATACATCCCTGGTGCACATCTTCCCTGTTTTAAACCATTCAGTGTCCCTTTTTTCTGTTCTAAAACTACCTCTTGTTTCTTCATGAGCACAAAGAAATGTTCTGGAATACGTGTTTTTCGCAATGTTATCCATAGTTTGTTATGATTCACCCAGTCAAAAGCCTTTGCATGGTCAAGAACACCCACACTTGCAGATAATACCCACTTGATCTGCCTTCAATGACTGGATGATCAGAGCTCAACTAGAAGAAGAAAGAAGAGGGAAAAAAAGAGTAATCTGATACAATTTGAT
>NW_006408594.1:3287466-3308180 GCF_000296735.1 Chrysochloris asiatica | reverse complement strand
GAATCTGGCTTGAACCTCTGGAAGTTCTTTGTCAATGTGGTCCTCTTAGAAATGCTAATGGAGGATAATGGGTCATTGTTTTGTGAGGATGTTTTTTTTTTTTGAAAAAAATATTTTTATTGTTGCTGTTGAGAATAGACATCTTCTCCACGTGCAACTGAGTCACATGATCACATTCTTCAATTTGTACAACCATTCTCACCCTTCTTTTTGGAATTGTTCTTTTTGCATTGACAGAAACTCACTGCTTGCTGAGGTTCCTTTCTAATCATTTGGGTTACTGCTGTCAGATTGACCCCATAGATATAGATTGTAAAAGAGCTTCATGCTCAAGACAGGCTTTTTTCACTAGCTAAGTTAAATTCCCAGGGGAGAAAGATGAGGCTTTCTGCTCCTGTACAGATTTTCGGAAACCCTGTAAGGGTCACTATGAGTCAGAACCGACTCCACAGCACAAAACAACAACAAGCTAAATTACTGTTTGGTTTTAAGGAGACTTCAGGGGATAGTTTTGGTTTAAGGTTTAAAGAATATCTCAGGGCAATAGTTTTGGGGTTCATCCAGCCTCCATGGCTGGGGTGTTGTCTTGAGTGCTGGACAAAGCTGCCTCAATATTTGCTCAGAAACTCAAGGCCTTTAGGGGGTAAGGACTAGGGGTTACAATCCCACAGATATGAAAACATTACAAAGGCCCTGGAATGAAGTGATACTACATCTAACCGGATAAGGCTTACAGGTGACCAGGGCTCCACACAAAGACATCCTAGTTTGGGGAAGGTCCTGTGTGTTACATATAAAAAGTACTGGGCCGGCTTCACAGATGACATGGTTCCTGGGGTCATGGTGCTTCAGGCCTTGGAACAGCATGAGGAAAGGAGAACGCCCCCATTTTGTCCCAAGGGCAAGCATTGAACATAACTCTCACATTCATGTCAGAGTCCACCCAGCTGGGGCATAGCCCACAGACACCTAGACCAAGAATTGAGCAGACTTGGATTCAAATCCCACTTCTTAATGCTTCCTAGCTGGATAACTTTGGAAAAGTCACTTTACCTTTCTGAGCCTTAAACATAAAAATATATTTATTCCTTCAGCATTCTCATAAACCGATTGAAGGTCTGTGATATGCTGAGCATGACTGGGCATGCAGTGTCAGGATAAAGCAGAAAGACAAAGTCCTGTCCTCACAAAATGGATGTTCTGCATGTTGTCTTGCTGATGACCAGGATGTTCACCAATAAGGGGATGTGGGGGAAAAACAGCAATGAAGTTGTGAGCTAAGTTTGACCACATTCAATAGACTCCTGTTAACCTGAGTTGAGATCTGGTTAACCAGCAGTATGGCAAGACCTGGGGACTCCTGGACCCATGGGCAGGGACATGGCCCCAGAGGACTAGAGCAGAGTGTGAAGCGTCCAGCTGATATGAAGTGAGGGAAGATGCGCAAGAACACCCACACTTGCAGATAGTACCCATTTGACCTGGCTTCTATAGCTGGATGATCAGAACACAACTAGAGGAAAGAAAAACAAAACAAAAAAGTGTAACCCACTACAATTGGATGAACTTGACCTATACTTGTGGATGCAGTATATCAAAGGAGCGAACAAATCTTTACAATGAGGATCATTCTCATCCCGTTAGTACACAGGAATGACAAGAATGGGGAACCTAGACATTGGCTACCCAAAATGTGTGTGTGTTGGTGGGGGTTACAAAGGCAGGAAGTGACTGGTTTACGAGCTTTCAATAGGGAACCTAGTTCCAGAGGGTACAGGGAAAGGTAGACTCTCCACTGAGTTGTTTCCACTCTGTCTGGATGGGGTTGATAAAAGGTGAGGTGGAAAGGACTCCTATCAGGTCTGACAGTGAGTGTTGGAAAGGTAAATGTAAATGTTTGGTAACAAAAGGAGGGGAGTGGCTGATTTTGAGTCCAGGAGCACAGATCCCTGGCACCATCAAGGGAGGGAGAAAAGCGAAGTGCAAGACCCTGTCCAGGGAGGCAGTGACACCAGAGATGGAGGCAGAGACAATGATGTGGAGAGAAGGAGTGCCTGGGGACTCTAGGCTCAGGGAGGGAGAGGGGCTGTGTGCTGGCAGCCAGGGGGTAGGCTTGCGTCGTGTACCCTTTGGATGTTTGATACATACAGGGGATTGTAATCATTGTGATGAAACCAAATACGGTAAGATGAATGTAAGGATAATGGATAATGTTCTCCCATGTAAACTAACAAATAATTCACAATAAAAACTTAATAAACAAAAAACCAGATGTTCTGGTTGGGGAAGGTAAAGAAAGCTGATTGTTAGGTGCTGTGTAGTCGGTTCCGACTCACAGTGTCCCGATGCACAACAGAATGAAGTACTGCCCGGTCCTGTGCCGTCCTCACAATCATTGCTATGTTTGAGCCCACAGTTGCAGCCAGTGTGTCAATCTTGTTGAGGGTCTTCCTCTTTTTTCACTGACAAGCTGGATGCTTTGCCGGAACCTATCCACTGTGGGTGGCCCTGCTGGTGTTTGAAATACTGGTAGCATAGCTTCCGGCACACAGCAACATGCAAGATGCCACAGTACAATCAACTGACAGACAAGTGGTAGAGACAAGAACAAGTAAGCAAATATATAAATAAGATATTGTTGTATGCCACTGAGTCAATTCTGACTCATCATAGGGTTTCTGAAGAGCGGTTGGTGGGTTTGAAGTGGCAACCTTGCAATAGGATGGTGGTAGTGGTGGTGGTTATGTGCCGCGGAGTTGGTTCTGACTCATAGTGACCCTGTATAGGGTTCTGAGGCTGTAAATCTTTGTGGGAGCAGAAAGCCTCATCTCTATTCTGTGGAACCACTGGTAGTTTTGAACCGCTGACTTGACATTTAGCAGTTTGACTCGTAAACACTACGCTACCAGAGCAATAGGATAGACCAGTGTTTATACTACAACGCCACACCAGGGTTCATGAAGTTATAGTTGTTAAGTACTATTGAATCGGTTCCAACTCATAGGGACCCTGTTTATGGTTTCCAAGGCTTTAAATATTTGCGGGAGCAGAAAGCCTCATCTTTCTCCCACAGAGTGGCTGGTTTCACAGTCCAGTGCTTACCGTATGGAACAAACTTCAGAGATAGGGGGCTCCTTTAGCCAAGGTGCTCAGGAAAAACCTGAAGGATGAGAAAGAGCCAGGCAGGTGAACGGAAGAGGCAAGAGCAAATGCAAAGGACCTGTGGTAGGAATGGACTTGGTGTGTTTGGAGTGTCATACAATGTAGCTAAAAAGCACATGGAGCTGGAGGGTTGGGCACCCGGATGGATTCAGATCATGTCTGGGGAAGCCCCTGTTTGGTACAAACCATTAATGCACTTGGCAACTAGCTGAAAGATTAAAAATTCGAGTCCACTCAGAGACTCCTTGGAAGATCTGGAAATCTACTTCCAAATCTATTAAAAATCCCATGGAGCGCAGTTCTCCTCTGACATATACGGGGTTGCCAAGAGTCACATCAACGTAATAGAAACTCTTTTTTTGTTTTTTGCTTAGGCCAAAGGAAGATGCTAAATCATGTGGGACCATGTCTGACTTCCTTTGACTCCAGAAAGGGAAAAGAAGACCAAACTCAAAATCAGCCCAAGACTGAGTCCTATGAAGTGGAGGTCAGACATGTGTGCGTCCAACCTACTGCATTCTTTTTTTTTTTTTTTTTTTAAGTTTTTATTGTGACTTGAGTGAAAGTTTACAGGGCAGATCATCAGTTTTACATTCAACAAATCATATACTTTGTTTCAATACAATGGTTATAATTCCCTTCATGTATCGTCTGTTAACAGTAATTCTCTCTATTCATTTTAGCTCTTTTTTTAAAAAAACACTCAGGCATATATATTAATTTACACCACCAAAGGGCGCATTCTGCAAGTCTGCCTCCTGGCTGCCAGCTCTCAGTCTCTCTCTTTCCATGAATCTAGAGTCCTCAACTGCTCTCTCCATGTCCCCATCTCTGCCTCCGTCTCTGGTGTTGCTGCTTCTGTGGATAAAGTCTCATATTCCACTTGTGTGCTTCTCCCTTGATGGTCCTAGGGTCCTCTGTTTCTGGACTGTAAGATTAACTACTCCCCCGTTTTAGTTACAATCTACAGCCTTCTTTACTTGTTTCTGACGTCAATGATCCGTCCCATAGCACTCTGCTTCACATCTGGGTTTGATAATCCACTGCAATGGCCACACAGACCTCATAAACATACTCATGATTACAGGGTTTGTTAGGGAAGTGAGCAGGGTATACAATTCAGGATCAAAACCAACAGGACTCAGTTCTTCAGTTAGGAACTCCCTTTGTCTGCCATATTGCAGGCAGGCCTCACTCTTGTCTTTGGCCTCTCAGACCTCTGCCCTGCTTGGGCAAATGCTGCAAAGCTCTTTTAGCCAATCTGTGAATGCCCAAAGGGCACTCAGCTTGACTCGGTCCATAGGTCTAGAACTTGCAGCTGCTCTGTCTCTCCATGTTGTCACCTCTGCAGTTATCAGTTCTCTAGGTAAGGAGTCTCAAGCTCCACTCATGCTCTTCTGTCTTGATGGTTCTGGGATCTTCCATCCTTGTGTCTGAGATGGCTCCTTTTAAATCTATCCGGAAGGCAAAACTAACCAATCCCAACCTTAGAGTCCTGTGTACCTTATTTGTATGGTCCCACCCAATCAGTTGGTGGGAAGTAGGAAGACTTCAAATAGAAAAGCTATATCAAGTAAATTCAAGGTACCACAGGAGCAGGTATTGAAAGCTAGAATACAATCTGATCTTTGTTTTAAGAAGAACATTGTAGTGCTTAAAAGCCTTTAGGGGAAAAGTAGGGAGTATAGCAGGGGCTGATGTAAACTGATAGAGTCTGGATTACGTGGTAGGAGTTCGGGTGGTGGAAATGGTCAGATTCAGGCGCACATTAAAGATAAAGCTGTTGTTAGATACTATCGAGTTGGTTCTAACTCATAACCACCCTATGCACCCAGAAGGATGCACTATCTGATCCTGTACCATCCTCACAGTTGTTGTTATATTTGAGACCATTGTTGTTGTCATGATGTCAGACCATCTTGTTGGAGGGTGGGGGGTTGGGAGCTTTCCTCTTTGTCACTGACCTTCCACTTTACCAAGCATGGTGTCCTTCTCTAGGGACTGGTTCCTCCTAACAACATGTCCAATTACAAGAGACAGAGTCTTTCCATCTTGCCTTCTAAGAAGCATTCTGTTTGTTCTTCTAGCAGCCCATGTGACTTTCAGTATTCTTGGCTAACCCCTAAATCCAAATGTATCAGCCCTTCTGTGGTCTTGCAGAGGAGGCAACTCAAAATATCATAGTTTGGGTCAGGTGCACCTTATTACTCAAACTGATATCTCGCTCTTGAATACTTTAAAGAGGTCTTGTGCAGAAGATTTGCCTAATGCAATTTGCCATTTGGTTCTTTGCTGAGTGTTAATTGTGGAGCTAAGCAAAACGAAGTCTTTGACAACTTCAATGTTTTCTCTCTTGATCATGAGGTTATTTACTGATCCAGCTGTGAGGATTTTGTTTTCTTTACATGGAGGTGCAATCCATACTGAAGGTTGTATGTCGTCTTTAATCTTGATCAGTAAGTATTTTAAGTCCTTGTCACTTTCCAGCAAGCAAGGTTTTATCATCTGCATAAGGCAGGTTGTTTATGAGTCGTCCTCCAATCCTGATGTCACATTCTTCTTTATATAATCCATCTTCTTGGATTATTTGCTTAGCACAGAGTTGGAATAAATATGGTGAAAGAATATAATGCTGATGCAACCCTTTCCTGATTTTAAACCATTCAGTATTCCCTTGCTCTTTGGTCTATGTACAAATTCTTCATGAGTAGCAGCGAAACATTGTCAGATACAGTGCCAGAAGATGAGCCCCTCAGGTTGGAAAGCACTCAAAATGCAAATGAGGAAGAACTGTCTCCTCATAGTGGAGGTGACCATAATGACATGGATGAAGTAAAGCTTTTGGGACCTTCATTTGCTGATGGCACACAACTCAAAATGAGGAGGAACAGCTGCAAACATCTATTAATAATCAGAACGTGGAATGTACAAATTTAGGAAAATTGGAAACTGCCAAAAATGAAATTGAATACACAAAGATCCTAGGCATTAGGGAGCTGAAATGGACAGGTACTGGCCCTTTTGAATCAGACAATCATAAGGTTTAATATGCCGAGAACAGCAAAGTGATGAGGAATGGTGTCACATTCATCATCAAAAAGAGCATTTCAAGATCTGTCTTGAAGTACAACACTGTCTGTGATAGGATAATATCCATATGCCTACAAGAAAGGCCAGTTAATACTTGTTGTTATGTGGCGTGGAATCAATTCTAACTCATAGCGACCCTGCACAGGGTTTCTGAGGTCTTTCTCCTACAGAACAGCTGGTAGCTTCGAACTGCTGATTGCGAGATTAGCAGCCCGATTTGTAACAACTACGCTACCACAGCTCCTTATTCAAGCTGATGTCTCAACCACTAAAGCCAGTGATAATGAAATCTAAGACTTCCCTCAGCTTTTTCCGTCTGAAATTGATCAAACATGCAATTTAGATGTATTGGTATTTCCTGGTGATTGGAATGCAAAAGTTGGAAACAAAGAGGAAGGTTCAGTAGTTGGAAAATAGGACCTTGGTGTTAGAAACAGAGATGGATATCCCATGATAGAATTTTGCAAGACCAACGACTTATTCTGTGCAAATACCTTTTAAAACAACATGAATAGGGAACTATACAAGTGGAACTCACCAGAAAGAATACACAAAAATTAAATTGACTACATCTGTAGGAAGAAACCATGGAGAAGCTCTGCATCATCAGCCAAAACTAGACCAGGGGGAAACTGGAGACGTTCCAAGACCAGCCAAAATGGACCGTTAATTGCTCATATGGAAGTTAAGGCTGAAGCAGAAAAAAATTAAAGCATGTCTCATTGTTGTTTTTGTTGTTGTTAAGTGCCATCAAGTCGATGCCTACCTAATAGCGACGCTGTATAGGGTTTCCGAGGAGCAGCCTGGTGAGCTTGAACCTACCACCTTGCGGTTCAAATTAACTTTGCAATCCAGCGCATTAACTCACAGCGCCGCACTAGGACCCCAAAACAAGTCTTGTTGTTGTTATGTGCCATCGAGTCGGTTCCGACCCATAGCGACCCTGTATAGGGTTTCCGAGGGTGTAAATCTTAACGGGAGTAGAAAGCCTCATCTTTCTCCCGCGGAGCAGCTGGTAGTTTCGAACCGCTGACCTTAAGGTTCGCAGCCCGATTCGTAACCACTACGCTACCAGAGCTCCTTACGCTACCAGAAAACAAGTCTACAAGAGCCCAAATATGACCTTGAGCATATCCCACCTGAATTTAGAGACCAGCTCAAGAAGATATTTGATGTATTAGATACTAACGACGGAAGGCCGGAAGAGCCGTGGGGTGACATCAGTATTTTCAGAGGCTGACTATTCGAATCGGGCTGTGAACCTTAAGGTCAGCGGTTCGAAACTACCAGCCGCTCCGCGGGAGAAAGATGAGGCTTTCTACTCCCGTAAAGATTTACACCCTCGGAAACCCTGTACAGGGTCGCTATGGGTCAGACCCGACTCGATGGCACTTAACAACAGCAACAACAACAACTATTCGAAAGTGGTTCCTCGTTTTATTCCTAGTCTGTTTTAGCCTGGAAGCTCCACTGAAACTTACCCACCATGGCTGACCAGGCTGAGATTTAAAAATCAAGTGACATTACTTCCAGTGTCACACAGCAACACAGGAGCCACCACAGTAGGACAAACTGATAGATGAATGGTGGGCAGAGTTAGCCTGACGTGTAAGCAGAGTGAGCGAGAAAGAAGAATGGAGCGAGGCGCTTAGGTTCTGGGCTTGAACAGCTATCTGAGTGAGCGTGAGGTAGACTTGACGATCAGGCGTTGGATTTTGGCCGCGCTGTGTTTGCAGTTCGCGTTTGACACCCACGTGGAGGCGCCGAGTGGGCAGCTGGATCTGAAGCTGTTCTCTCTGGAAATGCAAATCCTGGGCTCAGGGACTTATAGATGACATTGAAAACCACGGGACTGCATGAGATCATCAAGTAGTGTAGGTCGAAAGGAGAAGATACTAGGACAGTCAACTGTAAAATGAAGCAAATGACACCTCCACCCACGCGGTTCTCGCGAGGTGTCACGTGGACGCACCCTGAGATCGCTGGAAAAAGAGCTGAGCCTCCTGGAGCTGCTCCAAAATCTGCGGGCCCGGAGGCGGGGCCAAGGCGGGGGCGGGGCCGAGGGGCGGGACGGTGGCCCGAGTCTGGTGACGTCAGCGCATGACTGGGTTTTTATGAATGAAAGGAATCCTGTGAGTGAGTAATTCCGGGAAGCTCGTCTTACAACTCTGCGCAGCTCGGGCCCCCGGAGCAGCCAGCTTCACAACAGAACTCCTCGCGGCGTTCCCAGGAACCCGTCTCGGCGTCACCCGCGGTCGGCACCAGAGGGGAGACCGGTCAGGGAGCAGGCCGGACCGAGCGGGACAGCGGCGAGACCCGCGCGCCAGGGGCGCCAGGGCATCGCGCTGAGAGTCGGTAAGGGCCGAACCCGGGCAGAGCGGGAGTGGGGTCGAGCCGCGAGGGTCTCCGCTTTCCGGGACGTGCTGGGCCGGGGCGCCGGGCCCAGGTGTCCGTTTCCGGCCGCCGGCGGGTGGGGAGCCGAGAGGAGGTGGAGGCCAGCCGGGCGGGCGCGGGGAGGTGGGGCCCCTCTCGGGCGCGGGGTCGTGGATCGCGGGACCAGGGGGTCCTGGAACCGAGGGATCAAGGCGCGCGGCAGGAGAGCTCAGGGTCCGCCCGGCCGGGTGGGGGTGCGCACGGACGTGACTCCGGGAGAACAGGGCCTGGCCCGGCGCCCGCCGCCTTGCGTGCGCGGTTTGTTTACGTCCCGGGGCGCGCGGGCGTGTGTTCCCTGGCCCGCGTCCTGGTATCCTGCCTGGGGCGTGTGCATGTGTGTGTGTGTGTGCTGTGAGTGTGTGTGTACACGCACGTGCGTGTGTGTACGTGTGCCCTCGTGTGTACTGGATAGTGTCTGTGTGGGCGCGCGCGTGTCCCGTGTGTGTACCACGTGTATGTGTGTACGCGCGCGCGCTTCTTGGCCAGTGAAGACCCCAGGACTCGTGTCCCAGCGAGTGTACCTCGGAGAGAGTGTGCTTTGGGATGCTCACACGAGTAACCACGGAATGAGGACCCGATGAAGATCTCGGCGCCGTCCGTGGCTACACGGGGTCTGGGAATTCTTGCCCCAGCTGCTCCCTTCTCACCAGCCGGAGGCAGCCGGGCCCCAGCTCTCCCCCGAGTTTCCTGTGCCACCGCCGTGTGACTGCGCGTTTGTCTCCCGCCCAGAGCTGGCGCCTGTCGCCACTGGGTGGGGTGAGGTATCAAAGACACCGCCCGACTCAGCTGGGGGTGTAGTGTGTAGGGCTACCCCTCGTTCCAACACCCTGGTGGGATCTTGCAACAAAGTGGGCTAGAGTCCCGGTCCTTGTCCCCAGGCTTTACGGTTTCCTGAGGAGAGCTGCCCATCCTTGGTCTCAGGAAAAACAGGAAGGGCCAAAAAACCCACAATAAAGGTGAGGGTGAAGAGGGGGACCCAGACTTGCCCTCTTGAAAGGCTTTTTGTGGTGATTCCTCTCAGTAGTTCCTGTGGACTGTACCTGCAGAGGTGGGTCAGAGTGAGACCCCACAAGGGGGTGGAGCTGATTCCTGCCCTCCTGGTGGTTCCAGTTCGAAGGTGGTACTAGTCAGACAAATCTATTGACAACTGGACCCATGGACAGGTGGGCCCAAGGTGCTAGTTGACAAACTTGCACCCCACCGTCCCAGAGTCTCCATCTAGGTCCAGGCTGGGTGAACTGGCTTGGTGCATGAAAGGTTAAGTGTAAGGGGCGTGGCCACAGGCCGGGCCCTCCCGCCCCATTGTTGTTAGTTGCCCTTCCTTGAGTCCAAGTGTGTAGAACTTTGGGAAGCAGATCGCCTCGCCTGTCTTCCTAGACGAGTCCCTCAGGGTGGGCTCAAAGCGACTGCTAGTTAAGGTCTTAACTGTTTGAGAAAACCAAGGATTCCTTACCCCATCCACCGCACTCATCAGCCCTGCTGAAAGCTCCTGTTTAGCCAGAAGGCTGAGGATTGGGAGTGGGGATGAGGAAAGGAGTTGCTAGGGACTCCTTGGTCCTATTTGTCTTACTTGCCCCTCCCACGGGAGCCCTGGTGATGCTGTGGCTTAGGAATTGGGCTGCTAAACTGCAAGGTTCAAATCCACGGAGGGAAAGATGAGACTGCTCCGGTAAAGATCTACAGTCTCAAAGTCCTTTGTAGGGCCACTATGAGTCAGAATCGACTCTGTGACAGTGAGTTTGGATCGGTTTGGTCCCTCCCACACAACAACAAAAACACAGACAGGTCCACAGAATCATGGGAGGTGGGAGACAGGGCCACAGAATCAAGAACTGAGCTCACTAGAATGAACAGGCAGATGGTCTTTTATCTTTGAGTAGGTTCTACTACCACTGCTGGGAGCTTCAATGTCCCTTGGCTGTAGCTGGCACTAGGCACATCCAGATTAGTCTAATGCTGGGTAGCATGGGGGACATTTGGGAAGCCTCTACACACAGCCCATTTTCCAGGGGCACTGTGACAGAGAAAGCAGGCTGGGAGCTGGAGGTGTCCAGGAATATGTGGGGGCTGTGGTCAGGAACTAGGCAGGCCATCCTCAAAGCCGGGCAGGAAACATCCCAGCGTAGGGCTGGGGGTCAGGGGAAGAGGGTAAGTGGCCAGTTGGCTTGGCTACAGATGGAAAGTTTGTACTGAAAATTTTGTTATTATTGTTAGGTGCTGTTGAGTTGGTTCCTATGTACACCAGAATGATCCACTGCCCCCTCTTGTACGATCCTCACAATGTTTTGAATCCATTATTGCAACCCCTGGGTCAGCCCATCTCATTGAGGTCTTTCCTCTTTTTTGCTGACTCTTGACTTTATCAAACACGAACTGAAAGTTTAACCTCCTGTGAAATGGCCCCTAGATCTCCACTAGAGTCTCCAGACCCAATGTGGGCTCCTTCAGTCTTGAGACTTTTAACACAGTCATGGGCCAGGGGCTGTGGGGATAAGACTGTGGGTAAATGAGACCCACAGCCTGTTCTCGAGAGCTTACAGTCAAATACAGGAGACAAAGAACTGAGATGTGTAGTATGATGAGGCAGGCTTCAAGTTGTGCCGATATCTAACAGCTCTGCTTTAACCAGGGCAATCAAGGAACGCTTCCCTGAGGAGGTGATAGAGGGCGTGGAGGTCTCCATTTTAGTGATGATTGTATGTGAAGCCCTTGATGGTGAGATAGTGTCTCCTCATTGGGCCTTCAGAGCCCAGCACAGAGAGCCTGGCACATACTATGTGCTGATTAAATGAGTGAGTGAATGAGCACTGGGTCCAACTCTTAGAAGAGCTGCCAACACATTGAGGGGAAAGCTGGGAACCCAGAGAAGCTGTAAGTCTAGATTGTACTTGAGGATTCTTGAAGCAGCCCCTCAAAAGCAAGCCCTTCAGGGCTAGGAGGGCCCCCTCCCTCTACCTCCCACCGCTCTCTCACACACAGATGCTTCTGTTGTCCCATTGGAAAACAAGCAGGGACAGTAAATTGACTGCTGTGCATGTATCTGAGTCTGAGCATCCTGGGAGGGAAGGGAGAAAAACAGTGTTGCAGGCCTGAGGGCCCCACTGTGTATGTGTACTGAAGGGGAGGCTGGCAACTCAGGGTTTTTAAATGGATGCAAGTGGTCAGGTTTGTAGAATTGTGTCTGTAATGAGTCCTCTGGAGGCTCTGTCCGGCACATGTGGGGTGGAGTGGTGAGAGCAGGCAGGACTGGGGGCCTAATGAAGGTGCTCAAAGAGGAAGAGATCCCTGGTCATAGAAGTGGAGAAGAACAGATGCTCGAAGCTCACGGTCGCTGAGTCTGTTCTCATGCCCACACCTCCAGGAAGCCTTCCCTGATTTCTTTTACTTTCCTCCAGGGGCTCCCCTTTACTGGTAAAATCTGATGCTCTCAACTCTAATACTGTCAGCACTGGGAGGCACCAGAGGGTCAGGGGATGTTTGGCATGTTGGGAAACTGAGGCCCAGAGAGAGGGAGTGACGTGCCTGAAGTCACACAGCGAGTGTGAGTGGGTGGTAGCACCAGTGCTAAAGCCAGCCTCTGCTTCCCTGCAGTGCTGGCTTCTTCCAGCCTGTTTCCCCTTCCAGAAGGGAGGAGGCTCTCCCAGTGCTGGCTGCCAAGGCCCAGGAAAACACATTTTTTCCCTCTGTCCTCACAGAGCATGCAAAATGGCTCGGCAGCCAGAGAGGAGCCGGTGCCAGTGGGTGGGCCGCCTGCAGAGGATGACGCTGGGATTCTAAGTACTGGGAGCCGACTGAGGGGGCAGAGGGGCGTCGTGAACTGGGCACAGAATACATGCGTTTTCACAGCCTCCCAGAAAGAATGCTAGGAACCTGCAGATCCAGGAGGTCAGCTCTGCTGAAGAGGAAGAGAAATGGGGGAGCCAACATTGAAGGAAGGTCCCTGAAGTGGGTTTCAACCCACCACAGCCAACAAGTAGCTAGTGGTTGCCTTATTTACAGAACAAGGGGTTGGAACAGCTGTTGTCAAGGGCCCTTCCAGCAGCCTGGCAGAGAAGTTGCGCCCCTGGGCTTGGAGGCGGAAAGCCTGAGGTTGTTGAAAACGGCCCCCTTCCTAGAATGTTCCCTCTGTGACTGCTTTGCTGAGCCAGGACATTCCTGGGCAAACAAGGGTGGCTCATACAGTCAGAAGGCTGAGGCTGGAGCAGGAGTTGCAGAGGAGAGGAGGGAAAAAAACGGTTCAAAGCTTCCCTAGGATCATAGCCAACTGAGTGGATGGGACCTTTCGCCATTATCTAGACTAGGGGATGGCCTACTCCGGACAGCTGTGTTGAGAAAGAGTTTGAGGCTGTGCCCAAACTCAAGAGAAAACAGCTGTATTGAAAACTCAAGGTCTATGAGGAAAAGGGCTGTAATTGATTGATTAGTAATGTCTGTATTGGTAATGGCGGTGTTACCCCAAAGTTTGGATCCAATGTCCTAGAGTGATTGAGCCCCATTAATAACCACTCCAGATAAAGAAAGAGAAAAATCCTTTATAATATTAGGAAGTCCAACTACCGGAATACTTCACAGCTAACAGGCTGGTTTCACTGGTGTTCAACTGACTCTTTGTTATAAGCAAGCAATATTTATACTAGTTTTCAACAATGCTTATTAGTACAATGTACAGTTGCTCCGAGGGAGAAAGATGAGGCTTTGTGCTCCCGTAAAGATTTACAGCCTCGGAAACTTCGTACAGGGTCACTATGAGTCAGAACCGACTCGATAGCACATAGCAGCATTGTTGTTGTTGTTGTTAAGTGCCGTCAAGTTGGTTCCAACCCATAGCGACCCTGTACAGGGTTTCTGAGGAGCAGCTTATGAGCTTAAACTGCCAACCTTGCAGTTCAAACTGACTTTGCAGTCCAGGGCATTAACCCACAGCGCCACACCAGCACTCCTTGTTGTTACGTGCCATCGAGTCGGTTCTGACCCATAGTGACTGGTAAAGTTGAACCACTGAGGTAGGATATAATTCTATCATTGTAACATTCACACAAAATCACAAGGTGGTCACAGTGCCCCAATAAACACATCAAAAGGGAGAAAATGATTAACTATGCCAGCCCTTGCTTGTCCAGATGGCTGCTGCTTATCAGAAGTTATACAAACAAGGATCAGGCTCCAAGCAGAGCTGGGCGACCATTAACATTCCAACCTAAAATAGTTAAAGCATATAGCTAAGAAACAGGACAGGTTGTGAGTGTGTGTGTGTGTAGACAATGCTTTTAGGCAGTACTTAACAACACTTAACAACAGCAACAACAAAGCAAGATCTTTACATTCTTAGACTGGCTGCATTTACCACCCTTGGTCTTATTTAAAGGGAGTCCTTGTTGGTTCCATGGTTAAAGCACTTTGCTGCTAACCGAAAGATTAGCAGCTGAAAGATTAGCAGCTGGAACCCATCCGTTCTGCGGGAGAAAGATGTGGTAACCAGTGTCTGTAAAGATTTACAACCTTGCTTGAGCAGGGCAGAGGTCAAGGGGCAGCAGGGCTAAGAGGGTGGGGGCCAGAGAGAGGCGTGACCCAAAGGGGCATGGCTGCAAAGTGGCTGTCCTGACCAAAGAGCTGAGCTGTGTCCCGAGTTGATTCTAATCCTGAATTGTACCCGTTGCTTTTCTAATAAACCCATAATTGTAAAAAAAGAAAAAAAAGCTTGACCGCCTTGGAACCCCTATGGGGCAATTTGACTCTGCCCTATAGGGTTGTTGGGGGTCAGAATCTTTAGGCAGGGGCCGGTGTGGGCAATACATATACTGTACTTTTCCGGTTTCAAAGCGTGTTCATATATTCTCTAATCCATGTTGGAATGAGAAATATTATGAGCATATGTCCACTTTACAAGTGAGGAAACCAAGGTGGGGAGGCGGGGTAGGGGGTTGGGGGGTTTAAATGACTTACCAGAGGGACCAGGCCATACCTCTGAGGGTCTATATCAGCCACAGCACTCAGTACCCACCAGACCCCTGTTACCTACCTAGGAAGAGGCTTCCCCTCCCCCACCCAACAGTGGTCTAGATGGCTACTCGCTGTGTGCGTATTCCTAGCAGCCAGGCCCAACACTGGAGTCCTGATGTGGTGATGTAGGATAAGCACTGGACTGCAAGGTCGGTTTGAACCATAAGGTCAGTGGTTCACCAGCTGCTCCTTGGAAACCCTATACAGGGTCACTATGAGTTGGAACCGACTCACAGTATTTAACAACAACAACAAAGCCGGCACAACATGAATCTTGGTAGCAATTCCTGCCTCCTCGTCAGAGATGGAGAAACAAGGCTGGGGAGACAGGCTGTGTGGCCCTGGGCTTCTCTGTTGACCTCTCGGAGATCATGGTGTGGAAGGGATCTTCCCAGGTGTTCAGCGTTCCTCCCACATTGCAGGGATGCAGCCACTCCCCCTGTGTCTGACTTCAGGCCACAGCTGTGCCTCTCTGGGTCTCTATCTTCCCCCTGGGTAAATGTGAGGAGGTGGCCAGATGGTCTCAGAGTCCCTGTCCTGATGTTTCCCAGGTGATGCTGGCCAGCCAGGAGATAGTAAATCAGATTGAGAGACCAGTGCTGGCCACAGGCCTGGCTCCTCCTCTCCCCTACATGGACTCACAGTTCTGATACCACCCCCATTGTCCTTCAGTGTAAACCACCTCCACCTGTATTAGCTCTTTGGATTTCTCTCCCCACCCAAATCTGTGAGGCAGGGATTGTTCCAATTCTACAGATTGAAAAGTCGAGGCCCAAAGAAGTGGAGCCGCTTGCCCAAGGTCACACAGTCTGAGGAAAACAGATGGGACTCAAATCCAGACTTGACTCTCAGTCCACCAGGGGGCCAAGCATCATGGGAAAGGAACTTTCCGCTCCCTTCTAAGTCTCCTGACATCTGTGGACCACTTCCGCCAAAGAGCAGATGGAAAGGAGGAGGCATTGGAAATGAGGGCCAGGAGGTGTTTCTTGAAGACATACTCAGCTAGCCTGAAACTTGTCCTGGACACTGACAGGCTGGTTGACCCTCACCAGCACCCTTCTGGGCAACCTGGAGGACCCAGAGCTGACTGACCAGTGGGGAGACAAGAAGGAACCTGTGTCGCCACATAGGGAGAAGAGCTGGGGTGGGCAGTGTCTAACAAATCCTAGGGGTTGGGGAGCGCTTCCTAGAGGAGATGGAACAGACAGGCGAGTAGGAGTCAGCCAGGCAAAGAGGAAGGAGGGGTGCTCAGAAGCAAGAAAGCGTGGGGTAGGGGGGAACTGGAACTGAAAGTAGTTTCTGGTGACCAACGAACAGAATGGCAATGAGAATGCATAGAGGGGAACCTCAAGGCTGGGGTCTAGACCACAGGGCAGTGGGGAGCCAAGAAGGGTGTTATCTGGGATGGGGATGTCGTAGTCAGATTGACAGAGTAGAAAGATGCTCTGGCTGCTGTGTACAGATGAGCTGACTTGGACCACCCAGTGGGAAGGAAGACCTGGGGGGATCCCCCTAGATGTGTCGGCAGGCAAAGGTGAACTTTAAGGGGCCTGTATGGAATGAGAGGGAGCTCTGGTTGCGTAGTGGTTATGAATCGGGCTGCTAACCTCAAGGTCAGCAGTTCGAAACTACCAGTGGTTCCGCAGGAGAAAGATCAGGTGATCTATTCCCATAAAGATATATAGCCTCGGAAACCCTGTGTAGGGTCACTATGAGTCAGAGCTGACTCCACAGTACCTAACAACAACAACAACAACATGGAATGGGAGAATCGGGGGACAGGGGTGGCTATGAGAATCTTTTGGTAGAATCTGTGAAAGGTCAGGGCGGCTGGCAATGTCCATATGATTCGATCAGGTGAGATGGAGGCCACTGAGGCCCCAAGAAGAGCTAGGTGGACAGACCCTGAAGGGGTCAGAGTTCTAGCAGGGTAACTAAGGCCTGAGGTCAAGCTGAGCTCACATATGTAGGAATGGGGGCTACAGCTCAGGGGGTCTACCTCATGAAGCTAGCCTAACTCTGTCCTCCCATCCCCACCTCACTAGGGGTCTCTGGGGCCTGAAGGGTACTGGCAACCCTCTGTCAGAAGATGTCCCAAAGTGCTAACTTCCCAGTACTATCCCACTCCTTGTTTCCCTCGGGGATTCTAGACCTCCTGGCCCTGTGGGCAGGAGGGGCAGTGGGGGTCCTCCTTGGCCTGAGCCACACTGAGAATTCAGTAGCTATCACTGGTGACACAGTAGTTAAGAAGACCTCTGTCCTCGCGGGGCCGACATTCTAACTGGAGGAGGCAAATTCTGAACAAATAAGTTAGACATGGATTGTTGTTGTGAGGTGCTGTCCTGTTCCAACACACAGCAACCCGATACACAACAGAACAAAACACTACCCAGTTCTGCACCATCCTCACAATTGGTACCTTTGAGTTCATTGTTACTGACACTATCATCCGTCCTGGGGTGGAGGAAGGGGAGGCTTCTTTCTCGCTGACCCTCCACTTTACCAAACATTATGTACTTTTCCAGGGACCTGGTCCTTCCTGATCACATGTCCAAAGTATGAGAGATGACGTCTCGCCATCCTGACTTCCTATGGGTAGTAATAGTTGTTGAGTATCTTCAAGTCCTTTCAACTCATAGTGGCCCCAAGTGACAGGGTAGAATTGCCCCTCAGGGTCTTCTTGGTGGCAGTTTTCAGCCAGCATAGCACCAGATCTTTCTCATGTAGAGGTGCCAGTGGGTTCGAACTGCTAAAACTTTGAGTTAGCTGCCAAGTGCACGGTTATATGGTGAAAACTGCTGTAGAGAAAACGTAGGTAGGAAAGGGGTTTAAGGGTGTGTGTGGGCTGGGATTGGCGCTGTAAACTGAGTAGGACCATGAGATTTGTAGGAGGTGAGGATGCGAATGTTGTGGGCAGCCAGGGGAAAAGAATGCCAGGCAGAGGGAACAGTCAGTGCAAAGGCCCTGAGAAGGCAAATGCATGGTGTTTGAGGACCAGCAAGGATGCCAATGTGGCTGTCGCAAACTGAGCAAGAGAACTGTGTATCAGGAAGGGGGTCCTGTCGTACTTTGTGGGTCACTAAGGAGCTCTGGTAGTGTAGTGGTTACGAGTCGGGCTGCGAGCCACAAGGTCAGCAGTTCGAAACTACCAGCGGTTCTGCGGGAGAAAGATGAGGCAGTCTGCTCCCGTAAAGATTTACAGCCTCGGAAACCCTGTGTAGGGTCACTATGAGTCGGAACCGACTCCACGGTACACAATAACAACAACATGATAGCTTTGGCTTTCACTCTAAGGAGTGAAAGTAGCTACTCACATCCAAGTAGAATGAACTATGGGAGCTTTCAGGGAAAACACACAACCATCCAGGTCATCCGTGAAGCGGCTAACTGAACTGACAAAGTCCCACTACTCCAGAGGGCCCAGCTGAGTCTGGGGCAGAGTTCACAGTTCCATTTCCCCAGAAGCAGAGGTGAGGCAGTGAGGCCAGCCAGGACTGGGATGCCTGTGGCCTGTGCCCGGCTCTCAGTCACACGGATTGTAGCTGAGGCTCATTTACAGTTGGATACACCATCTCAAGTCATAACCATCTTCCTCCCCACTCTCATCAGCCCCTTACCACACAGCCCCTCCCATGGCGTTGTCAACAGAAGAAACTCAGACTAACACTGAATGGGGAGACAGACAGACAGGCTGAGGACACAGAGGATCATCCCTGCCTTCAAGGGGGCTTTGGGAGATGGTCCCATCCCTCAACCTAGAGGAACAGCCTTCCAGAAGTTTTCATTGACTTTGTCTCCCCGGTGCCATCTGTCAGCTGAACATGGGTGGTGGTGGTGGTGGGGTTAGCGGGAGGCATCGGAGGCCAGTGGGCTTTTCACCTATAGATTAGGGCTGCTCTTCAGCCCAGGGCAGTCCCCAGATGGCAGGAGTTTTCACAGACACATATACTGGGTATGAGAGAGACTCAGGTGGGGGGTTGGGGATGCTGGCTGGCTGGGCGGGTGTATTCAATTTGAAATCATCGATTTGTACTCACAGGACCTGTGCACTGTGTGCAGGCTACATTTCAATGGAAGGTCTAAGAAAAGCTGTGAAATATACCTATCTGGAGAGGAGGCTCCACTCATTTGATACATATTTAAGTATAGCAGGCTTAGGTGAGGCGGGCTAGCTCTGACTTCCTGGACTCACATTTGAATGGCGGAGGGGTGGGGATGTTAATGAAGGTCTGCGTGACAGATGGTGGCTGCTAACAGAAAGGTTAGTGGTTCCCCAGCTGCTCCTCAGGAGAAAGATCTGGTAATCTACTTCAGTAAGGACTGTTGTTGTTAAGTACCAGTGAATTGGATCCAACTCATAGCAACCCTGTGTAGGGTTTCCAAAGAGCTACTGGTGGGCTTGAACTACCACCTTGTGGTTAGCAATCCAGTACTTATCCTAGAGCAGCACACCAGGACTCCTTAGTAAAGATTGTTGTTGTGAAGTGCTGTCGAGTCGGTTCTGACCCATAACAACCCTGTACAGGGTTTCCAAGGCTGTAAATCTTAATGGGAGCAGAAAGCCTCATGTTTCTTCTATGGAGTGGCTGGTAGTTTCGAACTGCTAACTTTAAGGTTCACAGCCTGATTCATAACCACTACGCTACCAGAGCTCCTTTAGTAAAGATTACAGCCTGGAAAATCCTATAGGGGAGATCTACCGTCACTAAGTTGAAATCAACCTAACAATGCCTAACAACAACATGATGTGACAGGAAGCGATATTTTAGCCAGGATGTCAGGGAAGATCTCTGAGGAGATGTTCATTGGGCACCGACCTAAATGATGAAGAGTTGCTATGGGAAGCTAGGAAGGAAGAGAATGGTAATGCAAAGGTCCTGAGGCTGGAATGAGCCAAAGGAGAGCACTGGCTGGGCCACTGGCACTGAGGAAGACGGAATGAGACAAGTTCTGAGACAGACAGGGGCTTTGAAGGACGAGGAAAGAGTTTCAATTTTATTCTAAGTGAGTGGTTGGGGATGCAGAGTGAACCTGGATTCCTCTCTCATTTAGATCTCCAACCCAGAAGCACCCTCTGCAAACATGTCTGTGGATCCCTTATCCAGCAAAGCTCTGAAGGTAAGGAGGCAGCTCCCTGCCAGCCTATAGGCCCCCATCCCAACCTCCCCCTCAGTTCCTGGAATCCCGGAGGGTGGCTCCACAGGCATCAGGCGCTCATGATGCTTGGGAGGGCCCCCAGCTGGACTCTGGTCACAGGCTGTGTGCTCCTGGGCAGGTCACTTCCCTCTCTGGGCCTGCTTCCCGTTGGGGACAACGCCCACTGGGCCACAAGGCTTCAATGGGGCTTTCCAGGCTGGGCCACGGGATCGAATTCGGGAGGGCCTGGGGTGGCCTCTATGGGGGTATCCCTGGGTGTGTTCAGATCCTGTTGGCCTGGTTTCTCCTTTTGTGTCCCTGTGCGAGCCCAGCCACCACCTTAGGGCCTCAGGAAGTGACGAGGCACCCCTGGGCATGGAGGGGGAGTCACCCCCAGCACCTGTGGCGCGCTTCAGGCCCAAGACTCCTGATCCACAGACTGGGAGGGGAGAGGAGGGGAAGCGACCCTCAGCCTCAGTTTCCCCATGCATCCACCGTGCTGCCCGCAGATCAAGCGGGAGCTGAGCGAGAATACTCCGCACCTGTCGGACGAGGCGCTGATGGGGCTGTCGGTGCGCGAACTCAACCGGCACCTGCGCGGGCTCTCGGCCGAAGAGGTGACGCGGCTCAAGCAGCGGCGCCGCACGCTCAAGAACCGCGGCTACGCGGCCAGCTGCCGCGTGAAGCGTGTGTGCCAGAAGGAGGAGCTGCAGAAGCAGAAGTCGGAGCTGGAGCGCGAGGTGGACAAGCTGGCGCGCGAGAACGCCGCCATGCGCCTGGAGCTGGACGCGCTGCGTGGCAAGTGCGAGGCGCTGCAAGGCTTCGCTCGCTCAGTGGCCGCCCGCGGACCCGCGGCTCTCGTGGCGCCCGCCAGCGTCATCACCATCGTCAAG
>NW_006408594.1:3273710-3287294 GCF_000296735.1 Chrysochloris asiatica | reverse complement strand
CCACTTCCAAAGTGCCTAAGTCCCTCTCCATCCCAAGTCCCGTTGCTCTGCAGCCACCAGCCCACCCCAGGGCCAGGCTTCGCGCAGCCCCCCGGAACTGAGACTGAGCTGGGACCGCATAGCCGTGGGGAGGGGCATCCTTGGTAGGATGGAGCGTGAGGGTGTGGGGCCAGGGAATAGTGAAATGCAGAACCAGCTTAGAGAAGAGCTGCAGCGGGGAGAGGACGCCCTCCCACTTCCATTTTGTAAACTGTTCAGATTGTGCCAATGTGCCTCTGCCCCTACCACCAGCCCAGGGTTTAGTAGCAGGTTTGGCCTTGTACTTGGTTATAGGAAAGGCCTCTGCTCTGAGCATGGGGGTGCCTGGCCTTCTGAAACTGGAGAAGTTGGTAGAAGTCACCGAGTGAAGCCCAGTTAACAGATGGGAAAACTGAGGTCTCCAGTGGCCATGCCAGTGGCTCAAGGCCACATGTCACTTAGTGATTTGGCTGGAGCCAATGGCCAGGTTTTCCCATTGCTGCCCCAAGATTCTAGCCATGGTTTTCAGGTGATCAGTGGACAGGAACTGAAAACGGTGAGAAGAAAGAGCAAGAACGTGACAGGCGGAAGAGGGAGAAGGCACTGACCCAGGGCTCCCCTGTGACCAGGGTACCCTAGCAGGGCCAGATACCCAAGGCCAGGGAGCTGGTCAGTCCAGGAGGGAGGCTATGGAGGTGACCACTATGAAAAGGGAGAACAGGAAGAGATTCCAGAGGCCGACCACTGGGGGGGGGGGGGGGGCGGTGGAAGGGGAGACTTAAAAAGCTCCCCTGTGGGTGGACTTTGTGTGTGAGCAACTTTGCCATTTTCCTGGGGCTCCCAGGCCACCTGTCCCCCAACACTGTACACTGCTGCCCGGCCCATTGTTTATTTATTGCACGAATGTAAGTTATTCTTCTCAGCTTTCCTGCCCGCTCCCTGGAGACAGTGTAGTGGTGCCCTGAGCTGGACTTCATATTTTATATCTGCAAAATAAATCACATTTTATCATTTATTTAGGGCAAGTCGGACAGTAACCAGAACCAACAAAATGTTTTAAAGAAAAATGAAAAGAATTGCCCGGCCCCCAGAATTTATTTATTTTCTGACTTACAGTGAGCGAGTTATCCGCCTTCTGTATTTTGTAGACTTTCTGAATAAAGTCAAACTCTTTTTCCACAGAGAAATGCCTATGTCCTGGGTTATGTTTGGGGGTGATGAACTTCTCAATGAGGGGAGGTCTGCTTTTGACCTGTCATGACCCAGTCAGGGGTGGGAAGATTAAGCTCCATTTTACTGGAGAAGAAACTATCTCTGATACAAGTATGTATGGAGTGGGAGGAGAGTGGGAACAGGGAAAAACCCAAACCCACAACCAATTCTGACCCTCTTTAGGGTTTCCAAGACTCTCAATTTTTTTTTTTTTGAGAAGGGAAGAGAAGAGGCTCCACTGCTTTTATTGTAAGTCCCTGACAACACAGGTTTACTTTTTCTTCTCCACGTCCTGCTCTGTGGCCTCCTTGGCCCTCTTTGCCTAGATACCGAAGAGCCAGGCATGGGCGCGGGCCACGCGGAGACTGGCAAATGCCTTGAAGTCCTTCTCTTCCTGCATGATGACTCGAGCTTTCTCTTTCTTGTAGACATTACGGATGGGTATCACTGGTCTGGTCAGCTGAGTGGCCAGTTTGAGTTCTTCAGCAAAGCTGTCTTCCTTCTTGGGGGCAGAGGGCTTCTGGGAGAATAAGATGAGCTTGGAAGGATATTCCTTCAGCCGCTGAACATTAGCCTGCAGGGAATCAGTGGGTTTGTTCCTCCTCCTGGGGTCCACAGAGATCCCGATGGTCTGCGCCACCTTCTTGTGGATGTCAGCCACCCTGTTTTCCAAGCTTAAGCCCCTGCCTGCTCAGACTTTAGTGTGATACTGCACAGGGCGCAGGGCAGTGTGGCGGGCTTTGGTTTGTTGGGCCTTGAGTCTGCGGATCTTCTGTGCCAGCTGGTTGAACCACGTGGTTACTTGCCGCTGCCAGTCCTTAGGGAAGTGAGGCTTCAGGATCATGCCACTTGGGTGCCATGGCTGGCTAGGGCCCTCCTCGAAGTGGAATGGCCAAGCAGAAAGAAGACTCAATCTTGACGGGAGCAGAAAGCCTCATTTTTCTCCTGAGGAGGGCCTGGTGGGTTTGAACCTCCGGATGGAGATGAAATCTGTGTCAGGCTTCAGTCTGGCTGCCAGATCCGGGAACCTCCCTAGGGAAGGCACCACCACCAGGAAAATAACTTTTAGGATGAAATTCCCTGGGTATCCCTTCAGCTCCAATATTCAATCCGACCCAGAGAGGAAAATTACCAGATTTCAAAGTTCTCTTGCCATGAGTTGCGCCTCAAGGTCTGAATTTCTACAGCCAAGCAGAAAATACTTTCCATGTTCTGGAAAGTCAAGGGAGGGGTAAACAGCTTGTCAGTGCCAGCCTGCGGGCCTAACAGGCAGCCCTGTGTCTTGTCCTAGGCTCAAACTCACTGGAATTTCAACCCCGTACCTTTCTGGGACACCCTGAGACAGAATGAAGGGTACCAGGGGCTGTGGGCCAGAGAATGGGGTTTGAGCACAGGGTGTGCCACCCTAGCTGTGTGACCTTTGATGACTGAGCTGTACCACAGGTGAAAGAATTGGCCATCTGCTCCCGTTAGGATTCTTTGTAAAGTGCTGTGGAGTCGATTCCCAATCATGTAAGCGTCGTCGAGTTGGTTCCGACTCATGTTGTTGTTAAGTGCCATTAAGTCAGTTCCAACTCATAGCAACCCAGTATAGGGTTTCTGAGGATGGCTGGTAGGTTTGAACTGCTGACCTAGTGGTGCAGTTCATTATCCTGAAGTGTCATACCAGGACTCCAAATGGTAGTCATCCTATATAGGGTTTCTGAGGAGCGACTGATGGGTTTGAACCATCGACCTTACGATTTTCAGTCCAGTGCTTATCCTAACAAGCTACTCCGGGTCTCTATGAGGATTACAGCCTAGGAAAAGCCTATAGAGCAGTCCTACTGGGTCATAAGGGGTCACTAAGTCCAAACTGATGGACTCAACAGCACCTGACAACAAACCTCAGGAAAGCCTGACTATCCTAAGAGTTGGCAGTTCAAGCCCACCCAGCAGCTCCTCAGAAGAAAATCCTGGCAATGTGCTCGCAGAATAATTGTTGTTGTTAAGTGCCACTGAGTTGGTTCCAACCCATAGCAACCCTGTACCGGGTTTCCCAGGAGAGACTGGCGAGCTTGAACCGCCAACCTTGTGGTTCAAACTGACTTTGCAGTCCAGCGCATTAACCCACAGCGCCACACCAGGACTAAACCCTACGGGTCAGTCTGTTCTACTCTCACATGGGTTGCTGAATGGAAAGTTAATTTGAGGGCAAACAAGGAGGCAGTGGTGGTGGTGGTAGTGACCCTGTATAGGGTTTCAAGGCTATACATTTGTTGTTGTTGTTGTTAGGTATCATCGAGACCTATGCACAACAGAACAAAACACTGCCCAGTCCTGGGCCAACGTCACAATTGTTGCCACGCTTGAGTCCATCAATGTCACCACTTGGCCAATCCATCTCGTTGGGGGTCTTCCTCTTTTTCTCTGACCCTGTACCTTACCAAACATGATATCCTTCTCCAGTGACTGGTCTCTTCCTGACATTATCTGAAATTTGAGAGACGAAGTCTGACCATCCTGGCTTCCAAGGAGCACTCTGGCTGCACATCAATTCTTCTATGATCTTCCTTATTCACTGTCCAACTTTCACATGTATATGAGGTTATTGAAAATACCATGGCTTGGGTCAGGCGCACCTTAATCCTCAAGCTGACATCTTTGCTCTTCCACACTTTAAAAAAGGTCTTGTGCAGCAGATTTGCCTAATGCAATACGTTGTTTGATTTCTTGACTGCTGCTTCCATGAGTGTTGATAGTTGATCCAAGAAGAATGAAGTCCTTGACAAGTTCAATCTTTTCTCTATGTAGCACGATGTTGTCTATTGGTCCAGTGGTGAGGAATTTTGTTTTCTTTACATTGAGATGTAATCCATACCGAAGGCTATGCTCTTCAATCTTCATCAGTAAGTATTTTAAGTCCTCTTCACTCTCAGCAAGCAAGGTTGTATCATCTGCATATTGCGTCTGTTAATGAGTCTTCCTCCAATCCTGATGCCACATTTTTCTTCATATAAAACTTTACAGGATTTCATGTAAATCTTTACAGGAGCAGAAAGGCTCATCTTTTTCCCTTGGAGTGTCTGGTGGGCTTGAACTGCTGACCTTGTTGTTAGCAATCCAACACGTAACTTACTACACCACCAGGGTCCCTTAAACAAGGGGTAAATGTGAAAGTCACAAAGAACTCAAGCGGCTGTAAGCAGTTCCATGCAGAGGGAAGAGGCAGCTGGCACAGGGCAGGATAGGCTGAGGACGTGCGGAAGGTGCAGGGTTTGAAAGTCTGGGGAGGACCACACGGGCAGTCTTGGGCTTTCCCTGTCAGTCCAGAGAAAGGGCAGCGAAGCGGGAGGCGGGATATTTACCTCCAGGCAGAGATGGCTGGGAATTTCCCCCGCCCACGCCACATTCCTGAGCTCTCAATCAGCAGCCATCAGGCCCCAGAAGGCCCTGGGGCAGGCAGTGGGCAGGGGCCCTGCTCAGCCAGGCACCTAGACTGGTGTTGGGCCCAGAGCCCCCTGCCCAGCCCTCTTGAATCAGGGGTTTGGATACCCATCCTGGAAGGCTTGAGGGTCTTAAGAGATGCCTTCATAGGTAGGGTCCCCTCTCCCTAACCCGCAACAGAGAACTTCATGCACACTAGATCTTCTGAGAAGGGAGGGTGGGCCTTGGACCAAGGCTGCCGGTTCAGGGGGAGATACTCTGTCCAGTGGGCTTGATCCCCCTCCCACCACACGTGACATACAGGAAGGGAAGCCGCTTTTGTTTATAACTACTGCCCCCACCCCAAGCGCATCCCTGTGGGGCAGAGAAGAGGAAGGAAAAACCTCACCCACACACAGAAGAGATTTCAGTACAATCTATATTATCTCAGATATATATTTCTTTCTCACTTTATTTGCTCACTTCTGTCACACATTGAAAATGTCACAGAGACCAAAATAGAGCGGCTTTCTGTTGGGACTCATGACAGTCATACACAAAATACAAAACTAGGGGCTCTGTGTTCTCATACATCATACAAGTTTTCAAGTATTTCTTATGTACAAAGAGCTACTCTAGCTGGAAAAAAAACTGAAAAAAAAAAAATAAAGACAAGGTAGGTTATGCATCCTAGGAAGGGGGGCCCAGAGCGGGTGGGCCCATGTTCCCAGCCCCATATCCCCGAGACCCACGGAGCTCCTTCACCAGCCACACCAGTGGGCAAGTGCCGGGTGGACAAAGACCAAGGGGCAAGGAGTCAGCAACACACTTTGGCCTGGAAAGAGAAAGGAGGAGCCAGTGAGACCCCCATGGAAGTCAACCATGGGAGGGGGTCTGAGGTTCATCCTCAAACAGCCTATGTCTGCCCGCTGCCTTCCCTAGAGGCAGGCACTGGTACCCTGCTGGCCAGGATCTATAGTCCCCCAAGGGGCTGGTTTCCATATGGATGGAGCCGCTCACCCCAACCCTCATCACCTTGCCAGGGTGGGCACCTGTTCACTCCAGAGTGGCCTGGAGGTCTCTCTCCCAGCCCCACCACGCCCCTCCTCCAGGCTGGCAGCCCACTTCCAAATGTGCTCTGGGTCTCAGTCAACAGGAAGCTCTGCCTGTTAGAGGAGGCAGACCAGAGCGGACTCTTCCAAAGGCAGCGGCCTGGTGGACACCTGGCCTGGCTGGGGGCTCCGGCATTGGGAGGGGCGAGGGGAGGAGGCTGGTGGTCCTAGCCACTGCTGAGGCCTGTTCTGGGGTGTGAGGCCCAGCAGTGCCAGAGCTTCACAGTGACCCCTGGAGGGTCTGGGACAGACTAGGGGCCCGAGGAGGGGAAGCTTGCAGGTGTGACTAAGGCACAGAATGGGCTGGGGCTAAACAGGGCAGGGCGGCAGACCCTCCGTGGGTATAGAACCTGGAAGAGGGGATGGGAGCCCCCTGTCCCAGGACCATGTTCCTGTGGAAGCTAATCTGAAATGGGAAAAATTCTGGGGAGACCTGAAGCCAGCAGAAGTCCCCATGGGAGAAGGCCGTGGGCTGCTGGCTATCTGCAAAATGTCAGGGGAAAAGGGCAGAGGGGCGCTTCTCACTGGGGGAAGCCACATCCTAAGGAAGGGACCAGCCATGGCTCTCAGAGTCTGGCTCTGATCCTGGCAGCATGGCCCACGAAGCTCCCCAGAACATGCCTTGGCCCCCTGCTCCCTGTCCTGCCCGGGTCAGGCCTGTCAGCACTGGGCAGAGGAGGGAGCAGGCAGGGAAAAGCCCCATCCAAGTATTGCACGGTGTGGGGTGGAGCTGCTGGGATTGGGGGGTGGGGACCTCATTGTAAGAGTCTCTGAGGGAGGGGCAGTGACAGGGTAGGGCCTGAGAAGGCTGCAGCCACTGGTCCACAAAGCACTGGGGTCTGGGCGTGGCTCGTCCCGGAGTGCGTGCCCTGTCTCGGGGGTCCTGCATCTGGGACAAGCAGTGCAGCATTGGCCATGTGGACATTTTCCTGAAGGCTTGTGGGGAGCTCAGGTTCTCCCGGGCAAACAACATCAGATATGTGTTTCTGGTCCAATAAATTAAAGGGCATTGCCAAAGCTGGGCCAAGCTGTCTCCTGGCCCAGACTGGAGGCTGGAGTGAGGACATGCCCTGCCCTCGGTGCCTGAGCCTGTGTCCCCCAGCAACCCCAACCTAGAACTCATCGTCTGAGCTGAGCAGGAGTGTCTTTTCGTTGTCACGGGCCCCGCTGAGGCCGTGGGTGCCGCCGCGCCATGTGGGGCCCGGCTCCAGGGTGGACTGCTGTGTGTACTGCTGGTAGGCCGGGGAGAAGTTGTGGATAGCGTCCTGCACAATGTCGTGCGGGTTCATGGTCTCCTTGAGGCTGCTGGAGATACTCTTCATGGGGGCACAGCGGCCTGCGGGCAGGAGGCGGGAGGTGGGTGAGGATCTGTGGTGGCTCAGCCCCGGCCCCCACCCTGAGCTTCCTGGGAGAGAGAGTAGGGTCCAGGACACAAGAAGGGCAGACTAAGAAACTGCTCGTTTAGCTGGGGGGGGGGCTGGAGTGAAGTGCAGCCAAGGAGCCCTGAGAGGTGGCCGAAGCACATCAAAGGGAGTGACAACCACTGAGACTGGGTCAGCAGGTGGGAAGGGCCCTGGCGGAGAGACTAGTAACTGGCAGCAATGAGCCTGTGCCTGGAGCTTGGGAGCCCCAAGCCAGCCTCAAGCATCTGTGGCTAGTTCAGTATGGAAATGGGAGGGCCAGGTCAGAGGTCTGGGGGGGCCGGATGTATCCAACTAGGCACCCTGATCCATCAGCTCCCACTGTTGGGACCTGGAGCCTCAGCAGAGCAGAGACCAAAAGGTTTGTGCCAGGGTGGGCGCTGCATGCCTGGATGTGCCACTTCCTGATTCCCATATGGATGGAACATCCCCGGCTCAGAGGGGAGTAATGGCCCTGGCCACAAAGCCCAGCTGGAACCCAGCCAGGTCTTCTGACATGCATGCTCTTTCCATGGAAACATGGCTAAACACCCCAGTTTCCCATTAGGCAATGCTGTGTCCCTGCTGAGCAGACCATGAGCCTCCGGGATGGAAGCAGGCAAGCTCTCGGGAGGTGGACCTGGGGACCCAGACTGGGCAGGGAGAATGGTGGCACTGTGGTTGGTGGACTGGGGACACAGAGAAAAAGCAAGGAAGAGGGGCATGCTGGTGACAGTGACCAGGACTGACGTGCAGGACAGACGTGCAGACTGAGAGCAGAACCTACCGTAAGGGCCGTATGTTGGTACTGCCCGAGGCCAAAAAAGCAGGGCGGGGGGAGGGGGGGGTGGACAGGGAAGAGAAGCCGGAGAAACAGAGAAGAGACAGTTGTGTGAGCAACATCCCCCTGATGGCCGTCAGCAACCACTCCAGACACCCGCCGCCCCGTCCCAAGGCCCTCCCAATGTCCAGAGGGCTCCAACTGTCCCCTGGCACCTTGGAGGCCTTGTGGATCTCGGGATAACGCCTGTGGTCTCCCACTTTTGTTTCAGGGAGGTAGGGTGAGGAAAGACCAAACAGTGGGCACCCTGACTCATCACTCATATTCAACCTCAGTGTCTAAGTCTGAGCCCCTTCTTCTCAGGCCAGGCTGGGGCAGGGCACCTCAGTTACAGAATGGACATCAGAGGGGGGCCTGAGAGGCGGGTGACACATGCAGCAGCTCCAGCTTCCTTGGAGGCCAAGGCAGCTCCCTGCTGGGAGCCGGAGTTGCATTTCTGGTCCTGATACTTCTTGCAGGGGGGTGGGGGGACAGTGTGGACAAGCTGCTCAGGCCGGACAGCAGAGGTGGGTCTCCGTCTGCCATGGCCCTGACTGTTCCTGGGAGTGGCCCCAGGCTCCAGGGCTTCTGCCAGGACTAGGTGTAGTGGACATTGTTATCAACACTGGCCGCTGGCTCTGCTGGGCAACAGGAAACTGACAAGCTCTGGCCAGCATGGCGTCTGGCACAGAGTAGGTTTGCGATCGAGAACTGAAAATGACCTCCAACCCCAGTCAGCAAGTGTGTTAGCAGACAGGGCCTGGTGGGCACTGAGAGGCCTGGAGTAAAATTCAGTCTACCGCCCCAGGACACAGGCTTTGATGGTCTCCTCCTACTCAGGGAAGGACCAGGGCCCTAAAGGAGGAATGGGCAGGCTGATGGTGATTGAACTCCACTCAGACCCCAGTCATGGGGCCTGTTTTCATGCCCTCAGCAGCTCCTGAGTGGATATATTAAACCACAGGGCTTTTCCTCCCCCGTCCCTCAGGCTTTCTCACTGGGTCAGTCTCAGCCAGCCTCCTCCAGGTTAAGGAGGTGCCCAGCAGCCACCAGGGCAACTCTCCCCCTGGCCCACTGCAGCTTCCCACAAGAGATTTGCTCAGAATTTCCTCAGGAAGCTTTCAGAGCACATCCCACCCAGAACCAACCCAGTCCTGTTCCATCAGCACCTCTGAAGGCAAGGCCCAGACGAGGTGGGTTTCAAAGTTCTCTGGGCATTCTAACGACAACCAGGGCTGATAAGCACTTGTCTGCTGTGGCGCTACAGGATCAGCACTGAGTAGCAGTTAAGTCCATCAGCTGCTCCTCAGAAACCTACTACAGAGTCACTATGAGTCAGAACAAATTCCAGTGTACCCGTCGCCAACATCCAAACACAAAGGGAGATCAGACGTTGTTAAAAGAAAGCTGTTACAAGCTGCAATCACCTGAGTCAGTTTCTTAAACGTAATCAGATGCTTTGGGTTTTTTTTTTTTTTTTTTTAAAAACGGGGCACTTTAAAGAAGAGGACAATGTAAGCCACAAAGACAATCATGGGTGTTGGGACCTGTCAGGAGATTGTCTATTCCTTAAGGCCAATGCTGAACCTTCAGGAGGGTCTCTGTTCTCTGCCATCCAGGTCCCTAGAATCAGTCATGAGCTACAAGGGGGTGCTCTGATACAGTAGAGACAGTGGGTTCCTGGTCAGGACCCCTCCTGGCCCCAGCACATCCACCATGTGACCCAGGCAGGTGTCCACATTTGTGATCCGTTTCCCACATGTGCACTGGGGCTCCTAGGAGCTGACCCATTCACACTTGAGGCCTCTGGGAGGCAGAAGGGCCTGGGGCAGGGCCGGAGTGCTCTGTAGGCCCTGCGGCTCCACTGAGGGGAGGCTCCTAGCTCCCGGGTCCTACCTTGTGCATCCAGTCTCTTGTCGGCGTAGACCTTGTAGGTGAAGGCATGCCGCAGGGCCAGAGCTGCGAAGAACATCTCCACGCAGATGATGAAGTCCTGATAGCCAGCAGCCACGGTGCCCTCGCCTACCGACACCCTGGCCGAGTGGATCTTGGGGATGGCGCCACACTTCTCCAGGATTGCCAGGAGCATGCCTTGGCATGGGGGGGGGGGGGAGAAGGGGAACATGGGCATCTGGCCCCAAACAGAACCCCCTTCCCAGTCCTCCTTCCTCTATGCAGCCCCCCAGATGCCCACCACCCCAGTGAAGATGGGCGTGGGGTCCATGCTGATACAAAGCCAAGTCACCACGAGACCCCATCCCCAATTCCTTGTCCAGGCACCAAAACACAGGTGTCACCAATTCTGAGTCTCTAGGCCCCCAGCCCACCCATGACATGGCCCCATGGATGGTCCCTTTGAGCTCCAGACCAGCCATCACCCCGGGGTGCCGCACAGAGAAGCTGGGAGGGGCTCACCTTGCCAGAAGGAGAGAAAGATGACAGACTTGACCATGAAGAACTTGAGGACGGGGCTGTAGGGGCTGAGTAGCTCTCGGGTGGCGAAGTAGAAGAGAAAGAGGGCATAGAGGGCCAGGCTGACGGAGATGTTGTAGATGATGGTGACGTAGAGGTAGCCGCTGGTGACACTGTGGGAGTGGGGGCAGGCTCTGGCTTGGATGGAGGGACAGGGCCCCTGCTCCTCCCCGCCATCTCCTGCCCTCATGGCTCTCAGTAGCACTGTGCAGGCCACTGAAGTGAGGGCGGCTGGTCAGAGGACTCGGGATACTGGGCTTGGGGATACAAGGGCACGGGCAGTACAGAGCCCATGGGTGTAAACTGCTGTTTGCAGCTCTGGTGTCCATGCTTCTGGTGGGATGGGGGTTCCTGATGGGGGTTGGGGGCTCTGGTGGGATATGGGGGCTCCCAGTGGGGACCAAGGCTCCTGATGCGGGCAGGGAACCCTGATAGGAATATGGTGTGCTGGTGGTGATGGGGGCTCCTGGTGTGGGATGGGGTTGCAGATGGAGAATACAGGGTCCTGGTGGGAAGTGGGGTGTACTGGGGGTGATGGGGGCACCTGGTGTGGATGGGGGCTCCTGATGGGGGACAGGGGGTCTTGGCAAAGGACAGGCAGTCCTGGCAGGCAAAGCAGGAACAGCAGCTAGGGCTGTATTTGGGGCCTTGGGTGGGAGGCACAGCCATCAAGACCACCAGAGACAGTATCCAAGCAAGTGAAAGCGAGCTTGGCTCTGCCACCTTTCCACTTGAGCCTGGCTGCGCCCCCTATCCAGCCCCAGGCCCTTCCCTGCCTAGACAAGGCTGCGGGATAGGCCCAGCAGTGTGATGAAGGGCTTTCGAGGACTCCGGGCCCCCGGTAACACTCAGCGATCTCCAGCTGAAGGGCAGGTTCACACCTGGGGGGGCTCAAACCTGCCGCCCCCCCGACTTGGGAGTACAGTCACTGTCCCTTCCTGACCCAGCCCAGGGCACCACCCTGCAGCCTGTCTGGGCAGGTGACCAGTGCTCAGGTCCACTGGACTTGTGCAGGGACATGTGGTGTGGGTCCAGTCTGCTGCCCACCTCCTGAGCGAGGTCATCAGCCTCTGTGCAGGCCGCCCACCCTACACCAACACTCGTCCCCACACCCGTGGCCAGCTCCCACTGCTTACTCAAAGTCACCGTCCCGGTACTTGCCGAAAGCTTGCAGGACCACGGTGCTGACGGCCATGAGTGGTTTCACCACACAGAACTGCAGGGTGGCCTGTCGGGAAAGCAGGGAGTACAGAAATGCACAACCAGCGCCCCCTACTCCCACTGCCCTGGCCCCTGGGAGAACTCTGTCTAGAGGGGGAGGCAGAACGTCTGAGACATAAAACGGCAATGCAGTTGTGAGAAGACCCAGGGATGTTTAGGGAAGGAAGACAGGGTGGGGAATAGGCAGTTCGGAGACAGAAGAGCTCATTAGAGAAGGCTTCACTGAAGGAGGCACCCACACCACCACACCTGAGTCGTGGACAGGGGCCAGGAGCTGGGGCTGCTAGGAGGGAGGAGGCAGTGGTGGGGAGGTTGGGAAGACAAGCTGGGGCTGCTAGGAGGGAGGAGGCAGTGGTGGGGAGGTTGGGAAGACAAGCTGAGGCTGCTAGGAGGGAGGAGGCAGTGGTGGGGAGGTTGGGAAGACAAGCAGGGTCAGCTTATGGAGGCTGTGATGCTTAGGACCTCGCCCTACTCCATTATTTTGCACAAGGGCACAGGAAGGCAAGAAGGGCAAGAGTCTCAGGTGCCCTGGGTTCAGAGTTGGGGTCTCACCAGGCATGAAAATGACCCACGGAAGCATGGAGCAGAGAGAGAAAAGGGCAACGCAATCAAAGTACATGGAATTCTAAGAGCAGAGTTGGAATCTCAGCCTCACCAGCGCCTGGCTTCAGGCACACCAGTGAGCACCCCCTAATCTCTGGGCGGTCTCTCCCTGGAAAGATGGCCATACCGTTGTGTCCCAGGGTAGCTACTACAGGAGCCAAAGTCGGGCGTAGTATTTTCCTGGAGGTCTCTCACTTCTGCCCTATCCATAAAGACCTCTGAAAGCTTTCTCAGGCCCTTAGCTGAGTTTTTACATAACAGCAGCCCCCTCAGTACTGGACCAGTAAATGGCATCATGATAAATGGAGAGAAGACTGAAGTTGTCAAAGACTTCGTCTTGTTTGGCTCTACCATCAACATTCATAGAAGCAGCAGTTAAGAAGTCAAGTGATGCACTGCATTAGGCAAATGTGCTGCACAAAACCTCTTTAAAGGGTTTGAGGACTAAAGTGCGTCTGATCCAAGCCATGGTATTTTCAATCGCCTCATATGCACATTCACCACTCGCCTGTCAGTTTGTCGTCTGGTGGTGGCTGCTGTGTTGCTGGGATGCTGGAAGCGATCCCCACAAGCACTTTAAATACCAGTAGGGTCACCCACAGGAGACAGGTTTCAGCTGAGTTCCCAGACTAAGAAATTCTAGAAAGAAGGAGAAGACAGACTACTTCTGAATGTTTAGCCACTGAAAATGTTATAAATAGCAGATGTTTGTCAGAAATAGTGCAGGAAGATGACAAGATTAAGAATAGTGCCAGAATACTGTCACACAGACTGCCAGAAGCTGAGCCCCTCAGGTTGGATGGCGCTCAAAATAGAGCTGGGGAAGAGCAGCCTCTTCAAAGTAGTGTTGACCAGATGGCACAAATGGAGTAAAGCTTTTGGGCCCTTCATTTGCTGAAGGTGCACAACTCAATTTGAGGAGAAACAGTTGCAAAATAATAATCCACCAATAATTCGAACATGGAATGTATGAAGTATGAATCTAGGAAAACTGGAAGTTAGCAAAAATTAAATAGAACACACAAAGATCAAACTCCTATGCGTTGCTGAGCTGAAATGGCCTGGTAATGGCCATTTAGAATCTGACAATCATAAGGTTTACTACACTGGGAACAACAAATTGAAGAGGAATACCATCACTTTCATCATCAAAAAGAACATTTCAAGTTCTGTCTTGAAGTATAAGGCTGCCTGTGATATGACACTATCCATACACCTATGGATCATGACAAGCTATGGACAACATTGAGAAGTATGAGTATTCCAGAACACTTCATTGTACTTCTAAGAAATCTGTACCTGGACCAAGAAGCAGTTGTTC
>NW_006408594.1:3258023-3271280 GCF_000296735.1 Chrysochloris asiatica | reverse complement strand
GCAAAAATATGACCTTGACTATGTTGTTGTTGTTAAGTGCCGTTGAATAGATTCCGACCCATAGCGACCCTGTGTAGGATTTCCAAGGTGCAGGTAGTGAGCTTGAACTGCCAATCTTGCAGCTCAAATGGTCTTGCAGTCTGGTGAATTAACCCACAGTGCCACACCAGGAGTCCAACTCTGACCATTTCCCACTTGAATTTAGAGACCATCTTATGATGGATTAGACACAAATGGCCAAATACCTGAAGAGTTGTGGGATGACATCACAATCATCATACAGGAAGAAAGCCAAAGGTATTTTAAAAGAAAGAAAAGACTAAAGCAGATGTCAGAAGAGACTCTGAAAATGGCTCTTCAGCATAGAGATGCTAAAGTGAATGGAAGAAATGAGGAGGTAAAAGAGCCAAAAAGAAAATTTCAAAAGGCAGCATAAGAAGACAAAGTCAAATATTATAACGAAATGTGCAAAGACCTGGAGTTAGGAAACCAAAAGGGAAGAAGGCACTCAGCATTTCTCAAGCTGAAAGAACTGAAGAAAAAATTCAAGCCTGGACCTGCAATACTGAAGGATTCTATAGGCAAAATGGAGTCCTGGTGTGGTGCTGTGGATTAATGCGCTGGACTACAAAGTCAATTTGAACTGCAAAGTTGGCGGTTCAAGTTCACCAGCCACCCCTTTGAAAGCTCTATACAGGATCACTATGGGTCGGAACCAACTGGCTGGCACTTAACAACAACAACTATGGTAAAATACTGAAAGATGCATACAGCACCAAAAGAAGAAGGAAGGAATACACAGAGACAATGCACAAAAAAGAAATGGTCGATGTTCAACCATTTCAAGAGGTGGTGTAGGATCAAGATCTGATGGTACTGAAGGAAGGAGTCCAAGCTGTATGGAAGGTATTGGCAAAAAACAAAACAAAACAACAAAAACTGGCCTCCAGGACTAGACAGAACACACATCGACATTTTCCAACAAACTGATGAAACACTGGAGGCACTCACACATCTCTGCCAAGCTTTCTGGAAGAGCCACCTAGCCAACATAGTGGAAGAGATCCATATTTGTGCCCATTCCAGAGATGACCCAACTAATGCAGAAATCATCGAACAATATCATTAATATCACATGCAAGTAAAACTGTGCTGAAGATAATTTTAAAATGGCTCCAATAGTAAGCAACTGCCTGAAATTTAAGCCAGATTCAGTAGAGGACGTGGAATGAGGAATACCACTGCTGACGTCAGATGGATCTTGGCTGAAAGCAGAGAATGCCAGAAAGATGTTTACCTGTGCTTTGTTGTTCGCTGCTATTTTTGCGTGCCATTGAGTTGGTTCCAACTCATAGTGACCCTATACAGGGCTTTCAAAGAGCAGCTGTTGAGTTTGAACTGCCGACCTTATGATTCAAACCAACCTTGCGGACCACGACCAGTACTTAATCCCCCAGCGCCACACCGGGACTCCTACACATGCTTTCTTACTATGCCAAGGCTTTTGACTGTGTGGATCATTATGAAGAATGGGTAGTCCAGAACGTTTACTTGTGCTCATAAGGAACCAGTACATAGACCAAGATGCAATAGTTCAAACAGCACAAAGGGACACTGAATAGTTTAAAATCAAGAAAGGTGTGCGCCAGGGTTGTATTCTTTCACCATATTTATCAACCTGTATGCTGAGCACATAATCCAAGAAGCTGGATTACATGAAGAAAAGCGTGGCATCAGGATTGGAGGAAGACTCATTAACAACCTGAGATATGCAGATTATTCCACCTCATTTGCTTAAAGCAAAGAGAATTTAAAAAAGACTTACTGATAACCACAGCCTTCAGTATGGGTTGCACCTCAATGTACAGAAAACAAAAATCCTCACCACTGGACTAATAAAGAACATCATGATAAATTTAGAAAAGATTGAAGTTTTCAAGGACTTCATTCTTCTTGGCTCAACCATCAACACTCAAGAAATCAGATAATAAAAATATATATATATATCACATGATATATTGCATTAGGCAAATCTGTTGCCTAAGACCTCGTCAACAAATGTTCAAGAGCAAAGATGTCAGTTTGAGGACTAAGGTACAATCTGATCTAAGCCATGGTATTTTCAACCACCTCATATACATGTGAAAGTTGGACAGTGAATCCGGGAGACCGTAGAAGAATTGATGAGTTTGAGGAATGGTGTTGGAGGAGAATATTGAATGTACCATGGACTGCCAGAAGATCTGTGTTGAAAGAAGTACAGCCAGAATGCTCTTTAGAAGCCAGGATGGCGAGACTTCATCTCTTATACTTCAGACATGTTATAATTAGTAGGGACCAGTCCTTAGAGAAGGACATCATGCTAGGTAAAGTGGAGGGCCACTGAAAAAGAGGAAGACCCCCAACGAAATAGACTGGCACAGTGGCAGCAGCAATGGGCTGACGTGCATCAACAATTGTGAGGATGGTGCAAGACTGAGCAGTATTTGGTTCTGGTGTGCACAGGCTTGCTATGAGTTGGATTCGAGAGCAGCTACCAACAATAGCAACATACGCTTGTGGAAACTGGACAATGAATAAGGAAGACTGTAGAAGATGCGATGCATATGAATAATGATGTTGGTGAAGAATCTTCAAAGCACTATGGACTGTCCTAAGAACAAACAAAGGTGTCTCAGAAGTAGTACAGCCAGAACGCTCCTTAGAAGTGGGGATAGAAAGACTTCATCTCGTACTTGGAACGCAGTATCAGGATGGACCCGTCCCTAGAGAAATACGTCATGCATGGCAAAGAGGAGGGTGTGGGGAAAAAAGGACGACCCCTAAGGAGATAGATTAATAACGGGGCAGCAACACAACACAAATGTCAAGCTGGAACCGGACCAGGCAGTGTTGTATTCTGTTGTACACAGGGTCGCGCTGAGTCAGAACCGACGTAAGAGCAGCCCAAAGAGCCTCAAGTCCCTCCTCTGCGGTGCCCACAGAGTCACTAGAATCACCCTTCTCTTGACAAAAAAGCAGCCTACTGCTAGTGTGACTTGAAACATGGCAGAGAAAGTAGCCTGTTGAATCCCAATGTTTCTGGCCGGACCGGGGATCAGAGGTTTGCAGGAAAGTTGGGTAGCCGGCTCTGTGGGGCCGCCACAAGGAGAAGCATGTGCTATGGGAAGCAGAGATGATGGGCCCAGAGGTGGGGTGCTGCTTACCAAAACCCCCAAAATTGCCCCTCTAGAGGAAGTGGGGCCAGCATTTGGGGAAAACGGAAGTGGGCTTGAGTGAAGCTGTCTGCCTAACAGCAGTTGGGGGCTTGCCTCGGATGGCTCGTGTGATGTCAGCAGTATTATTCATGGAGACTGAGGACAAGCATGGTGTCTAGGTCAGCAGGCTGCAGAGTACCTGGTGGACATTAACCAGGACTGAACAACAACCGGGAGAGCGACCAAACCCGGAACTTCAGTGCTGACCTTCTCCTCTGGACTGGGTGTGGTGGGCTGGCCAGACGGCCTGGGAATCTTCACTAGACTTGTAATGAACTCCCCAGGAGAAGCGGGAGTGCTGGCTGGCTGGGTTCTAAGATTTCTGTGCCTTTGGGCTGAGGCTGTTGGCAATCTCTCTCCCCGTGTCATTAGGAAGGGATAAAGTGGCTTCTTTGTTCTCTGTCCCCTTACTGCGGCTTCCTGCCACCTCCACAACATTGGAGCCCAGGAGCCCACGGGGCTGGGGGAATCATTTACACCAAATCCCACACTACTTAGCAATCGTGAGATCAAAACTTTGTAAACAGCAACACCCTCACAGAAGGCAGGGAGTCACCGCTGGGCCAGGAACCCGGGCAGCTGAATCAGGGTGAACAATGGCTCTGAATGCCCCACCCTGTGGCCAGGGCAGCTTTGAGCTCTTTCCCTGCAGTTCCAGAGGTGAGAGTTTGACTGTAAACAGCCCAGGGAAGGAAGAGCTGGGGGCAGGGCTGCAGGCCTGGTAAGTCTGGCACTGGGAGAGGGCTATGAACAGAAAGACCAGCCCTGACTTGGCTGTGGGTTCCTGTTCCCTCGTGGTTATTTCTGGTGGTGCTGGAGACCATGAGTCGGCAGGCTGGGTGTGGTACCCTCATCTGCCATTTCCCTGAGCCTGGCTGCCAGCGTTCCCCACACCAGCCACTGTGCAAAAGGTTTCCCGAGAACCGCATCGTTATGCCCGTTTTACAGAAGAGGCAACAGAAACCCCGTGTCATGGTCTGGAAGTATCCCCACAAATGATGTGAAGACAGTTATGCAATGATGCAGTTATCCCCCATGATGTGATTGGAGGAGGTCATCCTTCACTGTGATGTGTTGGAAATCTGACCTCTACGTGTTAATGACCACCACTCGTCTGCCACTTTGTCGTACTGTTTAGGCTGAAGCAGCAAAAAATTTCAACAGGTGCCCAAGAGCCAAAATGTGACCTTGACTATCTCCCACCTGAGTTTGGAGATCATATCAAGAACAGATTGGATGCACTAGACACTAGTGACTGAAGACTAGAAGATAGAAGATGACATCAAGAATACCGTACATGAAGAAAGCAAAAGCCATTGAAATGACTGGAAAAGAAGAAAACACCATGGTGGATACCAGAAGAGACTCTGAAACTTACTCTTGAGCCCAGAGAAACAAAAGCAAAGGGAAGAAATGAGAAGGTAAAAGAGCTGAATAGAAAAGGTCAAAGGTTAGCTTGAGAAGACGAAGTCAAGTATTATAATGAAACGTACAGACACCTGGGAAAGGGAAGAACACACTCAGCATTTTTCAATCGGAAAGAACTGAAAAGAAAATTCAAGCCTTGGGTTGCAATGTTGAAGGATTCTATGAGTAAAATATTGAATGACATTGGAAACACCCAAAAGAAGATGGAAGGACTTCACAGAGTCATGGTACCAAAAAGAAATGGTTGATGGTTAATCATTTCAAATACCACTGGTACTGAAGAAGAGAAGTCCAAATAACACTGATGACATTGGAGAAAAACTGGGCTCCAGGAATTGAAAGCATGTAAATAGAACTGTTTCAAAAGCTGATGTAGCATTGTCTATGTCAAGAAATTTGGAAGACAGTAACCTGGCCAGCCGATTAGAAGAGATTCTTGCCTGTGCCTATACCAAACGGAATGCGGAAATAATTCAACAATATCATTAATATCACATGCAAGTAAAATTTTGCAGAAGATCATTAAAAACCAATTGCAGCAGGACAGGGAGTTACCAGAAATTCAAGCTGGATTTAGAAGAAGAAGAGGAATAAGGGATATCCCTGTTGATGTCAGATGGATCTTGGTTGAAAGTAATGAATAACAGAAAGTCATTTACTTATGCTTTGTTGACTACGCAAAGGCATTTGACTGTGTGAATCGTAACAAACTATGGATACCATTGTGAAGACCAGGAATATTCCAGAACAAGAACAAAGATGTCAGTCTGAGGACTAAGGTATGCCTGACCCATGCTAGGGTACTTTTAATCACCTCCTATACGGATGTGAAAGTTGGACAATGAATACGTAAAAGACGCGTCTGAATTGTGGTGTTGGTGAAGAATTTCCGCAGCACCATGGACTGTCTAAAGAAGAAAGAAATCTGTCTTGGGAGGAGTATGGCCAGAATGCTCTTTAGAAGCATTTGTCTCTCATACTTTGGACATAACTGTCTGGGGGGACCACGTACATGGTATCAAGGGAAGCCCCCCAATAAGATGGACTGAGATACAATGAAAACAGTGGGATCAAACATAGTAACTGTGAGGATGGAGCAGGACCAGGCAGTGCTGTTGTTAGAACCAACTGGACAGTAGCTAACACCAACAACATGTGCTCATGAGGCGGGGGTAGGGCGGGATGCAGCTCAAGTCACACCCTGATGCAATGTAAGGGGCGTTTACCTGGTGTGTGACATGCATCACCTTCTGTCTCACAAGAGCTAAAAGGAGCCGGAAGAGAGTAGGGTGAGGGACCTGAGAAAGGAGAGTTGGGAGCAGAGCACAGCCTTTGGGCCCAGGGTCCTTGTGTTGAGAACCTCTTAGGCCCAGGGAAGACTGATGTCAAGACACATGGAGATCTCCAAAGAACACCAGGCCCAGATGCTGAAAAGAACCAGCTCCTTCCTCTAGAACAGAGAGAAAAAGCCTTCTCATAAAGCCAGCACTTTAAGTTCAGGCTTCTAGCTTCGTAAAGGAGTCGAGTCCTGGTGTGGCTCTGTGGGTTAATGCGCTGGACCGCAAGCTCGGTTGAACTACAAGGTCAGTGGTTCAAATGTACCAGCTGCTCCTTGGAAACCCTATACAGGGTCGCTGAGTTGGAACTGATTTGATGACATGTCACAACAACACCAGCCACCTAAATTGTGAGAGAATCCATTTCTGTTTGTTAAAGGTACCCTTGTGGTGTTTCTGTTACAGCAGCCTGAGAAAGCCAAGACAGAGAGGTTAAGCAATGTGAACAAGGACACACAGTTAGAGGAGAAGCTGGGAACCAAGCTCAGGTGGCCAGACGTCTGGCCCATCACTTTACGGCAGCACCATGTTGCCCCCCTCTTCCCCTTGCCCCCAGGCCACTCTAGACCCTAAGGTGGGGTCGCCAGGACGCTGGGAGCTGCTGGAAAGGGGAACAGAACAGGGAGATGGCACAGGCCTGTGTTGTAATGTGTCTTTAATGCAAAAGGCCTCCAGCCCTCCAACCACAGCTGACAGGAAATTTCTAGAATCCCCACGTACTCTCCCTTAAGTGCTTAAATACCCAGGCTTGGGTGGACGAACAAGAGGCTAGACCAGCTCCTCCAAGGCTGTCCTGGGATGTTGCTGCTGCCCCGGAGTGCACCCCATTAACATGGCACATCCTAACAGCTTGTGAAGTGTGGGCCCTGCAATGCCTTGTGCTAAGTGGGAACTTAGCCTGAGCAGCCTCCTCCCAGCCCCATGTGCCCCATAGCCACCACATCAGCCAGAGGCGGCCCAGTCATAAAGTGGTGGTTGAAAGGGGCATGCCCAGCTCCAGCCTATTGACACAGCGTCTGCTGAGGATACAAACCTGTTTGCAGAACCGCAGGAATCCGATGGAATAAGTCTTTCCCCAGAGACAGCAGGTGCCGTACATACAGCTGGACCTGAAAGACATGTGGCTGGTGAGCAGAGACCCCGGATTCATGAAAGGTGGGACTGGGGTAGGCTGTGTTCCCCCACATCCAGGAAGGCTGGGGCAGGAGGGGGGCACACATCTGGAGCAGCCCTGAGCCCAACACCACCCCAGGGCGAGGCCTAGGGGAGGAAAACAGGGCTGCACTGCCCCTGGGTAAGAGAAGGAACTAGATGGAAACTGCAGGGGGGAGACTGAGAAACAGGGAGAGAGAAACAGAGGAAGGAGGGGTCATGTGAGCAGCCATGCTTGGGAAGTGTGGACAAGGCCTTCGCATACAGCTGATGTCAGGAAAGCTGGATGACTGGCAGACCCAGGACGCTGGGTGATGTGGGGCTTCCCGGGAGACATAGTACTCACTCAATGGGCTTCCCTCTGATCTCGGACATTATGGAACTTTCTCCTCCGAGGTACTCATAGCAAAGGCTCAGGAAATTGTAGATGACCAAGGCTGTGAGGAGAAACACAACTCAACAATGGGAAAATGAAGGTGATCCAACCCTTACTGTGAGCCTCAGAAGCCGCCCAGTAATATTCCATTTACAGGTTACAGTCAGCAGGGCTGAGGCGCACCGCCTCAAGGACATCAAGATGGACGTTAAACACACACACTGGTGGTCACCACAAGATCCAGGACTGTGAGGCTTCAGGAAGCTGGCAGCGGGCAGGTTCTTGTGGTGGCTGAATGGGCACTGGCTTTGTAATGACTTATTAAAGAAGTACACAGCTGTTTTAGACACTAAAGGTCACACTGTTTAAACAACACAACCCCAGGACATTTCCAGCAGGATCTCAGGAGAAATGCTAGGTAAGAATGAGATAGTGAAAGCTACCTCCAGTGGACAATCTATGGTGCTAACTATATGCCCAGGCATGTGGCCAGGGCACAAATTCTAGTGGTCATGGCCTGAGGGAATCAGCACATGGCCCACCATCAATGCAAAGACAGCAGCCAAATGTGTGCGACCGTGAGTGCAGCGCAGAGCAGACGTCCGGCTATAAATACCACACTCAGTGGTGCTCAGTCCGCTTAGGGCTGTCTGCAGACTCAGCACAAGGAAACTGCTGCCTTGCAGGGCCCTAGAAGTCAGCTGATGAGCCAGGAAGGAGGCAGAAGAGTGGAGAAGACGGAGGGACGGGAGAAGAGGTGTCCTGTAAGGCGGTGAGGCCCAAGAGCGCCTTCTCATTTGTGTAGGAGCAACTACACAAAAGTCTCACAGCTCCTTGGGCTCTAGGGGAGGGAACCCCAGCTCATTTGGTCCCCACCCAGCCCTCTCAAACTTTAAATCCCTGCAACACTAAACACAGCTGTTTCCTCTGAGCAGACTAACTGACCCTTCCACGCTTCTTTTCTTGCAGATCCTCTGGGGCCCATGCAAACTCAGCCCAGACACTTGCCTGCCGTTCTCAGGGGCTGGGCAGCTCAAGATGTGCTTAGTGACTGCAGGACTCATCACTGATTTCCAGGTTAGTTCTCACTGACTAGAACATTAGGTCAAACTGCTGTTGGGTGGGTGGATCCCTCATGTGTGTGCCACAGCCTGCTCACAACCTCTGTCCCAAACTGCAAAGGCAGCGAGTCTGCGGGCAGTGTAAATGATCTGCACTTAACTGCTAGCCTAAAGGCTGATGATTTGAACCCACCCAGCAGCACCGAAGAAGCAAGGCCTGGCAATCGCTTCCATTCAGATTACAGCTAAGAAAACCCTATGGGACTGTTCTACCTCAGGGTCACCATGAACTGAAATGGACTCAACAGCATCTAACAACAAGAAATACACAGCCAAGTGCAGCTATACTGCAGCAGATGTTAATGCTGTTATTAAGTGCAGTCAAATCAGTTCCAACTCATGGTGACCCTGTATAAGGTTCCCAAGGAGCAGCTTGTGGCTTTGAACCACCAACCTTGTGGTCAGCAGTCCAGTGCTTATCTGACAGCGCCACACCAGATAGTATTTTCCAAAGATGGCTATCTCCGTAAATGGCTATCCTTCAGCGAAGGCCAGCGTCTTACTCTCTCTTTCTGCATCTGTGAGAGCTGAGAAATAGCGCTTCATGACATTCAAGGTTGGGATTCAAAAGGCTTGAAGCACTTCTGTCTTTCTACTGGTGCTTTTTCTCTTGGGGTGCTCACACTTGGGCATAGTAACCATGCTGTGTGGAAGTCCAAGCCAGCCCATGTGGGGAGGCACTGAGGCCCCAGCCAACAGCCAGCATCAGCTACCAGACACAGCCATGAACGAGTCTCAGACACTTCCTGCCCGCAGCCTTAAATTCTCCAGCTGAGGTCTGGACATGCTAGAAGAGAGACAAACTATCTTCCCTGTCCCCTATTCAAATTCCTGACAAACATGGACCACAAAGCTCGTTTGAACTGCAAGGTGGGTGGTTCAAATTCACCAGCTACTCACAGGAAACCCCATACAGGGTCGCTAAGAGTTGGAACCAACTCGATGGGTCTTAACAACAGCAACACCAATAGGATCGAGATGAGTCGGAATGAAATCAGCAGAAAAGGGTTTATGTTGGGGGGGGGTGCTGTTGTTAAGTGTCACTGAGTTGGTTCTAACTCACGGTGACCCTGTATAGGGTTTTCGAGGAGCAACTGGTGAATTTGAACTGCCAACCTTGCATTTCAAAAAACCTTGTGGTCCAGTGTTTATCCCACAGCACCATACCAGTCCTCCCATGTTGTTGTTGTTAAGTGCCGTTGAGTTGGTTTGGACCCACAGTGACACTGTATAGAGTATCCAGGGTGCAGCTGGTGAGCTTGAGCTGCCAACCTTGCTGTTCAAATGGTTTTTCAGTCTGGTGCATTAGCCCACAGCGCCACCCCAGGACACCAAGCATTTCTACAGGACAATGTAAAAGTGCTCCATAGGGTTTCCAAGACTGCAATCTTTACAGCGCCAATGGCACTGATGAAGAAATCCAAGCAGCACTGAAGGCCCTGGTGAAAAACAGGGCACCAGGAACTGATGAATGCCAACTGGACTGTTTCCACAAACTGATGATGCAGCACTCAAAACCCTCACTTAGGCTACTCTAGGCCAAGAAATCTGGAAGACAGCTACCTGGCCAACGGACTAGAAGAGATCCTGTGGGTTAATGGACTGGATGACAAAGTCGGTCTGAACTACAAGGTTGGTGGTTCAAGCTCACCTGCCGCTCATAGGAAACCCTATAGAAGGTCGCTATGGGTCAGAACTGACTCAACGGCACTTAACAACAACAACAAGGAAAACAGAATGTGTTATAATATCATTAATAACACATGCAAGTAAAATTTTACTGAAAATAATTTAAAAACAGTTGCCAACAGTACATCCTGCCAAAATTCAAGGAGGATTCAGAAGAAGATGTGAACAAGGGATATTAAATGCTGACATCAGGTGGATCTTGGTTAAAAGTAGAAAATCCCAGAAGATGTTTGTATTTCATTGACTATACATAGGCATTCGACTGTGTGGATCATAACCAACTATGGATAGCATTGTGAAAACTAAGAATTCCAGAACACTTAGCTGTGTTCATGCAGGTTCTGTACATAGACCAAGAGACAGTTGTTAGAACAGAACAAGGGGATACTGAATGGTTTAAAATCAGGAATAAATCGGGTTTGTATCCTTTCACCATATTTACTCAATCTGTATCCTGAGCTATAATCTGAGAAGCTGGATTATATGAAGAACACACGACATCAGGATTGGAGGAAGAGTCATTAACAATCTGCGATATGCAAATCAACACAGCCTTGCTTCCAGAAGAATATCAAAGACTAACAGCCTTCAATATGGATTACAACTCAATGTTAAGAAAATGTAAGTCCTCACAACTACCTCAATAAACAACATCAGGATAAACAGAGAAAAGATTGAAGTTGTCAAGGATTTCATTTTACTTAGATCCACAATCAACACTCATGGAAGCAGCAGTGAAGAAATCAAGTGATGTCTTACACTGGGCAAAGACCTCTTTAAAGTGTTCACAAGCAAAGATACTACTTTAAGGACTAACGTGCACTAATCTAAGTCATGGTATCTTCAATAGCTTCATCTGTATGTCAACGGTGAACAATGAATATGAACACCTTTGAATGATGGCGTTCGCAAAGAATACTGTAAGTACCATGGATTGCCAGAACAACAAACAACTCTAGGAATAATTACAGCCAGAATGCTCCTTAGAAGTGACAATGACAAGACCCGGTCTCACATACTCTGGACATGTTATCTGGAGAGACCAGTCCATGGGAAAGAACATGATCCTTGGTAAAGTGGAGGGTCACAGAGAAAGAGGAAGACCCTCGATAAGATGGGCTGCCACAGTGGCAGTAGCAATGGGCTCACACATGCCAAGTGTGAAGATGGCACAGGACCAGGCCGTGTTCCATCTGTAGTGTGTCAGGTCGTTATGAGTCGGAGCAGAGTCGGCAACCCCTAATGAACAATGATATTCTGTACAAGAGCAGACCACCATATAGTTGACTATGGAGTGGCAGGTGGGTTTGAACCACTGACCTTTGGGTCCGTGGCTGAGTGTGTAACCACTGTACCTCCAGGGCTCCTTTACAATGCTACGCCCTGGGGCAATTATTTGCTCAGCCTTAAAACCCATCACTCTCCAATCTATTCTGATTTATAGCGATCCCAGTAAGCAGATAAGTATAAACCAACACGGAAGTTTCTAGAATGTGCCATGACCTCTCACATTTCCACACAGGAGCACATCTTGGTGCCCTGCTGGGAACAGCCTGCTAAGTCCTAGAGTCAGAGATGAGATGTCCTTGTCTGCTGCCACTACCTTCACTCCTCACCCTCCCCAGCCCTCAGGCCATCAGTCCGATTCTCCCACAGAGAGGGAGTGAGGGGCTGTGGACTTTGGAGTCAGACACCAGGCTGTGAATCACAGCTCTACACTGTGAGCTTTGTGACCTTGGGCTATATTCTGAAGCTCTCTGGGCCTCAGTTACCTCATCTACAAACTAGGGCCAACAGCAGCTCCTTCCTGGTGGAGTTGCTGAGATGGACCAGTGTGAAATGTGTCAGGTGAGGCTGAGCAAGCAGCCAGCAACCTGTGTGTGTCACCGATTGCTTCTCTAAATGGTGAGCTCCTCGCAAGTAAGAAGTGAGTCCAGCCATCGGGGTGCCTGACACTTGCAGGCAGTCACTCCACACTGCAGGGGTGACCAGACAAGCGTGACCATGACCATGAAGATCTGCTCTCTGGGTGAGACTGCTTGGACAACCAGGAGGAGAGAGGAAGTGCACCCTCTGCTCCATCCACCCATCAAGGAGCTCACTCTCTCAGCGCCTTTGACAAAGTGACTGGTCTTTGGGTCGTTAAAAACAAAAGCCTCAAGAGACACCACGGGGCCCTAGGCTCATCAGCCAGCCCCATCTGGAATCTCTCTCCCAAGCAAGGCAGCCCCAATCATGCACTTTCTGAGAGCTTGACTCCGGAGCTCACTTCCTGCCCTGTGGCAACCTACGTCAGCAACCTACTCCTGAATCATGTGGCCGAGCCAGCCACCCAGCCACCCACACCCATCTGTGCGTATGGAATAATCCAATTCCATCAGCCTCTCTCAGTTCAAGATTCTTGACCTTTGAAACTGCTCTGGGACCAGCCAGTTTGAAAAATACCAATTTGCTGATGGTTTCCTTTAAAGAATCATCGGTCAATAATGCATTCTCAGAGAAGGGAGGAGACAGGGCAGAAACTCTGGAACATGACTCAACCAGCCCAATCTAGGACCCCTGACCATCAGGACAAATTGATCGGCCCTCCAAGGAAATGGCAGAGTCATACACTCCCATCCCAGCAATGGTGTCAGCTAGAGCTAAACAGAAAATTTCAAAGGTCATTTCAAGAAGATAAAGCCAAATATTACAACAAAATGTGCAAAGATCTGGAGTCAGAAAACCAAAAGGGAAGAACACGCTCAGCATTTCTCAAGCTGAGAGAACTGAAGAAAAAATTCAAGCCTTGACTTTGGTTATTGAAAGATTCTCTGGGTAAATTATTGAATGATGCAGAAAGCATCAAAAGAAGATGGAAGGAATACACAGAGTCACTGTACCAAAAGGAAATGGTT
>NW_006408594.1:3253263-3257138 GCF_000296735.1 Chrysochloris asiatica | reverse complement strand
ATATGGAGCTTTTCCATCGTCTCTTTCCACAGACGTAGTCAATTTGATTTCTATGTATTCCATCTGGTGAGGTCCATGTGTACGGTCGTGTCTTATGCTGTCTAAAGAAGGTATTTGAAATGAACAAATCATTGGTTTTGCAGAATTCCATCCTGTGAACCCCAGCATCATTTCTATTACCAAGGCCATATTTTCCAACTAATTGCAATCACCAGCGATTACCAATATATCTTGATTGCATATTTGATCAATTTCATATTGAAGAAGTTGGTAAAATTCTTCTATTTCATCCTCACTGGGTTTAGTGGTTCATGTGTAAATTAGAATAATAGTGGTATTAACTGGTCTTCCCTGTAGGCACATGGATATTATCCTATCACAGAAAGCGCTGTACCTCATGACTGATCTGGATATGTTCTTTTTGACAATGAATGCGATACCATTCCTCTTCAATTTGTCATTCCCGGCATAGTAAACCATGTGGTTGTCAGATTCAAAATGGCCAATACCAGTCCATTTTAGCTCACTAATGCCTAAGATATCGATGTTTATGCGTTCCATTTCATTTTTGACAATTTCCAATTTTCCCAGATTCATACTTCATACATTTCATGTTCTGATTTTCAATGGATGTTTACAACTGTCTCTTCATTTTGAGTTGTGCCCCATCAGCAAATGAAGGTCCCGCAGGCTTTTCTCTCAAGAGCTTTACTTCATTAGCGTCATCACGGTCAACTCTACTTTGAGGAGGCAGCTCTTCCCCCGTCACATTTTGAGTGCCTTCCATCCGGAGGGGCTCATTTTCCAGCACTATTATCTGACAGTGTTGCTCTGCTATTTATAAGGTTTTCAGTGACTAAATATTTGGAAGTAGCTTGTCTCTCCTTCTTCTTAGTCTGTCTTTGTCTAGAAGCTCATCTGAAACCTGTCCACCATGAGTGACCATGCTGGTATTTAAAATACCGGTGGCATAACTTTCAGAATCACAGCAACTCACAAGCCACCACAGTATGACAAACTGACAAGACGAGTGGTGGCTAAGGAGGGTTGGAAGACCTCAAAGATGAAAAGGCATGGAGGTCAGCTCAGAAGGTTAGGGTGACTGTTTCTGGGAATCCAAAGCGGTATCTCTATAGATTTTCCTGAATGACTCAGGGCAATTATAGGGGCTTTTTAGGAAGAAGGTGTTTTTTTTTTTTTTTAGAAAATTGAAGACTGCACTGGTGAGAAAAAGGCCAGGGAACTTTCACTAAGGAGTATTTTCTTCACCACAACAATGCACCTGCTCATTGTTGTGGTGAAGAAAATACTCCTTAGTATTTTTGGTAAAAAAAACTAAGTATATTTGGTAAAAAAAAGTGGTCCTATAAAACCTTTTGTGGTGGGCTTACGGCAAGATGTCAGACTAGGCAGATGCACTACATGGACCCTGTATAATAAAGACACGAAAGACAAAATAAAACAGACCCAGAGGAAAATTCTGGCACCCTGAACTTCCGAAGAAAGGTTAGAGAGGTGGATGGAGTGCTTGCTGGGAGGAGAGGCCGAGCAGGGACAGCGAGAGGGAGACTGACGGTGAACGGCTGGGCAGACAAGGCTTGTGGGTAGTTTTGGCAGTGGAGGGAGACCTGGCAGAGCAGATTCATGTGGAAGAGGTCAACTTAGTCTTTTCCCCCAGCTCCATGGTGACCATAAGTGGGGTCAGCTTCCACATCTATATTTATATACTCCACATTTATATACTGCCTGCACACTCTCTAGGAGTTTAGAACCACATGGTTGGGAGCCACTCCAGTGTGAGGTGGGGGCCAGCTGCACCACTTTGGTGCCTGGATTCAGGTGGACTTGGCTCCAGACCTACAAAACCCAAAGAGCCACCAGATCAGCACTTAACCAGTTACCCTGCCCCCAGCTTCCCTGTGGTCCCAATCGATACTGAAACCAGCTCCATCAAGAGTCCCCATGAACTACTTCCAGACTGAGTGCCTTGAACAGAGATAACGCACTCAGGCCAACAGGAACCCCAACTAAGGCCCAGAACTCTGCTGGCACGCCCGTCTACAACCAGTCAGGAGCTCCTTGAATACAAGAGCCCCCAAGAGATTTATTCCCTCAGGGTCCAACAACCGCACTGTTTGTTTTTACAAATACGATAATCTCACAATGCCCCAGAGACGACAGACAATTTTAGCTCACCCAAAGTAACAAGAGAGAATGGCTCAAACAAATGACCAAGATGCAGATCCAGAAGACATTTCTGAAGAAAAGGTAATGGAGTTAACTGAAAAAGAAAGATAAGTGTCCAAGGACTGACAGAAAGATGGAGGAAAGCAAGGAGAATACAAGAAAAATGTTAGAAGAATTCCAAAAAACACTACAAGAACCAACAGGCAAAATAAATAAAAACATGAAACGATACAAAACCTGTGATTAGAAATTCAGATTAATACTAAGATCTCAGAAATGGAAAATACATTGAAAGGACAAATGAGTAGATGCGAAGCCATGAAAGCCTGACTCATAGCAACCAATGCACAACAGAATGAAACACTGCCCATCCTACATCAACCTCACAATCGTTGCTAAGCTTGAGACCATCACTGCCACCACTGTGCCAAGCCATCTCCTTGGGGGGTCTTCCTCTTTTTCTCTGACCCTCCACTTAACCAAACATGATATCCTTCTTTAGGGACTGGTCCCTCCTGATAATATGTCCAAAGTACAAGAGACAAAAGTCTGGCCATCCTGGCTTCCAAGGAGCACTCTAGCTGTACTTCTTCCAACACAGATTGGTTTGTTCTTTTGGTAGCCCATGGTACTTTTAATATTCTCCTCCAACACCATAACTCAAAAGCATCAATTCTTCTATGGTCTTATTTATTCACTGGCCTACTTTCACATGCATGTGAGTCTATTGAAAATATCATGGTTTGGGTCAGGCGCACCTTCGTCTTCAAACTGGTATCTTTGCTCTTCAATACTTTAAAAGAGGTCTTGTGCAGCAGATTTGACTATTGCAATAAGTCATTTGGTTTCTTGACTGCTGCTTCTAGCAGTGTTTGATGATTGATCAGGGCAAAATGAAGTCTTTGACAATTTCAATCTTTTCTCCATTTATATGGATGTTTTTTATTGATCCAATGGTGAGGATTTTTGTTTTCTTTTCATTGAGATACAACCCATACTGAAGGCTGTGGTCTTTGATCTCCATCAGTATTTTAAGTCCTCTTAGCTTTCAGCACACAAGGTTGCATCATCTGAATATCGTAGGTTGTTAATGAGTCTTTCTCCACTCCTGATGCCATGTTCTTCTTCATATAATCCAGCTTCTCAGATTATTTGCTCAGCATACAAACTAAATGGGTATGGCACACACGTTTCCTGATTTTAAACCATTCAGTATCCTCTTGTTCTGTTCAAGCTACTGCCTCATGGTCTGAGTACAGATTCCTCATGAGTGCAATCAAATGTTCTGGTATACCCCATTCTTTCCAATGTAATCTATAGTTTGTCATGATCCACACAGTTGAAAAGAAAGCCTTTGCATAGTCTATAAAACATAGGCAAACATCCTTCCTATATTCTCTGCTTTCAGCCAAGCTCCATCTGCTGTCAATATGCATTGTTCCACATCCTTGTCTAAATCCTGCTGGAACCTAGGTCAGTTTCCTGTCAATGTACTGTTACAGCCGTTTTACAATTATATTTAGCAAAATTTTACTTGCATGGTATAGCAATGATATTGTCCAATGATTTCCACATTCTATTGGGTCACTTCTCTTTGGAATGGGCACAAAGATGGATCTCTTTCAATCACCTGGCCAGGTAGTTTTCTTCCAAATTTCTTGGCATAGAGGAGTGAGTGCCTCCAGTGC
>NW_006408594.1:3246105-3251988 GCF_000296735.1 Chrysochloris asiatica | reverse complement strand
TCCCTCTTTTGAGCTACTGCATCCATAGGTGTAGGTCAAGTTCATCAAATTGTATCAGATTACTCTTTTTTTCCTCTTCTTTCTTCTTCTAGTTGAGTTCTGATCATCCAGCCATTGAAGCCAGGTCAAATGAGTATTATCTGCAAGTTTGGTGTTCTTGTGCATTTCCCTTCGCTTCTTACAGCTGGACACTTCACTCTCCACTCGAGTCCTCTGTGGCTATTCTGACATTCATTTTGGTCTTTCCCCTTCTTGTCTTCTTAAATGACCTTTTGCTTTCTTTTCTTTTCTTGATGTCATCCCACAACTCTTCAGGTCTTCAGTATTTAGTGTCTAATGCATCCAGTCCATTTGTCCAATGATCTCTAGACAGACACATGTTAACATGGGTGATAGGACAGGTAATATATACGGGAGGTTAGCAGAGAAAAGATGAAGGCAACAGCTAGGGTAAATGCTGTTAACTGCTGGTACATGGAGGGGATTGCAACCATGTAGTGAAGCAAAGTCTATGATTTGCTGAGTGTAAAATTAATGATCTTCTCTGTAAACCTTCACTCAATTCACAATCAAAAGTTGAAAACAAAACCAACAAAAAAGAAATTTATTGGGAAATCTTCCCCCATTCACCCTTCCTTCAGTCTTCCTGTTGTTCCCCAAACCCAATGAATATTTTTAATTTTTTTTTCTTAATTGTAAATTGGGTAAGACTTTACAGAGTCAACCGTCAGTTTTACATTCAACAAATCATAGTTTATTTCATCTCATTGATTGCTATTCCCTCAATTTAACATCACTTCCCTCATTTCTTCCCTGTGTATATTTCCATTCCTCCTTCTTTCCTAAGCCTTCTGAATTTTGTCCTTGGGTAAATGCTGCCCTTTTAATCTCAAATGGTAGATTATTCTAAGGTGTAATCAATGACCACACGAGTGTTCCTGTTTTCCTTATTGACCTACCTATTGTTTGGCTGAAAATTGAGTAACTGGGGTATTCAGATCTAAACAATAACCAAGGGAAATAGTCTAATGGTTCCACCAGATTCTATTTGACCAGTAAACCTGGTCACTTTTACAATTTTGGGCTTTGCGTCACATTTTCACCCACTCTATCTAGGATCATCTAATGCGATCTCTTTTAGAGCAGTTGGTAATGGTAGCTGGGCACCATCTAGTTCCTCTGAACTCAGGGTCATGGACAAAGAATATTTCTTATAAAAAAAAAAAAATTATTTGAGTCCCTTGAAGATGTCAAAACTGTGTAAAGCAGAAAGGACAGAATTCTTCCGAGAAGGGCTTTTGTTGTTGTTGTTAAGTGCTGTCGAGTCGGTTCTGACCCATAGCAAATCTATATAGGGTTTCTGAGGAACAGCTGGTGAGCCTGAACCACCATGGAAACCCCACCTTCAGAAGTGCGTAGACCTAGACGGAGAGCACGTGGAGAAACAATGGCTTCACATTTTGAGATTTTTGTCTAATGAAAGTTTCTCTGGTTTTGTAGCAATACTTTTTGACTCTCCCTGGTATTATGCACCAGGTACCCCCTGCCCCTGTGAGCCTACTCCCCCTCTTCCACACGCCTTCAGCACCTAAAGCTAGACTCATAGGCTGGCTCTCCTTATTATTCAGAAATAGTTCAAAAGACTTGGAGAATCCTATATTCCAGAGAAGACTTGGAGCATCCTATATTAGAGAAAAGACTTGGAGCATCTTATATTCCAGAAAAGACTTGGAGCATCCTATATTCCAGAAAAGACTTGGAGCATCTTATATTCCAGAGATGACTTGGAGAATCCTATATTCCAGAGAAGACTTGGAGCATCCTATATTCCAGAGAAGACTTGGAGCATCCTATATTCCAGAGAAGACTTGGAGAATCCTATATTCCAGAGAAGACTTGGAGCATCCTTATTCCAGAGAAGTGGTGGGGAGCCCGGAAAACACCCAACTGTAGCCAGTTTGGAAGGAAACCTCTGCTCAGTCAGTGGAGGCCTCAGAGCAGTCCTTCCTCCTTCTCAGGGCTGGTGACCATGTTCACGGTGACGTACAAGAGCTGTCATGGAGGTAAGGGATCTGCCTAGTGACCCCCGACCCCAGAGCTATTCAAACAGGCAGTTCCCCTCACCTGGCTCGTGACTTTTCTGCTCTTTGCTGACCACGCTTGCTGCGCTCATCATTTTTGGCTGTCAGTCAGGGAGGCCTCCCGGGCAGCACAGTGGCCCCTGGGCCTTTGCGGCCTGGTGTCTGGGGCCCTCGGTTGCGCTATGTGGAGTGATGTTTCAACTGCTTTTGTCACACGCGTGACACTGCTGCAGGGATGAGACTCCTCCTAGACTTTACTTCTCCATGTCTGGGACTCGGAGATGCAGTGCAAGCTTCCGGGTCACTCTGAGTAATCTTGGACAACTGACTCAGCTCACTTGGACTTTGGTCACATTTGTAAACTGGGGATGACATCGTGCAGGTAACTGGGAGGTGAAAAACATTTGGTGAAACTGGGAACCACCCATATAAAGCAGCTGTGATTGCCGGTCTCCCTCCTCTGAGCACCCAGCCCCTCCAGGATCCATGGACCAGTTTTCTCCCCTGGGAGTCATCTATCAGTGTAACTTCCCAATACCAGCCACAGCCGAGCACTACATGCACTCCTGCCCAGGCTCCTCCCCCATCTCTCCGCCCTGAGGGCCCTGTGGTGGCACCCTGCCCCTCACACTGGCTGTGTGAGTTCTGGCTCTCCCTGTGAGGTTGTATACTGAGCCTTCTCCTCAGCAGGATGTGACCACCACAACCAAGTCACAGGGTCCATGGGTTGAACACATGCTTCTCAGCGCTCTCCCTTCCACTCCCTACTGAAATGCTCCGAAATGGCAAGGACCAGGGACAAAGAATGACAAAGGAGACCACAGGCAAGAGATGCCAACAAAAGCTTGGACGATGAAGCATGGTCATGGACAGAGGGTTAAGGAGGGTAATCAGAACCCCAGGAAACTTAGGGTGGATGTGCCAGGCTGCTCTGATGGCTGGGGGTCAAGGTGAAAATGGGAAAATCACCTAACAGTCTCAACAGGGGACTCAGGGAATTAAGCTCAGCTGAGGGCAGCCATGAAGCGGCAACCCAGAGGTAAAGTCTGCAAAACGCATGAGTGGGCCCTCAGATGCCTTCCCTGCTCTGTCCCGTTTTTACTGCCCAGGCAGGAGATGAGGAAAGTATTCTCTGGGGAAGCAAGCTCAGAATCAAAAAACCTTCATTTGGTGTCTGCCCACATCCACCGCCCCATCTCTCCCAATAAAAATGTCAGAGGAAATGCCTGTGTTCAATCCCACAATCGAGAGGTCTAACATTAGTATAAAAACCAGCCAAGGACACTAGACATTTAAGGAGAGCTTCTAACACAAAGGTCAGAGACCAAAGCAAATAAACAAACGAAAGGAACTCACAGGAGATAAAGATAATGCAGGAAACAGAAGAAAACTGTCATTCATATCCCCAGAGACAGAAGAAGAGATAGTCTGGTATTGTTCCAAAACCAGGAACAAGGAAAGAGTCTTGACATTTTACAATATGATTAAAGAAACAAAACAGTCTTTAGAAAATCCCCGAGGTAAAGATTTAAAACAACAACAACAAAACAACCTGTGAAAAACAGAAAAAAGCTGGACAATTGTATAGAACATTCTAGGCTCAGTCTTGAAGGGTGATATCCAATTAACAGAAATCACAGGAGGTGGGAATGGAGAAAAGTGGAAGTGAAGAAACACACAAGAACAGCCCTCAGACTTAAGGGAATGGGTGGGCAACTCGCCTAAGAACCATGAATGAAATCTACCTCTTGTGGGGTTTCAGGGCACTGGGGGTAAACCCTGATCCTAAATGCAAAAGAAATGAAATAGGTCATATACCCAGACATCTGTTAGAAACCAGCAGTTTTCCCCAAAAGTGGAAGTGGAAAGACAGTAAAACAAGCCTTTAAAAGTCAAGGAGAATGAATTGTATTCCCAACACCAGTCAACCAGATCAGTCCATCCAATCAATCGAAACATACTTTCAGAATGGGGCTGGATGAACCCCAAAAGTACTGTCCTGTTAGAATCCTAAACCTGAAACCACAAATAGCTCCTGAAGTCTTCTTCAAACCAAACAGTAGTTTAGCTTAACGAGTAAAGAATGTCTGCCTTGAGTACGCTTCTCTTTTAAGAACAAAACACAGGATCAAATTGACAACAGCAACTTGGAAGATTAGACAGAAATCCTCAGGGGCAGTGAGTTGGTATTTATTAAAGGATGAGAAGCAACTCCTTTAGAAACGGGGGGGTGAGAATGATTGCACATCTCAAAGGGCATCATCAGTGTCGCTGAATTGTACTGTGGAAACCGTTGAGTTGGTGTGTATTTCTGCTGTGTTATGTTCTCAACAAAAACAAAATAAAATAAAGGAAAACCAAAAGCCTTATGGATCACACATGCACTGCAGATGTTTTCAGGTTTCAAGGAGAACTCCTGAACTATCCTTTCTCTCCCAACGCTCCTAGAAGCTGTGACCCAACGAAAAAGAGAGAGAACCAAGGCAGAGGAAGGAAAGGATCCAGGGAGCAAAGGATTGGTGAGGCAGCTAGAGTCCCGGGTGACGGCGAATGAAGGCGCAGAGCAACTGCTGAACAGCCAGAGGCAGCTCGTCCCGATGCAGTGACAAGAGATGGGTTCCAGGAAGGCACCAGGGAGGAAATGTGGGGCTGACAGATAACTCATCTGCTAGACTAGACTCAGAGGAGGTTTAAAAAAACAAAAACAAAAATCAATTCCAGCAATTCAGAATAAATTAATGATGCTGTCAGATGCTGTCAACTTACAACAACACCATGTGACAGTAAAATCACCCCATAGGGTTTTGTAGGCAATGGTATGGCGCTGTACAATAAGCACTGGCACTGTAAGGTCGGTAGTTCAAACCCACCAGCCACTCCTCAGAAACCCTATCCAGGGTCACTGGGACTCGACGGTACTTCACAACAACAACAATCTTTACAAGAGCAGTTTTCCTCAATCAGAGACACTGGGCAGGTTCAAACCACGAAGGGTTCAAACTACCAACCTCTTGACTGGCAGCTAAGAGCATCCCCAGTACACAACTACAGCCTCTTCTAAACTAACAACAACAACAACAAAACAAACAGAAAAACACCCCTGCCGTCAAGTTGAAGGTCATTCCCAGCAACACTCTAGGACAGAGTAGAATAGCTTCTTAGGGTTTCCGAAACTGTCTATCTTTATAGGAGCAGAGAGCCTCAGTTTTGTCTTTCTCACACGCAGCAGCTGGTGGGTTTGAACCACTGACCTTGAGGTTAGCAGTCTCACATTTAACCCACTGTGCCACCAGGGCCCCTTCAATTAGTGATGTTGTTGTTGTTAAGTACTGTTGAGTCAGTTCTGACTCATAGAGACCCCGTATAGGGTTTCCAAGGAGCAGTTGGTGAGCAACAACCACCAACTTTGCATTTCAAATTGACCTTTCAGTCCAGCGCATAAACCCACAGTGCCACACTAGAAGTCCTCAATTAATGATGGGGGTGGTGGTGGTGATATGCCATGGAGTCGGTTTCAACTCATAGCGACCCTATATAGGGTTTCCAAGGCTGTAAATCTTGACAGGAACAGAAAGCTCCATTCTTTCTCCTGTGGAACGGCTGGTTGGTAGTTTCGAACTGCTGACCTTGAGGTTAGTAGCCCAATTTGTAACCACTACACTACCAGAGCTCCTTGCAATTAATGATGTTGTTGTTGTTGTTACGTGCCGTCGAGTCGGTTCCGACCCATAGCGACCCTGTACAGGGTTTCCGAGGGTGTAAATCCTTATGGGAGTAGAAAGCCTCATCTTTCTCCCGCGGA
>NW_006408594.1:3231792-3244380 GCF_000296735.1 Chrysochloris asiatica | reverse complement strand
GGGTGAAGACACAGGGAGGTATGCAAGGACTAAAGGGGACAGAGGTGAATCGTGAATACACAACCTTGAGACAGCAGTGTTCTGTGCATAGATACATGGACACAGACACAGGCTGAATGGGTATGAGATGAAGAGTGGATAAATACATATTTATAGATTCCACAAAGAGTTTGAAGGATATTTGTACAATGTAGTGATTATGAATTGGGCTGTGAATCTCAAGGTTGGCAGTTCGAAACTACCAGCTGTTCCACGGGAGAAAGATGAGACGTTCTGAAGATTTACAGCCTCGGAAACCCTGTACAGGGTCGCTAGGAGTCAGAACCGACTCCACGGCACATAACAACAACAACCACAGGGAGGGAAGTGGGACAATTGTTATGTGGAGGGGACTGCAATCATTGACATGAAATAAAGTACGACTTATTGAAAGTAAAACGGATGATCTTGTCTAGAAACTTTCACTCAATTCACAATAAAAAGTTTACCAAAAAAAAGGAAAAGGAAATATATAGGGTCTTATAGGATACTATAAGAATAAGCTTTGAACAATACAGATAGAATTATGTAAAGGCTGAATACAGACTCAGAAACAAGTGTGAGAGAACACTGAAATAATGAGGACGAGAGAAACGTGTGTGTATGTGTAAAATACAGTTGTTGTTTAGTGCCGTCGAGTCAGTTTCGACCCATAGCAACCCTGTATAGGGTTTCCATGGAGCAGCTGGTGAGCTTGAACTGCCAACCTTTCAGTTCAAACGGCTTTGCAGTCTGGCGCATTAACTCACAGTGCCACACCAGGGCTCCATTAGGAGGCACTTAAGGTCCATGATAGGTTCTGTGAAATAAGACTCGTGCTGTGAAATAGGACGTCATGAGATTTGGATATTGTGCAAACACCTGTGTGGCAGGGCACACTGAGGAGAGGGGTGGGAAGAGGTGGCCCACAGTCAAGCACATGGTCTGGGCAGCTACTTCTCTGCTGAGACAGCTACAAGGAAGGCCAGCTCGCCCGTCAGAGCCTGCCCAGGGAGAAGACAGTACTGGCCAAGTGGATCGAGGACATCCAGTGCCCTATGTGACCACACCGGGCAAATGCAAGGACCAGACCTGGCAAGTCGCAGAGGCCCAGGGGGACTGAAGCTGGGAGTCTGGGCCTATGCCTCCATGCTGCAGCCAGGTAAAGCGGGGTTCCGACCTCATAATGAGGGTCTGGGGTCCTCGTACTCAGACACCTGGAGGCCCTGGCCAGCCTGCGGATGCATATGCAGTCAGATGCAAGTTAAGCAACATACACCTGAACCTAAATCAAAACCTTCTAAAGTAGGAAGTCTCTATTCACATGATGCCTCTGAATGACGGTGAATACAGAAATGATCACAGACAAATCTGTGTTGGAAGAAGTACAGCCCAAATGCTCCTTAGGCGCCAGGATGGCCAGACTTTGTCTCTCATACTTTGGACATGTCATCAGGTGGGACCAGTCCCTGGGGAAGGACATTATGTTTGGCAAAGTGGAGGGTCTGCGAAACAAAGGAAGACCCCCAATGAGATAGACTGGCACAGTGACCGCAGCAATGGTGTCAAAGGTACAAACTGTGAGGAAGTGGAAGGGTTTTGTTCCGTGCTGTACATACAATGACTGTGAGTGGAAGCAACTCAACAGCACCTAATAGCAAAATGGAAAAATTAAGGAACAACAGTGTAAGACTTTTGAAAAATGTTTTATACACCTAGATAATTTCAGGGGGGCGGGGAAGCTGAAAGAAAAGAACTAGCAGCAATTGCCTCTGAGCAGTGAACTGGGGAGCAGGGAGAAGCCAGGACAATTTTGTGTTTGGACTGTGTGTGTGAGTAAAAGTAAACTTTTAGCTTATTTACTGAACATAATTTTGTTCGAAAGAAGCCTGGCTTTGAGTTGCCCTCTGGTATAGGTTGGTGGAAGTGGGACATGAGCCCTTCGGCCCATCCCATCCCATCTCCTTCTCTGGGGCTGGTACTCCCTTCTTTTTAGGTTATGGGGACACACTCCACACCAGTTCCAAAGGAGCCACTCTCATGAGCAGCTAGCTGTCTGGCATGGCCAGATAAAAGAACAGCAGGTAGGGTCTAAGACACAGAACAGAGGGGCTAGAACAGGTCAGGCAGGGCCAAGTCCATGGACACAAAGCCCCCTGAGCAGACCCCAAAATCTGGAGTACTCTGGAGCATCCCAAACTGTTGTGCTGTTTGTAAACCCCACTTACACCAGAGGCTGGAGGTGAGAGGACGACAGTGTTGCTAGGAGATGTGCTTTATGGGACAGCTGGCTTCCTTTGAGAGCCTTTGTGTGCAGGCTGGAAGGTTGGGACAGTATCTGAACAAACAGGTTCTGGAAAGGAGTGCCCTGAGTCCCTTCTGCTATGATCCCCAGTCCCGGGGCCAAAAGAGAAGAAGGGGACAACTGCCCCTGGTCCAGGAGAGGCCCCCTCAGCAGGGAGCAGCTCTTGTCTCCTGAAGGACTGAGGTACGAGCAGCAGTGCTTTGAGGGGCCCAGGCAAGGCTGGCAACTGACTGGAAAGGATTCTCAGCGTCTCTGCTACCCAATCCCACCAAGAGCATCAGACAGTGGTTCTGATCCACTTGGTCCTAACCCTGCTGGCTAAGAGGATGGTGGCCTGCGGTGGGGGGGTGGGGGGGTGGACGGGTAATGAGGCCTGCAGGGACAAATGCAAGGCACACAGCAGATATTTACTAAAGCCCCAGATCCAATCAAACGGCTCTGCCAACTTGGGGAGAAAGAAACGAAACATAGCAAGCACACAGTGTGTGCACTGCAGGTACGTAGCTGCATGCGTGCATAGCTGCGTGAGATGTGCACTCATGCTGGGAGCCAAAGGACAGAAGCTAAGCGTCCTGGGCACTGGGATACCTGCAAAGGTCTGAGGCTGGGAAACACCAGACATGCCAGGTACAGGCAGCCAGGGGGGTGCAGCGGAGGGCGAAGCAGGCAGGACCCAAGTCAGTCGTAATTCGGCCCCCACATCTTCCCCAATGCGAGGCATGTCCTGTGTCTGGGAGTCCAAGGGTGAGAGGAAGAGAGGCTGGGGTGTCTCCGGGGATAAGCATTCTGCACCAGACAAGTGTGGAATCCAGGGACGGGGAGCCCCCTGGGTCAGGGAAGAGGATACCTACTGGCTGCTCAGCAGAGGAAAAGCACATCTGGTCACTTCATCCCAAACTAGGTCTGAGAGGACATGGAACACAGGAGGTTTGAGGGGTGGGTACTGGCATGGGAGGCCACAGTGTTAACAAGCCTGGGGAATGGGGGGAGAGGTACACCAGAGTGGGGGACACAGACCTTACAAGCCTGAGGGGGGTGTTGGAGTGGGGAGACACAGAGCTCAGGAGACTAAGTGGGCACTAGAGTTGAGGGACACAGAGCTCAGGAGACTGAGGGGTCACTGGAATGGGGGGGGGGAACACAGAGTTCCTGAGACTGAGGGGGACACTGGAGCAGAGTCTTAAGCTATGTGAAGAGTGATTCTGGGAGACATTTTCAAGGACCCCTCTCTTCATGCCTGTGGGCCTCTGACCTGGCCGCTCCTTCGTTGCCCACTCTCCACATGAAGCAGGGTGTGATTTCCACTCACCTCCGATTTTTGTGCATCAACATTAAAAAAGTAAATTTCTCTCTGGCCTGCCAGACTGCTAGTTCCCCATCCCTGCTCCCAGCTGGAATCTCCTCTCAGTCAACGGCCCCTCCCCAGGCTGGCCACCCACCTAGCGTTCCCCTCTGCAAGACCTGTTGGTCCCTCTGACCCTGCATGTTAACACTCCTGCCCAGAACAAACGCTCGTCCCCAATGTCCACTGACCACTGCTGACTCATTCTTGAAGTCACAGGTGCACTATGTCCGTCTCCTTTAACCTGTGCATAGATCAGGAAGCTGTTCTCCTGGGCGGGGGGGGCGGCTACTTAGGGGGTCAGCACAGGAACGACGCAGACTGGCTTATCCACTTTGTGGGTCCCCAACCCTAGCACTCCACATGAGCACAAGGACTGAGAGGCCCTCAGCCCTCAGAATGAAGACACCTGGGAGTGGAGGCCCACCCACCACCAACTTGCCCCAGGTCCCTGGAGAAATCCCTCACTGCTTGGACTTGGACTTTCTATCTATAAATAAACCACTAATGTGTCACTCCTTCCCCCATCAGAGGTGCCATAAAAGAGAAATCAGACACAGGAAGAGGTCTCAGCCCCCTAGTATCTGTGAAGGTGTCTGGGATTCCAAAACACAAAACGTATCTGTAAGGGGCAACTCTGGCTGGAGGTGTGCTGTTGCTACCTGTCAGTCAGCACCTGGATGGAAACTGTAAAGTGGATCATGATGTGAGGGGTGGGTCAGAGCAGCCTCTGTGAGGCTGAGAGGCCACCAGAAAGAATACAGGCAGAGGGCTTTCCAGTTCACAGACACCAGAGGGAGGCGTGTACAGCCAACCTTTCAGATGCCACAGACCAGTGGGACAACCTCCCTCAGGACCCCCCCGTCCCCTGCTCACCCTCGTAGCAGTCACGCACGGTGCCAAAGTACACATAGTACTGGTCATTGGTGAAGAAGAGGAGGCTGAGCCAGGAGTCGAAGGCGTAGATGGGGACGATGAAGAGGATACGTACGATGTAGCGCTGCTCGTTGGGACAGCTGTAGCAGCGCAGGTGCATGTAGATCTGCATCAGGGAGGCGGCATGGGTCAGCCAGGGTCCTGATGGCCACCCTCCACGATGCCCACCCAACCCAAGGCCCCTTTTCCTGCTCCACAGAGGGGCCCCTGACTGACAGAGAAAGGGGATCATGCTGTGACTTCTGGTTCTGCCATTTATTCTGTACACACAATGACTCCAATCCCCCTCTGTACAGAGCAGATGGCGGGGCTCCCATTGGGGAACCAGCCCAGAGGGCGTGCACACAGCCCCAAACAGTGCATGGTGGTGGTGGGCCCCAACATCACACCCCGGGCTTTCTAAAGTCGGACCTTCAAGTGCAAGGACAGGGAACATCGGACAGCTGGCCAAGCTGCTGAGAGGGCATAGATACACAGCTGTGTGGGAGGCAGGTGCCTCCCCCTCCCCACTCTGCCTTCCTGCAAGCCTGATTGTGGGGCTCCCCAGCAACTCCATGGAGCAAACACATGGGTGATCTCCAGGACAGAGACAGGTGGGCCATGGAAGCTCTTCTTGGCCATGGGGTACCTGCCAGGGTGTCCGCACCTGTCACCGAGGCAGTGATGGGGAGCCGTGAGAACCAAAGCAGGGGCATGCAACCTATGCAAAAGTGCCAGGAACTGCGCACGCACGCTCAGCCTGAGCTAGGAAGGAGGGCACAGAATATTCCCCATCTGCTACTATCTGGTCACCCGGGAAGCAAGTGTTCTCCAAAGGATGGGAAACGGGAGGCAGCTGAACTTACAGGGGGCCCTGCGCAGGCCCACCCTGGTTCCATCACTGAACACCAATCCACCCTTTTCCTTTCTCAGCAAAGCGAGACTCAACTGCCCACAGCCTCCCCTGGGAGCGGGTGATGGGAGAAAATCTGTCCCAGCTCAGCTACCGACTTACACGTGACCAGACACATTCCTTCTCCCTTCGCCCTCTCTGGCCTCAATTTTCTCCTCTGCAAAAGTGTCACTGGTACCATATGCTCTTGTACAGTTCCCAGTATCCCTTGCAGCTCTGGCAAGCCATGTGATTAGCGTCGGCCACTGGAAGACGTGACCACGCGTGTCCTTTCTGGATCAAAGTGGTTAACTATCCAGCGTGTCTTCCCCACAGCCCCACCCACTGTCAGAGGATGACGTTGGGATAAGGAGTGGGAGACCCAACATCAGCCGAGCTGCGCTGAGCTGGGATGGAAGCAAGGAATCAACCTCTCCTGAGACTGTGAGGTTTACTTATTACTACAGCTGAGCCTCACCTAACTAACACTTTGTGGGATTAACAATCTCCTCCACAGTCCTTCTAGGGGGCCCCTGATGCCTGAGTACCTGGTGGCAGGTGATGAGCAGGGCTGTCCACACGAAGAAGCCAGAGATGGCCTGTGCAGCACTGGTCATCAGGAACACAGGCTGCTCCATGGCTGTGGGGCTGCCCTCAGGGATGGCGGAGACGCTGGGCGAAGCCGCTGCAGTCGTGGGCGAGGCTGGATCGGGGGCCAGCACGGCCCCGCTCACCGTCATGGTCCCTGCAGCAGGTGACCTTCTGAGAGGCACCCTTGGAGGCCCGGATGAGTCAGTCTAGAGAGGAGAGTAGGAGAGTATGTCGTTAGTCCCTCCCTGGGTAAGACTCTCCCAGGTCCCTGTATCCATCACTCAGGACCCAGCCACGGCCACCTGTCCCCTTGCCCCTGCTATCCCAGCAGCCTCATGATCCTCATACGACGCTAGCCAGATCGCGTCCTCCCGCTTCTCAAAACTCTCCGACAGCTATTATCACGTTGACAGTAAAAGCGGAGGGTCTTCCAAAGAGGCCCAGGAGACCTTGCCCAACTGCCCTTCCAGACTCTCTGATCTGATCCAACCATGTCCACCACATCTTTTGCCCGCTCCAGCCACACTGGCCTCCTTGATGCCCCTTGAACATGCCACGCCTGCTCCCACCACAGGGCCTGTGGACTGACCGGCTCTCTGCCTGACCGTGTGGCTTTGTAGCTGCATTTCCTGTGGTGTCTGCCCTTGCTTAAGACCTTCACCTTGTTTCTTTTTTTCCCAGAGTGTCCTCATCAGACTTCTTGTAACTGTACTTTTACTCAAGCCTCTGTTAATTATGTCCCTGCCCCACCTCAGCCCCATACTGAAAGGCAAGCTCCCCAAAGGCAGAAACTGTTCTGTTCACTAGGGGTCCCAGCATTTGGAACAGTGATGAAGGTGTGCTAACTGTTCAGTAAACACCTGCTGAATATGAACACTTTATGAGGAGTCCTGTGTGGCACTGTAAGTTAAAGTACTGGACCGTGAAGTTGGGCTAAACCACAAGGTCGACGGTTCAAACTCACCAACTGCTCTGTGAAAACCCTATACAGGGTCGCTATGTGTTGGGACCAACTCAACAGTATTTAACATCAATAATAACAATGATTTGCTTTATTGCTCAAGCTATCTCCTCAAAGGGCCTTTTCTTTGCAATTTTGTGCCAGTTTCCCCACTCAGCAAGCAGCTGCCATGTCTTGGCGAATATATTCCTCCCCATCCTGTGCCCCTTCAAACTGCTCATCTTTAACTCAGCTCAAAAGATCAGCCTGCCCCCTTCTCCACTCAGACGCTCCTCCCCTCTGACACACCTTTGTTGTTCTATGACGCACAGTTCGGTCATGTGCCCACACATCTACCCTAAGACTCCCTGTCATGGATTAACTGTATCGACCTGGCTGGGTCGGGATTTTCCAGGTTTGGCAGTTATGTAATGATGTACTTTGATAGTTGTATAATGATATCATCATTCCTCATGATGTGATCTGATGTGATCAACCAATCAGTTATCAGGGGAACAGGGTGGTTTGTAAGACCCTTATTCAGGTCAGATCCCTGCTCTGCTATGAGGGGATTTCTCCTGGGGTGTGGCCTGAATCACCTTCTATCTCATAAGAGGGAAAAGGAGAGAAAATTGAGCAGAGAGGCAGGACCTTGTTAGTACCAAGCAAGAAGAGCTGGGAGTGGAGCAAGTGTCCTGTGCCGAGAAGCTCCCAGACCCAAGGGAAGAGCAAGCAAGTTACATGCAGATCTCCAAGAAACACCAGCGCACAGTTGTTGAAAGGGGCTTCCCTTAGAGCTGGTACCTGAATTTGGACATTTACTCTTCTGATGTGGTGCTGTAGGATCAGCACTGGACTGTAAACCACGAGGTCAGCAATTCCAACCTAGGAGCTGCTCCTCAGAAACCCTATACAGGGTCGCTAGGAGTCGGAACTGACTCAATGACACCACCACCACCAACTAACTCTGATAGAATAAATTCTGGTTGTTAAAACTATCTATGCTGCAGGATAATGCACTGGACCACAGGACAGTCTAAGCCACAAGATCATTGGTTCAAATCCACCAGCCGCTCAAGAAACCCTTCACAGGGTTGCTATGAGTTGGAACCAACTCAATGGTACTTGAACAACAACAGCAATGTGGGGTATAACTATCTGTTAGAACAGCACTAGACACCATCTCTGGACATAAGTACCAAGGACAGCATCCAGCCAAGTATCAAAAAATACCCTTAAAGCCCAAACCCACAGCCATCGACTCTGACTCATAGCCAACTCCACTGGACAGAGAAGTGCTCCACAAGGGTTCTGAAAGTGTAAATCGTTACCGGAGCTAAGCACCCCATCTTTCTCCCACAGAGCAGCTGTATCATCCTGCAGCTAGCTGTCCTATGCTTAACCCACCGCACCAGCCGAGGTCCTTGCAGCCGTGTATAATGCTGGCTTTATCACTTATTTATTTCCATGACTGTCCTGTCAGGATCGCCTCAGAACATGTTCTGGGGAGGACCAGCCTATCTGTCTCCCCAACAGCCCCCAAGTGACATCCCCCTCAGTGCTGCCACCTGCTGATGGGCTGGTAAATACCATCCTCAGGGTTCCTGAGGGAGTTTGATGGCGTTGTAGGACAAGGTTGGTAGTTTGAGCCCACCAGCCACTCTGTGGGAGAAAGATGAGGCTTTCGATCAGAAACCCTATACCGGGTCACTGTGGCAACACTCAACAACAACAACAACAGGGTCCCCAAGTCTCCGTGTAACAAAGGACCTGGAGGACAGGCCACAATCTCAAGCTCTGGCAAGAACCCGAAGTGTAACCAACAGCTGACAGAGGAGCAGTTTTAAACGTTGGATAGTGGGAAGCGCAGAGAAAGCCCAGGCCCAAGCTGGAGGCCCAGCTCTATCACCAACTAGTTGGGACTTCCCTGGGTCCCTGACGGGTCAAGCCCTCACACCCAACCACTCGGGTGTAAACCCTGAGGTTAGACAAATGACCCTCTGAGAACTGAGAACAGACATAGCAGAAGGTTCCCTGGGCCTTCCAGGGGCACACAGGGCTGCAGTCTGACCTCCTCACCTGGGAGGTACCGTTCCCAGCTCCCCAATGCTGCTCCTGGCTCCTCTCCAATCCCCCTAGCATCCTCTGCCCCTGTCTACATCACACTAGCTCTCAGTTTTTACACTGTGAGAACCCTTCCTCATGCAATTTTTCTATAGAAATAATCTCTAACACACCAGCCAAGAGAGGAGTCTACATTAAAAACTCAAAAATGGAGACAGTGTCTATATAAAGATGAGTGGAAAGCTTTGAAAGAGACACAGTGACAAAGTCTAATAATAACGGCTGCAAACTTCAAAACCCGGTGCCAGAAGTAATTCCTACAAAAGATTTGGGTTGTAAATCATCATCTTAGTCTATTATGCCAAATTCAACAAATAAGCACGGAACTATGGAGGGGCTGCAGGAAGCAAAAGCAGCACCAAAGGTTGTGCCAGTGTGACTGAGAACAGGTGTTAGCAGCCCTGGCGGTAGGACCCTGTCACAAGCAGCTGGGCCAGGGCATCTTATTCAGCTTACGGAATCTGGAAGACCTGGACGGGGGGAGGGCGCTTAAGGCCTGGGGTTGAGTTCTCCTGGGGCTTCTAACAGAAACATTCAACACGCAGTGTTAAGAGATTGAATTGTGTCCCCTCCCCACCAAAAGCTATGTTTTAGCCCTAACCCCTTCATCTGTATATGATCCTGTTTGGGAATAAGGGTTTCTTTTGCTATGCTCATGAGTCAATGCCAGAGTAGGGTGGGTCCTAAACCAAATCCCTTGCCAGTGGAGTCATAAGAGCAGAATAGCCCCCCCACATGCGCAGTAAAAGACGCCACAGATGGATCTATAAGCAGCTAAGGAATGCCACGGATGACTGGCAGTCACCAGAAACTCCCAACTTAGACTTTTGGTCTCCAGAGCTGTGAGAAAATAAATCTGTTCTTCAAAGCCACTTTCTTGTGGTATTTGTGTTCCAGGAAGGCTGCAGACTTGTTCAGTCTGTATGCTGAGCAAATAATCTGAGAAGCTGGGTTCTATGAAAAAGAACATGGCATCAGGATTGGAGGAAGACTCATTAACCTGCGATACGAAGATGATACAACCTTGCTTGCTGAAAGTTGTTGTTGCTAAGTGCCGTCGAGTCGATTCCAACCCATAGCGACCCTGTATAAGGTTTCCAAGGAGCAGCTGGTGAGATTGAACCGCCGACCTTGCAGCTCTGGTGCATTAACTCACAGCGCCACACCAGGACTCCTGCTGAAAGTAAGAGGTCTTAAAACACTTACTGATGAAGACCAAAGATCACAACCTTCAGTATGGGTTGCACCTCAATGTAAAGAAAACAAAAATCCTCACCACTGGACCAATAAATATCAAGATAAATGAAGAAAAGAGTGAAGTTGTCTAAGACTTTTTTGCTCGGATCAACCAACAACATGGAAGCAACAGTCAAGAAATCAAACAACGAATTGCATTAGGCAAATGTGCTGCCTAAGACCTCTTTAAAGTGTTCAAGGGCAAAGATGTCAGTTTGAGGACTAAGGTGTGCCTTACGATTTATAAAGAAGAGTTATTTGAGTGATGGTGTTGGAGGAGAATATTAAAAGTACCATGGACTGCCAAAAGAACAAACCAATCTTGTGTTGGAAGAAGTACAACCAGAATGCTCTTTAGAAGCCGGGATGGTCAGACTTCATCTCTCATATTTCGGACATATTATCAGGATGGGCCAGTCCCTGGAGAAGGACATCTTGCTTGGTAAAGTGGAGGGTCTGTGAAAAAGAGGAAGACCTCCCCCCCACACGCCCCTGCAACAAGAAGGATCGGCACAGTGGCAACAGCAATGGGTACAGGACCAGGCAGTGTTTCGTTCTGTTGTGCATAACGTCACTATGAGTCGGTACTAACACCACAGAACCTAACAACAGGCCTACTAACCGAAAGTCTACAGTTTACCAACGACTTTCTGCTCCTATTAAGATTTATTGCCTCAGAAACCCTACACGGGGTTGCTGTGAGTCAAATCCAACTTGACAGCACTTAACAACAACAACAAGTATTAGCTAATTTAGGGAGTCTCTCCTATTCCTAAAGAGCCACTTCCCGCCTCCCATATGGAGGAGCCAAGCTGAGCTGCCCATCTTGCTCCAGGGCCTCCCCCAGGACAAGGTCATGAGAGTTCTACCACAGCCCCACAGCCTGGAGATGAAAACCCCAGAGCTGGGTGCTTTGAAGCCTATGTCTGCCCCTCTCCACAGCAGGCCTTGGGGTCTCCCACACAGCTCACCTCACTCCTGGGCAGCTTTCAGGGTTTACAAACTATTTCCTAAAACGTTAGCTCCTGTTTTTCCTCAAAGCCACACTGAAATAAGTAGCATTATCCACATTTCAGGCTGAGAATGATTTGTAACTTGATTTTCTAATACCCCAGGTGGCACCAAATGGTTCAAGGGTTTTCCAGTATGACCAAAAATACTACATGTTGTATTCCGTTGTCAATTTTGTTAGATGTGATCATGGTATGGTGGTTGTCGCTGTTAAGTGACCTCGTGACAGAAGAACCTGAAAAGGTTTCTGAGAAGCAGCTGGTGGGTTTGAACCTCTGACCTTGTGTATACTACAGCACCACACTAGGACTCCAATGGTGTGGTCCTTGTTGTTGTGAAATGCTGTCGTGTCAGTTCTGACTCATAACAACCGTGTAGAGTGTTTCCAAGGAGGAGTTAGTAGGTTTGAACTGTCAGCCTTGTGGTGAGCAGTCCAGTGCTTATCCCACAGTGCCATACCAGGACTAAGTATTTTTCAATGAAGAAAAGACATTCCTTCCAAGAATGGTGCTGGAACAAGTGGGTGATAAGAAGTAAAAAGAAGAAGACCCTAACCTAAACTGGAATCCTGGTATGGCGTGAAAACCCACCAGCCACGCCTCAGACACCCTGTACAGGGGTGCTATGAAAAGGCACTGACCCCACGGCACTTAACAACAACAACCATCTAAATCTCAACTTCATACAAATATTAATTCAAAATGGAACATAGATTTAAAAGTCATATGTAAAATTATAAAACTTTTAGGGGAAAAAAGATTGGAGAAAATCTTCAAAACTCAGGGCTAAATAAGTAAAGCGTTCTTAGACTTGACACCAAAACCCCCCCACAAACAATTCAGTTAGAAAGTGGGCAAAAGGTATGAGGAAAAACTTCACTAAAGAAGAGATACAATAGCAAATACAAATGTCATGAAAAGATGTTCAACATCTTTAGACATTTGAAAAATTCAAATTAAAACCACAGTAAGAAATCACGACACAAAATGTACAATTGGTAGAATGTAAAACTGATGATCTGTTCTGCAAACCTTCACTCAGTTCACAATAAAAAGCTGAAACAGAAAAAAGAAATCATTGCACACCTATCCGAATGGCTAAAATAAAAACCAGTGACAACATCAAATACCGGCAAGGATGCAGGGAAACTGGATCTCTCACATCTTTTATTTATTTTATTTTTTAAGTTTTTATTGTGAATTATGTGATAGTTT